>NC_138242.1:10304721-10862221 GCF_964197995.2 Scardinius erythrophthalmus
GTTATAGCCATTTTAGTAAAATAGGCTCCTCCCACAACGTTAATTTTGCACCCCCTAGCGACCGTGAATCGAAATTTCAACTTTTTTTTGATAATTATTGATATTCAGACTCCAGAGAACAATTCTGCACTGGTTTGGTTCCGATCGGGCAAAAAACCAGGGACTAGTTCGCAAAAGTAGATTTTCGACAAAATTCAAAATGGCGGAAAATCTATCATGGCGGAAATAAAATCGGAGATATACGTTTTGTTCGTCAGGCGTCCAGCTTTCCAATGATATAAGACACTTGAGTCTATGACTTACGGTCTAGGAGTTATGAGCAGTTTCGCGCTTTTGGTTGCTATAGCGCCACCTATGGGCCAATCGGGGTCATAATTTGATAACCTCTCCTCGATTTTTGTACTACCATATGGCAAAGTTTCAAAGCTCTAGCCCTTACGGTTTGGGCTGCACGATGCGTTTTACGGCAGAATAATAATAATAATAATAATAATAAAAATCAGCACAATTACAATAGGGTTTCAGCACTTCGTGCTTGAACCCCTAATAATAATTAAAGCTGCAAGCAGCATTTATCGGGGTTCAAGCATTTAAGGCCTTTAGGCACATAAGCATTTAAGACATTAAGATTTATTTAGAAAGCTTTTAACCACTGAAATAATAGATGGAAAAGTCCATTTACAGCCAATACAGGCAATTTACCATAGGAAATATGTGTTTTTTAAAGCTTTTTAACAGTTATAGCACCATCTATAGTCCGATCTCCATGAAATTTTGCATGCTTGTTAATGATGTTATGGCACATAAGCTCACCAATTTTCGTGAAGTTCTGAGTTTTTGTTTAGGATTTATAGGCTTTTGAGTGCATTTTGCCACGCCCATTTTCTTTATGACCCAATATACCCATGCGAAAAATGCAAAAGTTCAACTTTTTTTTGATAATTATTGATCTTGAGAGTCCATAGAATTGTCCTAGACTCGTTTGGTTCTGATCGGGCGAAAAACCTAGGACTAGTTCGCAAAAGTAGGTTTTTAACATAATTACGAATATTTAATGAACGGTTTGATTGACAGCAATGGTTCTTGAGGCAAAGTTGTTCAACAAGAGGAGATCTATCAAATGGTATGCATTTTGTGACAATAAGTGTAACACCACGTGATTACAGAGCCATAAAACTCGTTAGCGCCAACTAGTGGCCGATTTCTTTTAAAATTCTTACAGACCTCTAGGGCCATGAGTCGAACATGCCCACCGAGTTTCGTTCCGATAGGCCTCCGTTAACCTTGTCTAATAGGTGCTCAAACTTCATTGGCCGATGGCGGCCATGTTTTTTGAGATACACCAATGTCCTCATAGACATACATGGCACCTTGGACCAAGACACTGCATACCAATTTTCAAGTCAATCGGACTAACGGTCAGGTGGTTATAGCCTGTTTTATGTTTTTTTCATGTTATAGCGCCACCATGTGACCAATCGCCGCGATTTTTTTACCGTGACCTCATATTGACGTCTTACACATGTGTACCAGGTTTGGTTAAAATACCTCTTTTACTTCTGGAGTTATAGCCATTTTAGTAAAATAGGCTCCTCCCACAACGTTAATTTTGCACCCCCTAGCGACCGTGAATCGAAATTTCAACTTTTTTTTGATAATTATTGATATTCAGACTCCAGAGAACAATTCTGCACTGGTTTGGTTCCGATCGGGCAAAAAACCAGGGACTAGTTCGCAAAAGTAGATTTTCGACAAAATTCAAAATGGCGGAAAATCTATCATGGCGGAAATAAAATCGGAGATATACGTTTTGTTCGTCAGGCGTCCAGCTTTCCAATGATATAAGACACTTGAGTCTATGACTTACGGTCTAGGAGTTATGAGCAGTTTCGCGCTTTTGGTTGCTATAGCGCCACCTATGGGCCAATCGGGGTCATAATTTGATAACCTCTCCTCGATTTTTGTACTACCATATGGCAAAGTTTCAAAGCTCTAGCCCTTACGGTTTGGGCTGCACGATGCGTTTTACGGCAGAATAATAATAATAATAATAATAATAATAATAATAATAATAATAATAAAAATCAGCACAATTACAATAGGGTTTCAGCACTTCGTGCTTGAACCCCTAATAATAAAAATCAGTACAATTACAATAGGGTTTCAGCACTTCGTGCTTGAACCCCTAATTAAAGCTGCAAGCAGCATTTATCGGGGTTCAAGCAATTAAGGCCTTTAAGGCCTTTAAGCATAAAAGCATCAAAAGTTATTAAGATTTATTTAGCAAGCATGTAACTACTGACATAATAGATGAAAAAGACCATTTACCATAGGAAATATATGGTTTTAAAGCTTTTTAACAGTTATAGCGCCACCTTTGGTCCGATCTCCATAAAATTTGGCATGCTTGTTAATGATGTTATTTCACATATGTTCACCAATTTTTGTGAAGTTCTGAGTTTTTATTTATGATTTATAGGCTTTTTTATTTATTTTGCCCCGCCCATTTTATAAATGACCCTATTACAGCCATCCAAATGCAAAAGTTCAACTTTTTTTTGATAATTATTGATCTAGAGAGTCCAGAGAATTGTTCTAGACTGGTCTGGTTCCGATCGGGCGAAAAACCAGGGACTAGTTCGCGAAAGTAGGTTTTTGACATATTCATGAATATTTAATGAACTGTTTGATTGACAGCAATGGTTTTTGAGGCAAAGTTGTTCAGGATGAGGAGGTCTATCAAATGATAATGCATTTTGTGACGAAATTTGTTACACCACGTGATTACAGAGCCATAAAACTCGTTAGCGCCAACTAGTGGCCGATTTCTTTCAAAATTCTTACAGACCTCTAGGGGCTTGAGCCAAACATGCCCACCGAGTTTCGCTCCGATCGGACTTCGTCAACGGTGCTCAAACCTCATTGGCCAATGGCGGCCATGTTTTTTTAGATACGCCATATTCCTTTTAGACATACATGGCCCCTTGGGCCAAGACACTGCATACCAAATTTCAAGTCATTCGGAAAAACGTTCAGGTGTCTATACGTTTTTGTTTTGTTTTATAGCGCCACCATGTGGCCAATCGACGCAATTTGTTTACTGTGACCTCAGATTGACCTCTTACACATGTGTACCAAGTTTGGTGAAGATATCTCATTTACTTCTCGAGTTATAGCCATTTTAGTAAAATAGGCTCCTCCCACAACATTAATTTATCACCCCCTAGCGACCAAGAATCAGAATTTCGACTTTTTTTCGATAATTATTGATCTTCAGACTCCAGAGAACAATTCTGCACTGGTTTGGTTCCGATCGGGCAAAAAACCAGGGACTAGTTCGCAAAAGTAGGTTTTTGACAAAATTCAAAATGGCGGAAAATCTATCATGACGGAAATGAAATCGGAGATATACGTTTTGTTCGTCATGCGTCCAGCTTTCCAATGATATAAGACACTTGAGTCTACGACATAAGGTCTAGGAGTTATGAGCTGTTTCGCGCTTTTGGTTGCTATAGCGCCACCTATGGGCCGATTGGGCTGAGTCCGTGTATCTGAGTAGCGAGCAATAGTACTACCATCTGGCAAAGTTTCAAGTCTCTAGGTCTTACGGTTTGGGCTGCACGATGCGTTTTATGGCGGAAAAATAATAATAATTAAAGCTGCAAGCAGCATTTATCGGGGTTCAAGCAGTTAAGGCCTTTAAGGCATTTAAGCACAAAAGCATCAAAAGTTATTAAGATTTATTTAGCAAGCATGTAACCACTGACATAATAGATGGAAAAGACCATTTACAGCCAATACAGGCAATTTGCCATGGGATATATATGGTTTTAAAGCTTTTTAACAGTTATAGCGCCACCTATGCTCCGATCTCCATAGAATTGTTTACTGTGACCTCAAATTGAACCCATACACATGTGTACTGAGTTTGGTGAAGATATCTCATTTACTTCTTGAGTTATAGCCATTTGAGTAAAATAGGCTCCTCCCACAACGATTTGCCACATTCTAGAATTATTTAATATGATTCTAGCATGATTTACTATCATATACCATGTTCCAGAATGATTTATTAGGATTCTAGCATGATTTACCTTGATACACCTCATTTCAGTATTATTTACTATGATTTACAATGTTTCTAGCATGATTAACCACATTACTAGCAAATATGTGAAGTGTCAGTGCAAATGAGGTGATGAACACTAACAAAATATTATTGTGTTATAATAGTTAGTTATATACGTGATTTTTAGTGTGTGTCCAAGTATGAATGCAAAAGCACATGTAAAATATTTCATTATTAAGTAGAATGGCCAGCAGAGGGCAGTAGAAGACCACTTATTGGCTCACTTTCACTTTAAACCAGTTTTCTGCACTAAAGCAAACCAGTTTTTCCATGTTAACTCAATGCATGCTTACACACACACACACACACACACACACACACACACACACACACACACACACACACACACACACACACACACACACAAACACACACACACAAACACACACACACACACACACACACACACACACACACACACACACACACACACACACACACACACACACACACACACACACACACATACACACACAGCATAGTTAACCATGATTTACCATGATATACCACGTTCTAGTATTATTTACCAGGAGATAAACGACAATCTAGGATTATTTACTTTGATTTACCATGTTTCTAGCCTGATTTATCACATTACTAGCAATTATTTGAAGTGTCAGTGCAAATAAAGTGGTTAACACTGACAAAATATGATTGTGTTATAATAGTTATTGCTATATAAGTGATTTTTTTAGTGTGTATTCAAGTATGAATGCAAGCACATGTTGAAATATTTCATTAATAAGTAGAATGGCCAGCAGAGGGCAGTAGAAGACCACTTATTGGCTCACTTTCACTTTAAACCAGTTTTCTGCACTAAAGCAAACCAGTTTATCCATGTTAACTCAATGCATGCTTACACACACACACACACACACACAGCATAGTTAACCATGATTTACCATGATTTACCACATTACTAGCAATTATTTGAAGTGTCAGTGCAAATAAAGTGATTAACACTGACAAAATATGATTATGTTATAATAGTTATTGCTATATAAGTGATTTTTAGTGTGTATTCAAGTATAAATGCAAGCACATGTGGAAAAATTTAATTAATAAGTAGAATGGCCAGCAGAGGGCAGTAGAAGACCACTTATTGGCTCACTTTCACTTTAAACCAGTTTTCTGCACTAAAGCAAACCAGTTTATCCATGTTAACTCAATGCATGCTTACACACACACACACACACACACACACACAGCATAGTTAACCATGATTTACCATGATTTACCACATTACTAGCAATTATTTGAAGTGTCAGTGCAAATAAAGTGATTAACACTGACAAAATATGATTATGTTATAATAGTTATTGCTATATAAGTGATTTTTAGTGTGTATTCAAGTATAAATGCAAGCACATGTGGAAAAATTTAATTAATAAGTAGAATGGCCAGCAGAGGGCAGTAGAAGACCACTTATTGGCTCACTTTCACTTTAAACCTCATGATTTTGACCAGTTTTCTGCACTAAAGCAAACCAGTGTTTCCATGTTAACTCAATAATGCATACTTGCTACATATGCTACACACAATAATGCTACACACACACACACACACACACACACACACAAATGTTTCAGTGATATTGGTGTCACATTCACCTTCATCACATTCACCTTTTGTCTTCATCACATTCACCATCTGTCGTCATCACCTGCACCTGCTCCTCATCACCCTCCTCGTCATCACCTGCTCCTCATCATCATAACCGTCACCTGTTGTCCTTGTCTTGATCTGTGTATTTAAGTTCCCCTCTCATCCATTATCATTGTCGGTTATTGTTTGTGCACTAGCACTCTGTTATGTTTGTTTTCATGTTGGAAAATAAAACCTTTGTTATATTTGTACCACACACACACACACACACACACACACACACACACACACACACACACACACACACACACACACACACACACACACACACACACCATCATTTATCATGATTTACCATGGCTGATACCAATACCAATATGAGAAAATGACTATTTTAAACAGCAGGGGGCAGTAAAATACCACTTATTGGCTTAACATGCCATTAATTCATATCATTTTCACCTTTTTAACTGTTATAGAGGCAAATTTTGTCCGATCTGTCTGAAAATTTTCATGCTTGTTCAGGGTGATATTTCACACGTTCTGACTTGTTTTTAAGAAGGTCTGAGCATTGATTAAAGAGATATAGGCTTTCGGGGACACTTGGTAAAGGCCAGATTTTGAAGTGAACCTATTATAGCTATCCAAATGAAGTAGTTCAACTTTTTCTGACAATTATTGATCTAGTGAGTCCAGAGAATTGTATTGCACTAGTTTTGAACATTATGATATGAAAATTATATGATCAGAGATGGAAAAGACCATTTACAGCCAATACAGGCAGTTTACCATAGGAAATATATGATTTTAAAGCTTTTTAACAGTTATAGCGCCACCTATCGTCCGATCTCCATAGAATTTTTCATGCTTGTTAATGATGTTATGTCACATATGCTTACCAATTTTTGTGAAGTTCTGAGTTTTTATTTAGGATTTATAGGCTTTTTAATGTATTTTGACACGCCCATTTTATAAATTACCCTATTACAGCCATCCAAATGCAAAAGTTCAACTTTTTTTTGATAATTATTGATCTAGAGAGTCCAGAGAATTGTCCTAGACTGGTCTGGTTCCGATCGGGCAAAAAACCTAGGACTAGTTCGCAAAAGTAGGTTTTTAACATATTAATGAATAATTAATGAACAGTTTGATTGACAGCAATGGTTCTTGAGGCAAAGTTGTTCAGGATGAGGAGATCTATCAAATGATATGCATATTGTGTGGATATTTGTAACACCACGTGATTACAGAGCCGTAAAACTCGTTAGCGCCAACTAGTGGCCGATTTCTTTCAAAATTCTTACAGACCTTTAGGGCCATGAGCCGAACATGCCCATTGAGTTTCGTTCCGATCGGCCTCCGTTAACCTTGTCTAATAGGTGCTCAAACTTCGTTGGCCAATGGCGGCCATGTTTTTTGAGATACGCCAATGTCCTCATACACATACATGGCACCTTGGACCAAGACACTGCATACCAATTTTCAAGTCAATCGAACTAACGGTCAGGTGGTCATAGCCTGTTTTATGTTTTTTTCATTTTATAGCGCCACCATGTGGCCAATCGTCGCGATTTTTTTACTGTGACCCCAGAGTAAGCTCATACACATGTGTACCAAGTTTGGTGAAGATACCTCATTTACATCGGGAGTTATAGCCATTTTAGTAAAATAGGCCCCTCCCACAACGTACGTTTTGGCGCCCCTTAGCGACCGTGAATCGAAATTTCCACTTTTTTTCGATAATTATTGATATTCAGTCTCCAGAGAACATTTCTGCACTAGTTTGGTTCCAATCGGGCAAAAAACCAGGGACTAGTTCGCAAAAGTAGATTTTTGACAAAATTCAAAATGGCGGAAAATCTATCATGGCGGAAATGAAATCGGAGATATACGTTTTGTTCGTCAGGCGTCCAGCTTTCCAATGATATAAGACACTTGAGTCTACGACATACGGTCTAGGAGTTATGAGCAGGTTCGCGCTTTTGGTTGTTATAGCGCCACCTATGGGCCAATCGGGGTCATAATCTCTGAACCTTTCCTCGATTTTTGTACTACCATCTGTCAAAGTTTCAAAGTTCCAGCTCTTACGGTTTGGGCTGCACGATGCGTTTTACGGCAGAATAATAATAATAATAATAATAATAAAAATCAGCACAATTACAATAGGGTTTCAGCACTTCGTGCTTGAACCCCTAATTAAAGCTGCAAGCAGCATTTATCGGGGTTCAAGCAGTTAAGGCCTTTAAGGCATTTAAGCACAAAAGCATCAAAAGTTATTAAGATTTATTTAGCAAGCATGTAACCACTGACATAATAGATGGAAAAGACCATTTACAGCCAATACAGGCAATTTGCCATGGGATATATATGGTTTTAAAGCTTTTTAACAGTTATAGCGCCACCTATGGTCCGATCTCCATAAAATTGTTTACTGTGACCTCAAATTGAACCCATACACATGTGTACTGAGTTTGGTGAAGATATCTCATTTACTTCTTGAGTTATAGCCATTTGAGTAAAATAGGCTCCTCCCACAACGATTTGCCACATTCTAGAATTATTTAATATGATTCTAGCATGATTTACTATCATATACCATGTTCCAGAATGATTTATTAGGATTCTAGCATGATTTACCTTGATACACCTCATTTCAGTATTATTTACTATGATTTACAATGTTTCTAGCATGATTAACCACATTACTAGCAATTATGTGAAGTGTCAGTGCAAATGAGGTGATGAACACTGACAAAATATTATTGTGTTATAATAGTTAGTTATATACGTGATTTTTAGTGTGTGTCCAAGTATGAATGCAAAAGCACATGTAAAAGCTCCAAAACTCTGGAATAGCCTTCCTGATACTGTTCGTTGCTCAGACTCGCTCTCCCAGTTTAAAACTAGATTAAAGTCGCATCTCTTCAGCCAGGCATTCATATAATATTTTTAATCTTACAGTTCAAATTACAATCCGGCCTCTAGTTAATAAACGCCAGAGGAGAACTGGCCCCCGACTGAGCCTGGGTTCTCCCAAGGTTTTTTTTTTCTCCATTGGGTCACCTGATGGAGTTTTAGGACACTATTAGGTCACTTGATGGAGTTTTTCGGTTCCTTGCCACTGTTGCCTTTGGCTTGCTCAGTTGGGGATATTCTGGGGATATCTAATTTGATTTTATCAATAAATTCCACTAGAAACAAACCTTGTTGTATTATTTTAATTTAATACTGTGAAGCTGCTTTGATACAATCTGTATTGTGAAAAGCGCTATACAAATATACTTGACTTGACTTGACTTGACTTAAAATATTTCATTATTGAGTAGAATGGCCAGCAGAGGGCACTAGAAGACCACTTATTGGCTCACTTTCACTTTAAACCAGTTTTCTGCACTAAAGCAAACCAGTTTTTCCATGTTAACTCAATGCATGCTTACACACACACACACACACACACACACACACACACACACACACACACACACACACACACACACACACACATACACACACAGTTTAGTTAACCATGATTTACCATGATATACCACGTTCTAGTATTATTTACCAGGAGATAAACGACAATCTAGTATTATTTACTTTGATTTACCATGTTTCTAGCCTGATTTATCACATTACTAGCAATTATTTGAAGTGTCAGTGCAAATAAAGTGATTAACACTGACAAAATATGATTGTGTTATAAAAGTTATTGCTATATAAGTGATTTTTTTAGTGTGTATTCAAGTATGAATGCAAGCACATGTTGAAATATTTCATTAATAAGTAGAATGGCCAGCAGAGGGCAGTAGAAGACCACTTATTGGCTCACTTTCACTTTAAACCAGTTTTCTGCACTAAAGCAAACCAGTTTATCCATGTTAACTCAATGCATGCTTACACACACACACACACACACACACACACACACACACACACACACACACACACACACACACACACACACACACACAGACACACACACACAGCATAGTTAACCATGATTTACCATGATTTACCACATTACTAGCAATTATTTGAAGTGTCAGTGCAAATAAAGTGATTAACACTGACAAAATATGATTGTGTTATAATAGTTATTGCTATATAAGTGATTTTTAGTGTGTATTCAAGTATAAATGCAAGCACATGTGGAAAAATTTAATTAATAAGTAGAATGGCCAGCAGAGGGCAGTAGAAGACCACTTATTGGCTCACTTTCACTTTAAACCTCATGATTTTGACCAGTTTTCTGCACTAAAGCAAACCAGTGTTTCCATGTTAACTCAATAATGCATACTTGCTACATATGCTACACACAATAATGCTACACACACACACACACACACACACACACACACACACACACACACAAATGTTTTAGTGATATTGGTGTCACATTCACCTTCATCACATTCACCTTCTGTCTTCATCACATTCACTATCTGTCGTCATCACCTGCACCTGCTCCTCATCACCCTCCTCATCATCACCTGCTCCTCATCATCATAACCGTCACCTGTTGTCCTTGTCTTGATCTGTGTATTTAAGTTCCCCTCTCATCCATTATCATTGTCGGTTATTGTTTGTGCACTAGCACTCTGTTATGTTTGTTTTCATGTTGGAAAATAAAACCTTTGTTATATTTGTACCACACACACACACACACACACACACACACACACACACACACACACACACACACACACACACACACACACACACACACACACACACACACACACACACACCATCATTTATCATGATTTACCATGGCTGATACCAATACCAATATGAGAAAATGACTATTTTAAACAGCGGGGGGCAGTAAAATACCACTTATTGGCTTAACATGCCATTAATTCATATCATTTTCACCTTTTTAACTGTTATAGAGGCAAATTTTGTCCGATCTGTCTGAAAATTTTCATGCTTGTTCAGGGTGATATTTCACACGTTCTGACTTGTTTTTAAGAAGGTCTGAGCATTGATTAAAGAGATATAGGCTTTCGGGGACACTTGGTAAAGGCCAGATTTTGAAGTGAACCTATTATAGCTATCCAAATGAAGTAGTTCAACTTTTTCTGACAATTATTGATCTAGTGAGTCCAGAGAATTGTATTGCACTAGTTTTGAACATTATGATATGAAAATTATATGATCAGAGATGGAAAAGACCATTTACAGCCAATACAGGCAGTTTACCATAGGAAATATATGATTTTAAAGCTTTTTAACAGTTATAGCGCCACCTATCGTACGATCTCCATAGAATTTTTCATGCTTGTTAATGATGTTATGTCACATATGCTGACCACTTTTTGTGAAGTTCTGAGTTTTTATTTAGGATTTATAGGCTTTTTAATGTATTTTGACAAGCCCATTTTATAAATGATCCTATTAGAGCCATCCAAATGCAAAAGTTCAACTTTTTTTTGATAGTTTTTGATCTAGAGAGTCCAGAGAATTGTCCTAGACTGGTCTGGTTCCGATCGGGCGAAAAACCTAGGACTAGTTCGCAAAAGTAGGTTTTTAACATGTTTGCGAATATTTAATGAACGGTTTGATTGACAGCAATGGTTCTTGAGGCAAAGTTGTTCAGGATGAGGAGATCTATCAAATGATATGCATATTGTGTGGATATTTGTAACACCACGTGATTACAGAGCCATAAAACTCGTTAGCGCCAACTAGTGGCCGATTTCTTTCAAAATTCTTACAGACCTCTAGGACCAGAAGATACCTCATTTACTTCTGGAGTTATAGCCATTTTAGTAAAATAGGCTCCTCCCACAACATTAATTTATCACCCCCTAGCGACCAGGAATCGAAATTTCGACTTTTTTTCGATAATTATTGATATTCAAAGTCCAGAGAACATTTCTGCACTGGTTTGGATCCGATCGGGCAAAAAACCAGGGACTAGTTCGCAAAAGTAGGTTTTTGACAAAATTCAAAATGGCGGAAAATTTGCATATCAAAAATGAAATCGGAGATATACGTTTTGACCTTCAGGAGTCCAGCTTTCCAATGATATAAGACACTTGAGTCTACGACATACCGTCTAGGAGTTATGAGCAGTTTCGCGCTTTTGGTTGCTATAGCGCCACCTACTGGGCAATCGGGGTCATACTTTGATAGGTTCTCCCCAAATTGAGTACTACCATTTGGCCAAGTTTCAAGGTTCCAGCATTTACGGTTTGGGCTGCACGATGCGTTTTAGGGGAGAATAATAATAATAATAAAAATCAGTACAATTACAATAGGGTTTCAGCACTTCGTGCTTGAACCCCTAATAAAAATCAGGACAATTACAATAGGGTTTCAGCACTTCGTGCTTGAACCCCTAATAAAAATCAGCACAATTACAATAGGGTTTCAGCACTTCGTGCTTGAACCCCTAATAAAAATCAGCACAATTACAATAGGGTTTCAGCATTTCATGCTTGAACCCCTAATAAGAAGAGACGTTTTGGACAGTTATAGCGCCACCTATTGTCCGATCTTCACGAAACTTGGCATGCTTCTTCACCATGTTCTGACACATCTGCTCATCGATTTTTGTGAAGTTTGGGGTTTTCCCTTAGGTTGTATAGGCTTTTGAGTGTTTTTTTGTCCCACCCCTTTCCTAAATGACCCTGTTACAGCCAGGCCAATGCAAAAGTTCAACTTTTTTCCGATAATTATTGATCTAGAGACTCCAGAGAACTGTGCTAGACTGGTCTGGTTCCGATTGGGCCAAAAACCTAGGACTAGTTCGCAAAAGTAGGTTTTTCACTAAATTGCCCATAGAATTTTTTTTTTTTGCTCGTAGAGCAATTTGGAGATGGCCATTTTGTCCGTCTGGATCCAGGGATCACAGTGATGCTAAAATTGAGACTCTAGGACAAACTGTCTAGGAGTTATGAGCAATGTAGTAAATTTGGTCATTATAGCGCCACCTATGGGCCAATCGGGGTCATATTTTGATAGGTTCTCCCCAAATTGAGGACTACCATTTGGCCAAGCTTCAAGGTTCCAGCTCTTACGGTTTGGGCTGCACGATGCGTTTTAGGGCGGAATAATAATAATAATTAAAGCTGCAAGCAGCATTTATCGGGGTTCAAGCAGTTAAGGCCTTTAAGCACAAAAGCATCAAAAGTGATTAAGTTTTATTTAGCAAGCATGTAACTACTGACATAATAGATGGAAAAGACCATTTACAGGAAATACCATAGAAATATATGGTTTTAAAGCTTTTTAGCAGTTATAGCGCCACCTATCGTCCGATCTCCATAAAAATTGGCATGCTGGTTAATGATGTTATGTCACATATGCTCACCAATTTTTGTGAAGTTCTGAGTTTTCATTTAGGCTTTATAGGCTTTTTAGTGTTTTTTTGCCACGCCCCTTTTCTAAATGACCCTATTACAGCCATCTACATGCAAAAGTTCAACTTTTTTTTTGATAATTATTGATCTAGAGTGTCCAGAGAATTGTCCTAGACTGGTCTGGTTTCGATCGGGCGAAAAACCTAGGACGAGTTTGCAAAAGTAGGTTTTTAACATAATTACAAATATTTAATAAACGGTTTAATTGACAGCATTAGTTCTTGAGGCAAAGTTGTTCAGCATGAGCAGATCTATCAGATGATATGCATTTTGTGACGATAAGTGTAACACCACGTGATTACAGAGCCATAAAACTCGTTAGCGCCAACTAGTGGCCGATTTCTTTCAAAACTCTTATAGACCTCTAGGGGCTTGAGCCGAACATGCCCACCAAGATTCGTTCTGATCGGACTTCGTTAACCTTGTTTAATAGGTGCTCAAACCTCATTGGCCAATGGCGGCCATGTTTTTCGAGATACGCCAATATCCTTTTAGGCATACATGGCCCCTTGGGCCAAGACACTGCATACCAAATTTCAAGTTAATCGGACTAACGGTCAGGTGTCTATATGTTTTTTTTGTTTTATAGCGCCACCATGTGGCCAATCGACGCAATTTTTTTACTGTGACCTCAGATTGACCTTCTACACATGTTTACCAAGTTTGGTGAAGTTTACTGAATTACTTCTTGAGTTATAGCCATTTTAGTAAAATAGGCTCCTCCCACAACGTTAATTTTGCACCCCCTAGCGACCGTGAATCGAAATTTCAACTTTTTTTCGATAATTATTGATCTTCAGACTCCACAGAACAATTCTGCACTGGTTTGGTTCCGATCGGGCAAAAAACCAGGGACTAGTTCGCAAAAGTAGGTTTTCGACAAAATTCAAAATGGCGGAAAATCTATTATGGCGGAAATAAAATCGGAGATATACGTTTTGTTCGTCAGGCGTCCAGCTTTCCACTGATATAAGACACTTGAGTCTATGACTTACGGTCTAGGAGTTATGAGCAGTTTCGCGCTTTTGGTTGCTATAGCGCCACCTATGGGCCAATCGGGGTCATAATTTGATAACCTCTCCTGGATTTTTGTACTACCATCTGGCAAAGTTTCAAAGCTCCAGCTCTTACGGTTTGGGCTGCACGATGCGTTTTACGGCAGAAGAAAAATAATAATAATAATAATAATAATAATTAAAGCTGCAAGCAGCATTTATCGGGGTTCAAGCAGTTAAGGCCTTTAAGGCATTTAAGCACAAAAGCATCAAAAGTTATTAAGATTTATTTAGCAAGCATGTAACCACTGACATAATAGATGGAAAAGACCATTTACAGCCAATACAGGCAATTTGCCATGGGATATATATGGTTTTAAAGCTTTTTAACAGTTATAGCGCCACCTATGCTCCGATCTCCATAGAATTGTTTACTGTGACCTCAAATTGAACCCATACACATGTGTACTGAGTTTGGTGAAGATATCTCATTTACTTCTTGAGTTATAGCCATTTGAGTAAAATAGGCTCCTCCCACAACGATTTGCCACATTCTAGAATTATTTAATATGATTCTAGCATGATTTACTATCATATACCATGTTCCAGAATGATTTATTAGGATTCTAGCATGATTTACCTTGATACACCTCATTTCAGTATTATTTACTATGATTTACAATGTTTCTAGCATGATTAACCACATTACTAGCAAATATGTGAAGTGTCAGTGCAAATGAGGTGATGAACACTGACAAAATATTATTGTGTTATAATAGTTAGTTATATACGTGATTTTTAGTGTGTGTCCAAGTATGAATGCAAAAGCACATGTAAAATATTTCATTATTAAGTAGAATGGCCAGCAGAGGGCAGTAGAAGAACACTTATTGGCTCACTTTCACTTTAAACCAGTTTTCTGCACTAAAGCAAACCAGTTTTTCCATGTTAACTCAATGCATGCTTACACACACACACACACACACACACACACACACACACACACACACACAAACACACACACACACACACACACACACACACACACACACACACACATACACACACACACACACACACACATACACACACAGCATAGTTAACCATGATTTACCATGATATACCACGTTCTAGTATTATTTACCAGGAGATAAACGACAATCTAGTATTATTTACTTTGATTTACCATGTTTCTAGCCTGATTTATCACATTACTAGCAATTATTTGAAGTGTCAGTGCAAATAAAGTGATTAACACTGACAAAATATGATTGTGTTATAATAGTTATTGCTATATAAGTGATTTTTTTTGTGTGTATTCAAGTATGAATGCAAGCACATGTTGAAATATTTCATTAATAAGTAGAATGGCCAGCAGAGGGCAGTAGAAGACCACTTATTGGCTCACTTTCACTTTAAACCAGTTTTCTGCACTAAAGCAAACCAGTTTATCCATGTTAACTCAATGCATGCTTACACACACACACACACACACACACACACACACACACACACACACACACACACACACACACACACACAGAGCATAGTTAACCATGATTTACCATGATTTACCACATTACTAGCAATTATTTGAAGTGTCAGTGCAAATAAAGTGATTAACACTGACAAAATATGATTGTGTTATAATAGTTATTGCTATATAAGTGATTTTTAGTGTGTATTCAAGTATAAATGCAAGCACATGTGGAAAAATTTAATTAATAAGTAGAATGGCCAGCAGAGGGCAGTAGAAGACCACTTATTGGCTCACTTTCACTTTAAACCTCATGATTTTGACCAGTTTTCTGCACTAAAGCAAACCAGTGTTTCCATGTTAACTCAATAATGCATAATTGCTACATATGCTACACACAATAATGCTACACACACACACACACACACACACACACACACACACACACACAAATGTTTCAGTGATATTGGTGTCACATTCACCTTCATCACATTCACCTTCTGTCTTCATCACATTCACCATCTGTCGTCATCACCTGCACCTGCTCCTCATCACCCTCCTCATCATCACCTGCTCCTCATCATCATAACCGTCACCTGTTGTCCTTGTCTTGATCTGTGTATTTAAGTTCCCCTCTCATCCATTATCATTGTCGGTTATTGTTTGTGCACTAGCACTCTGTTATGTTTGTTTTCATGTTGGAAAATAAAACCTTTGTTATATTTGTACCACACACACACACACACACACACACACACACACACACACACACACACACACACACACACACACACCATCATTTATCATGATTTACCATGGCTGATACCAATACCAATATGAGAAAATGACTATTTTAAACAGCAGGGGGCAGTAAAATACCACTTATTGGCTTAACATGCCATTAAATCATATCATTTTCACCTTTTTAACTGTTATAGAGGCAAATTTTGTCCGATCTGTCTGAAAATTTTCATGCTTGTTCAGGGTGATATTTCACACGTTCTGACTTGTTTTTAAGAAGGTCTGAGCATTGATTAAAGAGATATAGGCTTTCGGGGACACTTGGTAAAGGCCAGATTTTGAAGTGAACCTATTATAGCTATCCAAATGAAGTAGTTCAACTTTTTCTGACAATTATTGATCTAGTGAGTCCAGAGAATTGTATTGCACTAGTTTTGAACATTATGATATGAAAATTATATGATCAGACATGGAAAAGACCATTTACAGCCAATACAGGCAGTTTACCATAGGAAATATATGGTTTTAAAGCTTTTTAACAGTTATAGCGCCAACTATTGTCCAATCTCCATAAAATTTTGCAAGCTTGTTTGTGATGTTATGACACATATGCTCACCAATTTTTGTGAAGTTCTGAGTTTTCATTTAGGATTTATAGGCTTTTGAGTGTATTTTGCCACACCCATTTTATAAATGACCCTATTACAGCCATACAAATACAAAAGTTCAACTTTTTTTTGATAATTATTGATCTAGAGAGTCCATAGAATTGTCCTAGACTGGTCTGGTTCCGATCGGGCAAAAAACCAGGGACTAGTTCGCAAAAGTAGGTTTTTAACATATTCATGAATATTTAATGAACGGTTTGATTGACAGCAATGGTTCTAGAGGCAAAGTTGTTCAGCATGAGCAGATCTATCAAATGATATGCATTTTGTGACAATATATCTAACACCACGTGATTACAGAGCCATAAAACTCGTTAGCGCCAACTAGTGGCCGATTTCTTTCAAAATTCTTACAGACCTCTAGGGCCATGAGTCGAACATGCCCACCGAGTTTCGTTCCGATCGGCCTCCGTTAACCTTGTCTAATAGGTGCTCAACTTCATTGGCCAATGGCGGCCATGTTTTTTGAGATACACCAATGTCCTCATAGACATACATGGCACCTTGGACCAAGACACTGCATACCAATTTTCAAGTCAATCGGACTAACGGTCAGGTGGTTATAGCCTGTTTTATGTTTTTTTCATGTTATAGCGCCACCATGTGGCCAATCGCCGCGATTTTTTTTACCGTGTCCTCAGATTGACCTCTTACATATGTGTACCAAGTTTGTTGAAAATACCTCATTTACTTCTGGAGTTATAGCCATTTTAGTAAAATAGGCTCCGCCCACAACGTTAATTTTGCGCCCCCTAGCGACCCTGAATCGAAATTTCAACTTTTTTTCGATAATTATTGATCTTCAGTCTCCAGAGAACAATTCTGCACTGGTTTGGTTCCGATCGAGCAAAAAACCAGGGACTAGTTCGCAAAAGTAGGTTTTCGACAAAATTCAAAATGGCGGAAAATCTATCATGACGGAAATGAAATCGGAGATATACGTTTTGTTCGTCAGACGACCAGCTTTCCAATGATATAAGACACTTGTGTCTACGACATACGGTCCAGGAGTTATGACCACTTTCGCGCTTTTGGTTGTTATAGCGCCACCTATGGGCCAATCGAGGTCATAATTTGATAACCTCTCCTCGATTTTTGTACTACCATCTGGCAAAGTTTCAAAGCTCTAGCCCTTACGGTTTGGGCTGCACGATGCGTTTTACGGCAGAATAATAATAATAATAATTAAAGCTGCAAGCAGCATTTATCGGGGTTCAAGCAGTTAAGGCCTTTAAGGCATTTAAGCACAAAAGCATCAAAAGTTATTAAGATTTATTTAGCAAGCATGTAACCACTGACATAATAGATGGAAAAGACCATTTACAGCCAATACAGGCAATTTGCCATGGGATATATATGGTTTTAAAGCTTTTTAACAGTTATAGCGCCACCTATGCTCCGATCTCCATAGAATTGTTTACTGTGACCTCAAATTGAACCCATACACATGTGTACTGAGTTTGGTGAAGATATCTCATTTACTTCTTGAGTTATAGCCATTTGAGTAAAATAGGCTCCTCCCACAACGATTTGCCACATTCTAGAATTATTTAATATGATTCTAGCATGATTTACTATCATATACCATGTTCCAGAATGATTTATTAGGATTCTAGCATGATTTACCTTGATACACCTCATTTCAGTATTATTTACTATGATTTACAATGTTTCTAGCATGATTAACCATATTACTAGCAAATATGTGAAGTGTCAGTGCAAATGAGGTGATGAACACTGACAAAATATTATTGTGTTATAATAGTTAGTTATATACGTGATTTTTAGTGTGTGTCCAAGTATGAATGCAAAAGCACATGTAAAATATTTCATTATTAAGTAGAATGGCCAACAGAGGGCAGTAGAAGACCACTTATTGGCTCACTTTCACTTTAAACCAGTTTTCTGCACTAAAGCAAACCAGTTTTTCCATGTTAACTCAATGCATGCTTACACACACACACACACACACACACACACACACACACACACACACACACACACACACACAAACACACACACACACACACACACACACACACACACACACACACACACACACACACACACATACACACACAGCATAGTTAACCATGATTTACCATGATATACCACGTTCTAGTATTATTTACCAGGAGATAAACGACAATCTAGGATTATTTACTTTGATTTACCATGTTTCTAGCCTGATTTATCACATTACTAGCAATTATTTGAAGTGTCAGTGCAAATAAAGTGGTTAACACTGACAAAATATGATTGTGTTATAATAGTTATTGCTATATAAGTGATTTTTTTAGTGTGTATTCAAGTATGAATGCAAGCACATGTTGAAATATTTCATTAATAAGTAGAATGGCCAGCAGAGGGCAGTAGAAGACCACTTATTGGCTCACTTTCACTTTAAACCAGTTTTCTGCACTAAAGCAAACCAGTTTATCCATGTTAACTCAATGCATGCTTACACACACACACACACACACACACACACACACACACACACACACACACACACACACACACACACACAGCATAGTTAACCATGATTTACCACATTACTAGCAATTATTTGAAGTGTCAGTGCAAATAAAGTGATTAACACTGACAAAATATGATTGTGTTATAATAGTTATTGCTATATAAGTGGTTTTTAGTGTGTATTCAAGTATAAATGCAAGCACATGTGGAAAAATTTAATTAATAAGTAGAATGGCCAGCAGAGGGCAGTAGAAGACCACTTATTGGCTCACTTTCACTTTAAACCTCATGATTTTGACCAGTTTTCTGCACTAAAGCAAACCAGTGTTTCCATGTTAACTCAATAATGCATACTTGCTACATATGCTACACACAATAATGCTACACACACACACACACACACACACACACAAATGTTTCAGTGATATTGGTGTCACATTCACCTTCATCACATTCACCTTCTGTCTTCATCACATTCACCATCTGTCGTCATCACCTGCACCTGCTCCTCATCACCCTCCTCATCATCACCTGCTCCTCATCATCATAACCGTCACCTGTTGTCCTTGTCTTGATCTGTGTATTTAAGTTCCCCTCTCATCCATTATCATTGTCGGTTATTGTTTGTGCACTAGCACTCTGTTATGTTTGTTTTCATGTTGGAAAATAAAACCTTTGTTATATTTGTACCACACACACACACACACACACACACACACACACACACACACACACACACACACCATCATTTATCATGATTTACCATGGCTGATACCAATACCAATATGAGAAAATGACTATTTTAAACAGCAGGGGGCAGTAAAATACCACTTATTGGCTTAACATGCCATTAAATCATATCATTTTCACCTTTTTAACTGTTATAGAGGCAAATTTTGTCCGATCTGTCTGAAAATTTTCATGCTTGTTCAGGGTGATATTTCACACGTTCTGACTTGTTTTTAAGAAGGTCTGAGCATTGATTAAAGAGATATAGGCTTTCGGGGACACTTGGTAAAGGCCAGATTTTGAAGTGAACCTATTATAGCTATCCAAATGAAGTAGTTCAACTTTTTCTGACAATTATTGATCTAGTGAGTCCAGAGAATTGTATTGCACTAGTTTTGAACATTATGATATGAAAATTATATGATCAGAGATGGAAAAGACCATTTACAGCCAATACAGGCAGTTTACCATAGGAAATATATGATTTTAAAGCTTTTTAACAGTTATAGCGCCACCTATCGTCCGATCTCCATAGAATTTTTCATGCTTGTTAATGATGTTATGTCACATATGCTGACCAATTTTTGTGAAGTTCTGAGTTTTTATTTAGGATTTATAGGCTTTTTAATGTATTTTGACACACCCATTTTAAGAATGACCCTATTACAGCCATCCAAATGCAAAAGTTCAACTTTTTTTTGATAATTATTGATCTAGAGAGTCCAGAGAATTGTCCTAGACTGGTCTGGTTCCGATCAGGCGAAAAACCTAGGACTAGTTCGCAAAAGTAGGTTTTTAACATATTAATGAATAATTAATGAACAGTTTGATTGACAGCAATGGTTCTTGAGGCAAAGTTGTTCAGGATGAGGAGATCTATCAAATGATATGCATATTGTGTGGATATTTGTAACACCACGTGATTACAGAGCCGTAAAACTCGTTAGCGCCAACTAGTGGCCGATTTCTTTCAAAATTCTTACAGACCTTTAGGGCCATGAGCCGAACATGCCCATTGAGTTTCGTTCCGATCGGCCTCCGATAACCTTGTCTAATAGGTGCTCAAACTTCGTTGGCCGATGGCGGCCATGTTTTTTTAGATACGCCAATGTCCTCATACACATACATGGCACCTTGGACCAAGACACTGCATACCAATTTTCAAGTCAATCGGACTAACGGTCAGGTGGTTATAGCCTGTTTTATGTTTTTTTCATTTTATAGCGCCACCATGAGGCCAATCGTCGCGATTTTTTTACTGTGACCCCAGAGTAAGCTCATACACATGTGTACCAAGTTTGGTGAAGATACCTCATTTACATCGGGAGTTATAGCCATTTTAGTAAAATAGGCCCCTCCCACAACGTACGTTTTGGCGCCCCTTAGCGACCGTGAATCGAAATTTCCACTTTTTTTCGATAATTATTGATATTCAGTCTCCAGAGAACATTTCTGCACTAGTTTGGTTCCAATCGGGCAAAAAACCAGGGACTAGTTCGCAAAAGTAGATTTTTGACAAAATTCAAAATGGCGGAAAATCTATCATGGCGGAAATGAAATCGGAGATATACGTTTTGTTCGTCAGGCGTCCAGCTTTCCAATGATATAAGACACTTGAGTCTACGACATACGGTCTAGGAGTTATGAGCAGTTTCGCGCTTTTGGTTGTTATAGTGCCACCTATGGGCCAATCGGGGTCATAATCTCTGAACCTTTCCTCGATTTTTGTACTACCATCTGTCAAAGTTTCAAAGTTCCAGCTCTTACGGTTTGGGCTGCACGATGCGTTTTACGGCGGAATAATAATAATAATAATAATAATTAAAGCTGCAAGCAGCATTTATCGGGGTTCAAGCAGTTAAGGCCTTTAAGGCATTTAAGCACAAAAGCATCAAAAGTTATTAAGATTTATTTAGCAAGCATGTAACCACTGACATAATAGATGGAAAAGACCATTTACAGCCAATACAGGCAATTTGCCATGGGATATATATGGTTTTAAAGCTTTTTAACAGTTATAGCGCCACCTATGCTCCGATCTCCATAGAATTGTTTACTGTGACCTCAAATTGAACCCATACACATGTGTACTGAGTTTGGTGAAGATATCTCATTTACTTCTTGAGTTATAGCCATTTGAGTAAAATAGGCTCCTCCCACAACGATTTGCCACATTCTAGAATTATTTAATATGATTCTAGCATGATTTACTATCATATACCATGTTCCAGAATGATTTATTAGGATTCTAGCATGATTTACCTTGATACACCTCATTTCAGTATTATTTACTATGATTTACAATGTTTCTAGCATGATTAACCACATTACTAGCAAATATGTGAAGTGTCAGTGCAAATGAGGTGATGAACACTGACAAAATATTATTGTGTTATAATAGTTAGTTATATACGTGATTTTTAGTGTGTGTCCAAGTATGAATGCAAAAGCACATGTAAAATATTTCATTATTAAGTAGAATGGCCAGCAGAGGGCAGTAGAAGACCACTTATTGGCTCACTTTCACTTTAAACCAGTTTTCTGCACTAAAGCAAACCAGTTTTTCCATGTTAACTCAATGCATGCTTACACACACACACACACACACACACACACACACACACACACAAACACACACACACACACACACACACACACACACACACACACACAAACACACACACACACACACACACACATACACACACAGCATAGTTAACCGTGATTTACCATGATATACCACGTTCTAGTATTATTTACCAGGAGATAAACGACAATCTAGTATTATTTACTTTGATTTACCATGTTTCTAGCCTGATTTATCACATTACTAGCAATTATTTGAAGTGTCAGTGCAAATAAAGTGATTAACACTGACAAAATATGATTGTGTTATAATAGTTATTGCTATATAAGTGATTTTTTTGTGTGTATTCAAGTATGAATGCAAGCACATGTTGAAATATTTCATTAATAAGTAGAATGGCCAGCAGAGGGCAGTAGAAGACCACTTATTGGCTCACTTTCACTTTAAACCAGTTTTCTGCACTAAAGCAAACCAGTTTATCTATGTTAACTCAATGCATGCTTACACACACACACACACACACACACACACACACACACACACACACACACACAGAGCATAGTTAACCATGATTTACCATGATATACCACGTTCTAGTATTATTTACCAGGAGATAAACGACAATCTAGTATTATTTACTTTGATTTACCATGTTTCTAGCCTGATTTATCACATTACTAGCAATTATTTGAAGTGTCAGTGCAAATAAAGTGATTAACACTGACAAAATATGATTGTGTTATAATAGTTATTGCTATATAAGTGATTTTTAGTGTGTATTCAAGTATAAATGCAAGCACATGTGGAAAAATTTAATTAATAAGTAGAATGGCCAGCAGAGGGCAGTAGAAGACCACTTATTGGCTCACTTTCACTTTAAACCTCATGATTTTGACCAGATTTTTTACCGTGTCCTCAGATTGACCTCTTACATATGTGTACCAAGTTTGTTGAAAATACCTCATTTACTTCTGGAGTTATAGCCATTTTAGTAAAATAGGCTCCGCCCACAACGTTAATTTTGCGCCCCCTAGCGACCCTGAATCGAAATTTCAACTTTTTTTCGATAATTATTGATCTTCAGTCTCCAGAGAACAATTCTGCACTGGTTTGGTTCCGATCGAGCAAAAAACCAGGGACTAGTTCGCAAAAGTAGGTTTTCGACAAAATTCAAAATGGCGGAAAATCTATCATGACGGAAATGAAATCGGAGATATACGTTTTGTTCGTCAGACGACCAGCTTTCCAATGATATAAGACACTTGTGTCTACGACATACGGTCCAGGAGTTATGACCACTTTCGCGCTTTTGGTTGTTATAGCGCCACCTATGGGCCAATCGAGGTCATAATTTGATAACCTCTCCTCGATTTTTGTACTACCATCTGGCAAAGTTTCAAAGCTCTAGCCCTTACGGTTTGGGCTGCACGATGCGTTTTACGGCAGAATAATAATAATAATAATTAAAGCTGCAAGCAGCATTTATCGGGGTTCAAGCAGTTAAAGCCTTTTAAGCATTTAAGCACAAAAGTATCAAAAGTTATTAAGATTTATTTAGCAAGCATGTAACCACGGACATAATAGATGGAAAAGACCATTTACAGCCAATACAGGCAGTTTACCATGGGATATATATGGTTTTAAAGCTTTTTAACAGTTATAGCGCCACCTATGGTCCGATCTCCATAGAATTGTTTACTGTGACCTCAAATTGAACCCATACACATGTGTACTGAGTTTGGTGAAGATATCTCATTTACTTCTTGAGTTATAGCCATTTTAGTAAAATAGGCTCCTCCCACAACAATTTAGCACATTCTAGTATTATTTACTATGATTCTAGCATGATTTACTATCATATACCATGTTCCAGAATGATTTATTAGGATTCTAGCATGATTTACCTTGATACACCTCATTTCAGTATTATTTACTATGATTTACAATGTTTCTAGCATGATTAACCACATTACTAGCAATTATGTGAAGTGTCAGTGCAAATGAGGTGATGAACACTGACAAAATATTATTGTGTTATAATAGTTAGTTATATACGTGATTTTTAGTGTGTGTCCAAGTATGAATGCAAAAGCACATGTAAAATATTTCATTATTAAGTAGAATGGCCAGCAGAGGGCACTAGAAGACCACTTATAGGCTCACTTTCACTTTAAACCAGTTTTCTGCACTAAAGCAAACCAGTTTTTCCATGTTAACTCAATGCATGCTTACACACACACACACACACACACACACACACACACACACACACACACACACACACACACACACACACAGCATAGTTAACCATGATTTACCATGATATACCACGTTCTAGTATTATTTACCAGGAGATAAACGACAATCTAGTATTATTTACTTTGATTTACCATGTTTCTAGCCTGATTTATCACATTACTAGCAATTATTTGAAGTGTCAGTGCAAATAAAGTGATTAACACTGACAAAATATGATTGTTATAATAGTTATTGCTATATAAGTGATTGTTTTAGTGTGTATTCAAGTATGAATGCAAGCACATGTTGAAATATTTCATTAATAAGTAGAATGGCCAGCAGAGGGCAGTAGAAGACCACTTATTGGCTCACTTTCACTTTAAACCAGTTTTCTGCACTAAAGCAAACCAGTTTATCCATGTTAACTCAATGCATGCTTACACACACACACACACACACACACACACACACACACACACACACACACACACACACACACACACACACACACACACAGCATAGTTAACCATGATTTACCATGATTTACCACATTACTAGCAATTATTTGAAGTGTCAGTGCAAATAAAGTGATTAACACTGACAAAATATGATTGTGTTATAATAGTTATTGCTATATAAGTGATTTTTAGTGTGTATTCAAGTATAAATGCAAGCACATGTGGAAAAATTTAATTAATAAGTAGAATGGCCAGCAGAGGGCAGTAGAAGACCACTTATTGGCTCACTTTCACTTTAAACCTCATGATTTTGACAAGTTTTCTGCACTAAAGCAAACCAGTGTTTCCATGTTAACTCAATAATGCATACTTGCTACATATGCTACACACAATAATGCTACACACACACACACACACACACACACACACACACACACACACACACACACACACACACACACACACACACACACACACACACACACAAATGTTTCAGTGATATTGGTGTCACATTCACCTTCATCACATTCACCTTCTGTCTTCATCACATTCACCATCTGTCGTCATCACCTGCACCTGCTCCTCATCACCCTCCTCATCATCACCTGCTCCTCATCATCATAACCGTCACCTGTTGTCCTTGTCTTGATCTGTGTATTTAAGTTCCCCTCTCATCCATTATCATTGTCGGTTATTGTTTGTGCACTAGCACTCTGTTATGTTTGTTTTCATGTTGGAAAATAAAACCTTTGTTATATTTGTACCACACACACACACACACACACACACACACCATCATTTATCATGATTTACCATGGCTGATACCAATACCAATATGAGAAAATGACTATTTTAAACAGCAGGGGGCAGTAAAATACCACTTATTGGCTTAACATGCCATTAATTCATATCATTTTCACCTTTTTAACTGTTATAGAGGCAAATTTTGTCCGATCTGTCTGAAAATGTTCATGCTTGTTCAGGGTGATATTTCACACGTTCTGACTTGTTTTTAAGAAGGTCTGAGCATTGATTAAAGAGATATAGGCTTTCGGGGACACTTGGTAAAGGCCAGATTTTGAAGTGAACCTATTATAGCTATCCAAATGAAGTAGTTCAACTTTTTCTGACAATTATTGATCTAGTGAGTCCAGAGAATTGTATTGCACTAGTTTTGAACATTATGATATGAAAATTATATGATCAGAGATGGAAAAGACCATTTACAGCCAATACAGGCAGTTTACCATAGGAAATATATGATTTTAAAGCTTTTTAACAGTTATAGCGCCACCTATCGTCCGATCTCCATAGAATTTTTCATGCTTGTTAATGATGTTATGTCACATATGCTGACCAATTTTTGTGAAGTTCTGAGTTTTTATTTAGGATTTATAGGCTTTTTAATGTATTTTGACACGCCCATTTTATAAATTACCCTATTACAGCCATCCAAATGCAAAAGTTCAACTTTTTTTTGATAATTATTGATCTAGAGAGTCCAGAGAATTGTCCTAGACTGGTCTGGTTCCGATCGGGCAAAAAACCTAGGACTAGTTCGCAAAAGTAGGTTTTTAACATATTAATGAATAATTAATGAACAGTTTGATTGACAGCAATGGTTCTTGAGGCAAAGTTGTTCAGGATGAGGAGATCTATCAAATGATATGCATATTGTGTGGATATTTGTAACACCACGTGATTACAGAGCCGTAAAACTCGTTAGCGCCAACTAGTGGCTGATTTCTTTCAAAATTCTTACAGACCTTTAGGGCCATGAGCCGAACATGCCCATTGAGTTTCGTTCCGATCGGCCTCCGTTAACCTTGTCTAATAGGTGCTCAAACTTCGTTGGCCAATGGCGGCCATGTTTTTTTAGATACGCCAATGTCCTCATACACATACATGGCACCTTGGACCAAGACACTGCATACCAATTTTCAAGTCAATCGGACTAACGGTCAGGTGGTTATAGCCTGTTTTATGTTTTTTTCATTTTATAGCGCCACCATGAGGCCAATCGTCGCGATTTTTTTACTGTGACCCCAGAGTAAGCTCATACACATGTGTACCAAGTTTGGTGAAGATACCTCATTTACATCGGGAGTTATAGCCATTTTAGTAAAATAGGCCCCTCCCACAACGTACGTTTTGGCGCACCTTAGCGACCGTGAATCGAAATTTCCACTTTTTTTTGATAATTATTGATATTCAGTCTCCAGAGAACATTTCTGCACTAGTTTGGTTCCAATCGGGCAAAAAAACAGGGACTAGTTTGCAAAAGTAGATTTTTGACAAAATTCAAAATGGCGGAAAATTTATCATGGCGGAAATGAAATCGGAGATATACGTTTTGTTCGTCAGGCGTCCAGCTTTCCAATGATATAAGACACTTGAGTCTACGACATACGGTCTAGGAGTTATGAGCAGTTTCGCGCGTTTGGTTGTTATAGCGCCACCTATGGGCCAATCGGGGTCATAATCTCTGAACCTTTCCTCGATTTTTGTACTACCATCTGTCAAAGTTTCAAAGTTCCAGCTCTTACGGTTTGGGCTGCACGATGCGTTTTACGGCGGAATAATAATAATAATAATAATAATTAAAGCTGCAAGCAGCATTTATCGGGGTTCAAGCAGTTATGCATTTTGTTACGATAAGTGTAACACCACGTGATTACAGAGCCGTAAAACTCGTTAGCGCCAACTAGTGGCCGACTTCTTTCAAAACTCTTACAGACCTCTACGGCCATGAGTTGAACATGCCCATCGAGTTTTGTTCCGATCGGCCTCCATTAACCTTGTCTAAGAGGTGCTCAAATTTCATTGGTCGATGGCGGCCATGTTTTTTTGAGATACATGAGATACGTTAATATCTAACGGTCAGGTAGTCATAGCCCTTTTCAAGTTTTTTTCATGTTATAGCGCCACCTAGTGTTCAATCATCGCGATGTCTTTACTGTGACCCCAGACTGAACTCATACACATGTGTACCAAGTTTGGTGAAGATATCTCATTTACTTCTCGAGTTATAGCTATTTTAGTAAAATAGGCTCCTCCCATAACATTAATTTATCAAACTCTAGTGACCAGGAACCAAAATTTCAACATTTTTTTGATAATTATTGATATTCAGACTCCAGGGAACATTTCTGTACTGGTTTGGTTACGATCGGACACAAATCCAGGGACTAGTTCGCAAAAGTAGGTTTTTAACATATTCGTGAATATTTAATGAACTGTTTGATTGACAGCAATGGTTCTTGAGGCAAAGTTGTTCAGGATGAGGAGACCTATCAAATGATATGCATTTTATGACAATAAGTGTAACACCACGTGATTACAGAGCCATAAAATTCGTTAGCGCCAACTAGTGGCCGATTTCTTTCAAAATTCTTACAGACCTCTAGGGCCATGAGTCGAACATGCCCATCGAGTTTCGTTCCGATCGGCCTCCGTTAACCTTGTCTAATAGGTGCTCAAAATTCATTGGCTGACGGCGGCCATGTTTTTTGAGATACGCCAATTTCCTCATAAACATACATGGCACCTTGGACCAAGACACTGCATACCAATTTTCAAGTCAATCGGACTAACGGTCAGGTAGTTATAGCCCTTTTCATGTTTTTTTCATGTTATAGCGCCACCTAGTGTTCAATCGTCGTGACTTTGTTACCGTGACCCCAAATTGAACTCATACACATATGTACCAAGTTTGGTGAAGATATCTAATTTACTTCTCGAGTTATAGCCATTTTAGTAAAATAGGCTCGTTCCACAACGATCAATTAGCGCCCCCTAGAAACCATGAATCGAAATTTACACTTTTTTTTGATAATTATTGACAATCAGACTCCAGAGAATCTTGCCGCACTGGTTTGGTTCCGGTCGGGCCAAAAACCTAGGACTAGTTCGCGAAAGTAGGTTTTTGGAAAAACCCCAAATACCCTAAAATTTTCCCAGGGTGACGAGCAAATCCGAGGCATGCATCTGGTCCGCCTCGAGCCAAGGATTCCAGCGATATAAGACACTTGAGCCTACGCCTCACGGTTGATGAGTTATGAGCCGTTTCGTACTTTTGCCCGCTGTAGCGCCCCCGTCAGGCCGATCGGGGCGGGCCTTGGTGACGCTGTAGGCGGTGTGAGTACTATCAGCCCCCAAAGTTTCAAGTCTCCACGACTTACGGTTTGGTCTGCCCGATCAGTTTTATGTCTGAATGTTGCATCATGGGAAAATTAACAATTACAATAGGTGTTCAGCACTGAAGTGCTTGAACCCCTAATAAGTGGCTAAAAAAGGGCCACAAAAAGGCCTCTAAAAAAAAAACTATAGGGTCTAGGCGCTTGCCGTCTGCGCTGCTGCGTTCCAAAAACTTTATCCAGCCTTCTAACATGTGCCTCGGAGAGGAAAAAGAACGTTTGTTGCCCTTTTAGCTCATTTATCATGGAAATGTGGTGCATTTTTTTTTTTACCTTTTAAACTGTGACACCCCCACTGATGGCCCGATCTCCATAAAAGTTTGCACGCTTCTTTAGAATAATATGGCGCATGTGCTCAGCTAATTTGGTGAAGCTCTGCTCTTTTCCCCCCATTTTTCAGTCATTTAAATGTCATTTTGCATAGGGTAATACAGAGGCCTTCTCACCTTTATGACATTTAAAGCGCCACCAATGGCCCGACGTCCATGAAAGTTTTCAAGCTTCTTCAGGATCACGTGACGCATGCGCATGCCCGATTTTGTGAGCTTGTATGCAAATCAGACAGCAAGATGGCCGCTTTCAGCCATTTCATGTGTTTTTTCCATAGAAATACATCATTTTGACACCCTTTTAACAGTTATAGCGCCACCAAGTGGCCAGTCGCTGCGCCCTTTTTCACGTGACCACAGAATGAGCTCGTACATGCGTGTGCTGAGTTTGGTGCAAAAATCTCGTTCCGTTCACGAGTTATAGCCAATTAAGCAAAATGGGCTCCTCCCACTTCGAACATTTTGGCGGCCCTTAGGGACCGTGAAGCGAAATTTACACTTTTTTTTGATAATTATTGACAATCAGACTCCAGAGAATCTTGCCGCACTGGTTTGGTTCCGGTCGGGCCAAAAAGCTAGGACTAGTTCGCGAAAGTAGGTTTTTGGAAATACCCCAAATACCCTAAAATTTTCCCAGGGTGACGAGCAAATCCGAGGCATGCATCTGGTCCGCCTCGAGCCAAGGATTCCAGCGATATAAGACACTTGAGCCTACGCCTCACGGTTGATGAGTTATGAGCCGTTTCGTACTTTTGCCCGCTGTAGCGCCCCCGTCAGGCCGATCGGGGCGGGCCTTGGTGACGCTGTAGGCGGTGTGAGTACTATCAGCCCCCAAAGTTTCAAGTCTCCACGACTTACGGTTTGGTCTGCCCGATCAGTTTTATGTCTGAATGTTGCATCATGGGAAAATTAACAATTACAATAGGTGTTCAGCACTGAAGTGCTTGAACCCCTAATAAGTGGCTAAAAAAGGGCCACAAAAAGGCCTCTAAAAAAAAAACTATAGGGTCTAGGCGCTTGCCGTCTGCGCTGCTGCGTTCCAAAAACTTTATCCAGCCTTCTAACATGTGCCTCGGAGAGGAAAAAGAACGTTTGTTGCCCTTTTAGCTCATTTATCATGGAAATGTGGTGCATTTTTTTTTTTACCTTTTAAACTGTGACACCCCCACTGATGGCCCGATCTCCATAAAAGTTTGCACGCTTCTTTAGAATAATATGGCGCATGTGCTCAGCTAATTTGGTGAAGCTCTGCTCTTTTCCCCCCATTTTTCAGTCATTTAAATGTCATTTTGCATAGGGTAATACAGAGGCCTTCTCACCTTTATGACAGTTAAAGCGCCACCAATGGCCCGACGTCCATGAAAGTTTTCAAGCTTCTTCAGGATCACGTGACGCATGCGCATGCCCGATTTTGTGAGCTTGTATGCAAATCAGACAGCAAGATGGCCGCTTTCAGCCATTTCATGTTTTTTCCATAGAAATACATCATTTTGACACCCTTTTAACAGTTATAGCGCCACCAAGTGGCCAGTCGCTGCGCCCTTTTTCACGTGACCACAGAATGAGCTCGTACATGCGTGTGCTGAGTTTGGTGCAAAAATCTCGTTCCGTTCACGAGTTATAGCCAATTAAGCAAAATGGGCTCCTCCCACTTCGAACATTTTGGCGGCCCTTAGGGACCGTGAAGCGAAATTTACACTTTTTTTTGATAATTATTGACAATCAGACTCCAGAGAATCTTGCCGCACTGGTTTGGTTCCGGTCGGGCCAAAAACCTAGGACTAGTTCGCGAAAGTAGGTTTTTGGAAAAACCCCAAATACCCTAAAATTTTCCCAGGGTGACGAGCAAATCCGAGGCATGCATCTGGTCCGCCTCGAGCCAAGGATTCCAGCGATATAAGACACTTGAGCCTACGCCTCACGGTTGATGAGTTATGAGCCGTTTCGTACTTTTGCCCGCTGTAGCGCCCCCGTCAGGCCGATCGGGGCGGGCCTTGGTGACGCTGTAGGCGGTGTGAGTACTATCAGCCCCCAAAGTTTCAAGTCTCCACGACTTACGGTTTGGTCTGCCCGATCAGTTTTATGTCTGAATGTTGCATCATGGGAAAATTAACAATTACAATAGGTGTTCAGCACTGAAGTGCTTGAACCCCTAATAAGTGGCTAAAAAAGGGCCACAAAAAGGCCTCTAAAAAAAAAACTATAGGGTCTAGGCGCTTGCCGTCTGCGCTGCTGCGTTCCAAAAACTTTATCCAGCCTTCTAACATGTGCCTCGGAGAGGAAAAAGAACGTTTGTTGCCCTTTTAGCTCATTTATCATGGAAATGTGGTGCATTTTTTTTTTTACCTTTTAAACTGTGACACCCCCACTGATGGCCCGATCTCCATAAAAGTTTGCACGCTTCTCTAGAATAATATGGCGCATGTGCTCAGCTAATTTGGTGAAGCTCTGCTCTTTTCCCCCCATTTTTCAGTCATTTAAATGTCATTTTGCATAGGGTAATACAGAGGCCTTCTCACCTTTATGACAGTTAAAGCGCCACCAATGGCCCGACGTCCATGAAAGTTTTCAAGCTTCTTCAGGATCACGTGACGCATGCGCATGCCCGATTTTGTGAGCTTGTATGCAAATCAGACAGCAAGATGGCCGCTTTCAGCCATTTCATGTGTTTTTTCCATAGAAATACATCATTTTGACACCCTTTTAACAGTTATAGCGCCACCAAGTGGCCAGTCGCTGCGCCCTTTTTCACGTGACCACAGAATGAGCTCGTACATGCGTGTGCTGAGTTTGGTGCAAAAATCTCGTTCCGTTCACGAGTTATAGCCAATTAAGCAAAATGGGCTCCTCCCACTTCGAACATTTTGGCGGCCCTTAGGGACCGTGAAGCGAAATTTACACTTTTTTTTGATAATTATTGACAATCAGACTCCAGAGAATCTTGCCGCACTGGTTTGGTTCCGGTCGGGCCAAAAACCTAGGACTAGTTCGCGAAAGTAGGTTTTTGGAAAAACCCCAAATACCCTAAAATTTTCCCAGGGTGACGAGCAAATCCGAGGCATGCATCTGGTCCGCCTCGAGCCAAGGATTCCAGCGATATAAGACACTTGAGCCTACGCCTCACGGTTGATGAGTTATGAGCCGTTTCGTACTTTTGCCCGCTGTAGCGCCCCCGTCAGGCCGATCGGGGCGGGCCTTGGTGACGCTGTAGGCGGTGTGAGTACTATCAGCCCCCAAAGTTTCAAGTCTCCACGACTTACGGTTTGGTCTGCCCGATCAGTTTTATGTCTGAATGTTGCATCATGGGAAAATTAACAATTACAATAGGTGTTCAGCACTGAAGTGCTTGAACCCCTAATAAAAATCAGGGCAATTACAATAGGGTTTCAGCACTTCGTGCTTGAACCCCTAATAAAAATCAGGGCAATTACAATAGGGTTTCAGCACTTCGTGCTTGAACCCCTAATAATAATAATAATTAAAGCTGCAAGCAGCATTTATCGGGGTTCAAGCAGTTAAGGCCTTTAAGGCATTTAAGCACAAAAGCATCAAAAGTTATTAAGATTTATTTAGCAAGCATGTAACCACTGACATAATAGATGGAAAAGACCATTTACAGCCAATACAGGCAATTTGCCATGGGATATATATGGTTTTAAAGCTTTTTAACAGTTATAGCGCCACCTATGGTCCGATCTCCATAAAATTGTTTACTGTGACCTCAAATTGAACCCATACACATGTGTACTGAGTTTGGTGAAGATATCTCATTTACTTCTTGAGTTATAGCCATTTGAGTAAAATAGGCTCCTCCCACGACGATTTGCCACATTCTAGAATTATTTAATATGATTCTAGCATGATTTACTATCATATACCATGTTCCAGAATGATTTATTAGGATTCTAGCATGATTTACCTTGATACACCTCATTTCAGTATTATTTACTATGATTTACAATGTTTCTAGCATGATTAACCACATTACTAGCAATTATGTGAAGTGTCAGTGCAAATGAGGTGATGAACACTGACAAAATATTATTGTGTTATAATAGTTAGTTATATACGTGATTTTTAGTGTGTGTCCAAGTATGAATGCAAAAGCACATGTAAAATATTTCATTATTAAGTAGAATGGCCAGCAGAGGGCACTAGAAGACCACTTATTGGCTCACTTTCACTTTAAACCAGTTTTCTGCACTAAAGCAAACCAGTTTTTCCATGTTAACTCAATGCATGCTTACACACACACACACACACACACACACACACACACACACACACACACACACACACACACACACACACATACACACACACACACACATACACACACAGCATAGTTAACCATGATTTACCATGATATACCACGTTCTAGTATTATTTACCAGGAGATAAACGACAATCTAGTATTATTTACTTTGATTTACCATGTTTCTAGCCTGATTTATCACATTACTAGCAATTATTTGAAGTGTCAGTGCAAATAAAGTGATTAACACTGACAAAATATGATTGTGTTATAATAGTTATTGCTATATAAGTGATTTTTTTAGTGTGTATTCAAGTATGAATGCAAGCACATGTTGAAATATTTCATTAATAAGTAGAATGGCCAGCAGAGGGCAGTAGAAGACCACTTATTGGCTCACTTTCACTTTAAACCAGTTTTCTGCACTAAAGCAAACCAGTTTATCCATGTTAACTCAATGCATGCTTACACACACACACACACACACACACACACACACACACACACACACACACACACACACACACACACACACAGCATAGTTAACCATGATTTACCATGATTTACCACATTACTAGCAATTATTTGAAGTGTCAGTGCAAATAAAGTGATTAACACTGACAAAATATGATTGTGTTATAATAGTTATTGCTATATAAGTGATTTTTAGTGTGTATTCAAGTATAAATGCAAGCACATGTGGAAAAATTTAATTAATAAGTAGAATGGCCAGCAGAGGGCAGTAGAAGACCACTTATTGGCTCACTTTCACTTTAAACCTCATGATTTTGACCAGTTTTCTGCACTAAAGCAAACCAGTGTTTCCATGTTAACTCAATAATGCATACTTGCTACATATGCTACACACAATAATGCTACACACACACACACACACACACACACACACACACACACACACACACACACACACACACACACACACACACACACACACACACACACACACACACACACACACACACACAAATGTTTCAGTGATATTGGTGTCACATTCACCTTCATCACATTCACCTTCTGTCTTCATCACATTCACCATCTGTCGTCATCACCTGCACCTGCTCCTCATCACCCTCCTCATCATCACCTGCTCCTCATCATCATAACCGTCACCTGTTGTCCTTGTCTTGATCTGTGTATTTAAGTTCCCCTCTCATCCATTATCATTGTCGGTTATTGTTTGTGCACTAGCACTCTGTTATGTTTGTTTTCATGTTGGAAAATAAAACCTTTGTTATATTTGTACCACACACACACACACACACACACACACACACACACACACCATCATTTATCATGATTTACCATGGCTGATACCAATACCAATATGAGAAAATGACTATTTTAAACAGCAGGGGGCAGTAAAATACCACTTATTGGCTTAACATGCCATTAAATCATATCATTTTCACCTTTTTAACTGTTATAGAGGCAAATTTTGTCCGATCTGTCTGAAAATTTTCATGCTTGTTCAGGGTGATATTTCACACGTTCTGACTTGTTTTTAAGAAGGTCTGAGCATTGATTAAAGAGATATAGGCTTTCGGGGACACTTGGTAAAGGCCAGATTTTGAAGTGAACCTATTATAGCTATCCAAATGAAGTAGTTCAACTTTTTCTGACAATTATTGATCTAGTGAGTCCAGAGAATTGTATTGCACTAGTTTTGAACATTATGATATGAAAATTATATGATCAGACATGGAAAAGACCATTTACAGCCAATACAGGCAGTTTACCATAGGAAATATATGGTTTTAAAGCTTTTTAACAGTTATAGCGCCAACTATTGTCCAATCTCCATAAAATTTTGCAAGCTTGTTTGTGATGTTATGACACATATGCTCACCAATTTTTGTGAAGTTCTGAGTTTTCATTTAGGATTTATAGGCTTTTGAGTGTATTTTGCCATACCCATTTTATAAATGACCCTATTACAGCCATACAAATACAAAAGTTCAACTTTTTTTTGATAATTATTGATCTAGAGAGTCCATAGAATTGTCCTAGACTGGTCTGGTTCCGATCGGGCAAAAAACCAGGGACTAGTTCGCAAAAGTAGGTTTTTAACATATCCATGAATATTTAATGAACGGTTTGATTGACAGCAATGAGTTCTAGAGGCAAAGTTGTTCAGCATGAGCAGATCTATCAAATGATATGCATTTTGTGACAATATATCTAACACCACGTGATTACAGAGCCATAAAACTCGTTAGCGCCAACTAGTGGCCGATTTCTTTCAAAATTCTTACAGACCTCTAGGGCCATGAGTCGAACATGCCCACCGAGTTTCGTTCCGATCGGCCTCCGTTAACCTTGTCTAATAGGTGCTCAACTTCATTGGCCAATGGCGGCCATGTTTTTTGAGATACACCAATGTCCTCATAGACATACATGGCACCTTGGACCAAGACACTGCATACCAATTTTCAAGTCAATCGGACTAACGGTCAGGTGGTTATAGCCTGTTTTATGTTTTTTTCATGTTATAGCGCCACCATGTGGCCAATCGCCGCGATTTTTTTACCGTGTCCTCAGATTGACCTCTTACATATGTGTACCAAGTTTGGTGAAAATACCTCATTTACTTCTGGAGTTATAGCCATTTTAGTAAAATAGGCTCCGCCCACAACGTTAATTTTGCGCCCCCTAGCGACCCTGAATCGAAATTTCAACTTTTTTTCGATAATTATTGATCTTCAGTCTCCAGAGAACAATTCTGCACTGGTTTGGTTCCGATCGAGCAAAAAACCAGGGACTAGTTCGCAAAAGTAGGTTTTCGACAAAATTCAAAATGGCGGAAAATCTATCATGACGGAAATGAAATCGGAGATATACGTTTTGTTCGTCAGACGACCAGCTTTCCAATGATATAAGACACTTGTGTCTACGACATACGGTCCAGGAGTTATGACCACTTTCGCGCTTTTGGTTGTTATAGCGCCACCTATGGGCCAATCGAGGTCATAATTTGATAACCTCTCCTCGATTTTTGTACTACCATCTGGCAAAGTTTCAAAGCTCTAGCCCTTACGGTTTGGGCTGCACGATGCGTTTTACGGCGGAATAATAATAATAATAATAATTAAAGCTGCAAGCAGCATTTATCGGGGTTCAAGCATTTAAGGCCTTTAGGCACATAAGCATTTAAGACATTAAGATTTATTTAGAAAGCTTTTAACCACTGAAATAATAGATGGAAAAGTCCATTTACAGCCAATACAGGCAATTTACCATAGGAAATATGTGTTTTTTAAAGATTTTTAACAGTTATAGCACCATCTATAGTCCGATCTCCATGAAATTTTGCATGCTTGTTAATGATGTTATGGCACATAAGCTCACCAATTTTCGTGAAGTTCTGAGTTTTTGTTTAGGATTTATAGGCTTTTGAGTGCATTTTGCCACGCCCATTTTCTTTATGACCCAATATACCCATGCGAAAAATGCAAAAGTTCAACTTTTTTTTGATAATTATTGATCTTGAGAGTCCATAGAATTGTCCTAGACTCGTTTGGTTCTGATCGGGCGAAAAACCTAGGACTAGTTCGCAAAAGTAGGTTTTTAACATAATTACGAATATTTAATGAACGGTTTGATTGACAGCAATGGTTCTTGAGGCAAAGTTGTTCAACAAGAGGAGATCTATCAAATGGTATGCATTTTGTGACAATAAGTGTAACACCACGTGATTACAGAGCCATAAAACTCGTTAGCGCCAACTAGTGGCCGATTTCTTTTAAAATTCTTACAGACCTCTAGGGCCATGAGTCGAACATGCCCACCGAGTTTCGTTCCGATAGGCCTCCGTTAACCTTGTCTAATAGGTGCTCAAACTTCATTGGCCGATGGCGGCCATGTTTTTTGAGATACACCAATGTCCTCATAGACATACATGGCACCTTGGACCAAGACACTGCATACCAATTTTCAAGTCAATCGGACTAACGGTCAGGTGGTTATAGCCTGTTTTATGTTTTTTTCATGTTATAGCGCCACCATGTGACCAATCGCCGCGATTTTTTTACCGTGACCTCATATTGACGTCTTACACATGTGTACCAGGTTTGGTTAAAATACCTCTTTTACTTCTGGAGTTATAGCCATTTTAGTAAAATAGGCTCCTCCCACAACGTTAATTTTGCACCCCCTAGCGACCGTGAATCGAAATTTCAACTTTTTTTTGATAATTATTGATATTCAGACTCCAGAGAACAATTCTGCACTGGTTTGGTTCCGATCGGGCAAAAAACCAGGGACTAGTTCGCAAAAGTAGATTTTCGACAAAATTCAAAATGGCGGAAAATCTATCATGGCGGAAATAAAATCGGAGATATACGTTTTGTTCGTCAGGCGTCCAGCTTTCCAATGATATAAGACACTTGAGTCTATGACTTACGGTCTAGGAGTTATGAGCAGTTTCGCGCTTTTGGTTGCTATAGCGCCACCTATGGGCCAATCGGGGTCATAATTTGATAACCTCTCCTCGATTTTTGTACTACCATATGGCAAAGTTTCAAAGCTCTAGCCCTTACGGTTTGGGCTGCACGATGCGTTTTACGGCAGAATAATAATAATAATTAAAGCTGCAAGCAGCATTTATCGGGGTTCAAGCAGTTAAGGCCTTTAAGGCCTTTAAGCACAAAAACATCAAAAGACATCAAGTTTTATTTAGCAAGCATGTAACCACTGACATCATAGATGGAAAATACCATGTTTTAGCATGATTTACCATGATTTACCATGATTTACCCTGTTCTAGCATAGTTGACCATGAATTTATCTTAGTTTACCTTGATTTACCATGTTCTAGCATGATTTACCATGATATACCACATTGTAGCATGATTTACTATAGTTTATCATGATTTACCATGGTTTACCATGATTTACCATGGTTTACCATGATTTACCCTGTTCTAGCATAGTTTACCATGATTTACCATGGTTTACCATTATTTACCCTGTTCTAGCATGATTTACCATAATATACCACGTTCTAGAATGATTTATCAGGATTCTAGCATGATTTACCTTGATACACCACATTTTAGATTTATTTACTATGATTTACCATGCTTCTAGCGTGATTTACCATGATTTACAACACGTGAAGTGTCAGTGCAAATGAAGTGATAAACACTGACAAAATATGATTTTGTTATAATAGTTATTGTTATATAAGTGATTTTATAAGTGTCTAGAGTGACGCAAAATCACCTGTGAAAAGACTTCATTAATAAGTAGAATGGCCAGCAGAGGGCACTAGAAGACCACTTATTGGCTCAGGTTCACTTTAAATTTCATTATTTTCACCAGTTTTCTCCACTAAAGCTAAACACGGAATGGTTGCAGGAAGGCACGCGGAGACAAGGATGAACATACAAGATGCAGGTTTAATAGGAATTAAACTCAGGATATCGGAACAGGCAGCAACACACTCTAATTACAGCATAGAACTGACAAAGAACAAGGCAAAACTCAGGGCTTAAATACATGGGAGAACTGATCAGGGAAACAAGACACAGCTGACAAGACTAACGAGGAAACAGGTGTGACAGATGCACTAAATGACAGTTACCGTGGAAACCAAGGAGTGGCGGGAAAACAGAACAAAGGAAGACATGTGATCAGAGACAACAATACTCAGACAGAACACAACTGTGACAAAAGCAAACCAGTTTTACCATTTTAACTTAATGCATGCTTACACACACACACACACACACACACACACACACACACACACACACAAAGACAAATGTTGTTGTTGTTGTTTTTTCAATGCTATTGGGATATGTCATTATGAAAATATATTTGAATGGTCAATTAACATTTCACAAAGTCTTTGTAAGCTATTAATCAGACGATTCAGAATTTATTCAGAAACCTAAGACTACACACACATTATGTTGTAGATACAGACAGTTGAACTATATGATGTGATCAAACTGTCAGTACTAATACTTTAACAGATAGATTTTGACTAAATGTAATTGTAAATGTTAAAATAGGGATTTTATAAAGTCTAAATATAAATTATAGAACAATATGACAAAATTCCTATTTTAAACAGCAGGGGGCAGTAAAATATCACTTATTGGCTTAACATGCCATTATATTCATATCATTTTCACCTTTTTAACTGTTATAGAGGCAAATTTTGTCCGATCTGTCTGAAAATTTTCATGCATGTTTAGAGTGATATTTCACATGTTCTGACTTGTTTTTAAGAAGGTCTGAGTAATTCATTAAAGAGATATAGGCTTTCGGGGACACTTGGTAAAGGCTACATTATGAAGTGAACCTATTATAGCTATCCAAATGAAGTAGTTCAACTTTTTCTGACAATTATTGATCTAGTGAGTCCAGAGAATTGTATTGCACTAGTTTTGAACATTATGATATGAAAATTATATGATCAGAGATGGAAAAGACCATTTACAGCCAATACAGGCAGTTTACCATAGGAAATATATGGTTTTAAAGCTTTTTAACAGTTATAGCGCCACCTATCGTCCGATCTCCATAAAATTTTGCATGCTTGTTAATGATGTTATGTCACATATGCTGACCAATTTTTGTGAAGTTCTGCATTTTCATTTATGATTTATAGGCTTTTGACTGTATTTTGCCACGCCCATTTTATAAATGACCCTATTACAGCCATCCAAATGCAAAAGTTCAACTTTTTTTTGATAATTATTGATCTAGAGAGTCCAGAGAATTGTCCTAGACTGGTCTGGTTCCGATCGGGCGAAAAACCTAGGACTAGTTCGCAAAAGTAGGTTTTAGACATATTCGTGAATATTTAATGAACGGTTTGATTGACAGCAATGGTTCTTGAGGCAAAGTTGTTCAGCATGAGCAGATCTATCAAATGATATGCATATTGTGTGGATGAGTGTAACACCACGTGATTACAGAGCCATAAAACTCGTTAGCGCCAACTAGTGGCTGATTTCTTTCAAAATTCTTACAGACCTCTAGGGCCATAAGACGAACATGCCCATCGAGTTTCGTTCCGATCGGCCTCCGTTAACCTTGTCTAATCGGTGCTCAAACTTCATTGGCCGATGGCGGCCATGTTTTTTTAGATACGCCAATGTCCTCATAGACATACATGGCACCTTGGACCAAGACACTGCATACCAATTTTCAAGTCAATCGGACTAACGGTCAGGTGGTTATAGCCTGTTTTATGTTTTTTTCATGTTATAGCGCCACCATGTGGCCAATCGCCGCGATTTTTTTACTGTGACCTCAGATTGACCTCTTACACATGTGTACCAAGTTTGGTTAAAATACCTCTTTTACTTCTGGAGTTATAGCCATTTTAGTAAAATAGGCTCCTCCCACAACGTTAATTTTGCACCCCCTAGCAACCATGAATCGAAATTTCAACTTTTTTTCGATAATTATTGATCTTCAGACTCCATAGAACAATTCTGCACTGGTTTGTTTCCGATCGGGCGAAAACCCAGGGACTAGTTCGCAAAAGTAGATTTTCGACAAAATTCAAAATGGCGGAAAATCTATCATGGCGGAAATAAAATCGGAGATATACGTTTTGTTCGTCAGGCGTCCAGCTTTCCAATGATATAAGACACTTGAGTCTATGACTTACGGTCTAGGAGTTATGAGCAGTTTCGCGCTTTTGGTTGCTATAGCGCCACCTATGGGCCAATCGGGGTCATAATTTGATAACCTCTCCTCGATTTTTGTACTACCATATGGCAAAGTTTCAAAGCTCTAGCCCTTACGGTTTGGGCTGCACGATGCGTTTTACGGCAGAATAATAATAATAATAATAATAATAAAAATCAGCACAATTACAATAGGGTTTCAGCATTTCATGCTTGAACCCCTAATAATAATAATAAAAATCAGCACAATTACAATAGGGTTTCAGCACTTCGTGCTTGAACCCCTAATAATTAAAGCTGCAAGCAGCATTTATCGGGGTTCAAGCAGTTAAGGCCTTTAAGGCCTTTAAGCACAAAAACATCAAAAGACATCAAGTTTTATTTAGCAAGCATGTAACCACTGACATCATAGATGGAAAATACCATGTTTTAGCATGATTTACCATGATTTACCATGATTTACCCTGTTCTAGCATAGTTGACCATGAATTTATCTTAGTTTACCTTGATTTACCATGTTCTAGCATGATTTACCATGATATACCACATTGTAGCATGATTTACTATAGTTTATCATGATTTACCATGGTTTACCATGATTTACCATGGTTTACCATGATTTACCCTGTTCTAGCATAGTTTACCATGATTTACCATGGTTTACCATTATTTACCCTGTTCTAGCATGATTTACCATAATATACCACGTTCTAGAATGATTTATCAGGATTCTAGCATGATTTACCTTGATACACCACATTTTAGATTTATTTACTATGATTTACCATGCTTCTAGCGTGATTTACCATGATTTACAACACGTGAAGTGTCAGTGCAAATGAAGTGATAAACACTGACAAAATATGATTTTGTTATAATAGTTATTGTTATATAAGTGATTTTATAAGTGTCTAGAGTGACGCAAAATCACCTGTGAAAAGACTTCATTAATAAGTAGAATGGCCAGCAGAGGGCACTAGAAGACCACTTATTGGCTCAGGTTCACTTTAAATTTCATTATTTTCACCAGTTTTCTCCACTAAAGCTAAACACGGAATGGTTGCAGGAAGGCACGCGGAGACAAGGATGAACATACAAGATGCAGGTTTAATAGGAATTAAACTCAGGATATCGGAACAGGCAGCAACACACTCTAATTACAGCATAGAACTGACAAAGAACAAGGCAAAACTCAGGGCTTAAATACATGGGAGAACTGATCAGGGAAACAAGACACAGCTGACAAGACTAACGAGGAAACAGGTGTGACAGATGCACTAAATGACAGTTACCGTGGAAACCAAGGAGTGGCGGGAAAACAGAACAAAGGAAGACATGTGATCAGAGACAACAATACTCAGACAGAACACAACTGTGACAAAAGCAAACCAGTTTTACCATTTTAACTTAATGCATGCTTACACACACACACACACACACACACACACACACACACACACACACACACACACACACACACACAAAGACAAATGTTGTTGTTGTTGTTTTTTCAATGCTATTGGGATATGTCATTATGAAAATATATTTGAATGGTCAATTAACATTTCACAAAGTCTTTGTAAGCTATTAATCAGACGATTCAGAATTTATTCAGAAACCTAAGACTACACACACATTATGTTGTAGATACAGACAGTTGAACTATATGATGTGATCAAACTGTCAGTACTAATACTTTAACAGATAGATTTTGACTAAATGTAATTGTAAATGTTAAAATAGGGATTTTATAAAGTCTAAATATAAATTATAGAACAATATGACAAAATTCCTATTTTAAACAGCAGGGGGCAGTAAAATATCACTTATTGGCTTAACATGCCATTATATTCATATCATTTTCACCTTTTTAACTGTTATAGAGGCAAATTTTGTCCGATCTGTCTGAAAATTTTCATGCATGTTTAGAGTGATATTTCACATGTTCTGACTTGTTTTTAAGAAGGTCTGAGTAATTCATTAAAGAGATATAGGCTTTCGGGGACACTTGGTAAAGGCTACATTATGAAGTGAACCTATTATAGCTATCCAAATGAAGTAGTTCAACTTTTTCTGACAATTATTGATCTAGTGAGTCCAGAGAATTGTATTGCACTAGTTTTGAACATTATGATATGAAAATTATATGATCAGAGATGGAAAAGACCATTTACAGCCAATACAGGCAGTTTACCATAGGAAATATATGGTTTTAAAGCTTTTTAACAGTTATAGCGCCACCTATCGTCCGATCTCCATAAAATTTTGCATGCTTGTTAATGATGTTATGTCACATATGCTGACCAATTTTTGTGAAGTTCTGCATTTTCATTTATGATTTATAGGCTTTTGACTGTATTTTGCCACGCCCATTTTATAAATGACCCTATTACAGCCATCCAAATGCAAAAGTTCAACTTTTTTTTGATAATTATTGATCTAGAGAGTCCAGAGAATTGTCCTAGACTGGTCTGGTTCCGATCGGGCGAAAAACCTAGGACTAGTTCGCAAAAGTAGGTTTTAGACATATTCGTGAATATTTAATGAACGGTTTGATTGACAGCAATGGTTCTTGAGGCAAAGTTGTTCAGCATGAGCAGATCTATCAAATGATATGCATATTGTGTGGATGAGTGTAACACCACGTGATTACAGAGCCATAAAACTCGTTAGCGCCAACTAGTGGCTGATTTCTTTCAAAATTCTTACAGACCTCTAGGGCCATAAGACGAACATGCCCATCGAGTTTCGTTCCGATCGGCCTCCGTTAACCTTGTCTAATCGGTGCTCAAACTTCATTGGCCGATGGCGGCCATGTTTTTTGAGATACGCCAATGTCCTCATAGACATACATGGCACCTTGGACCAAGACACTGCATACCAATTTTCAAGTCAATCGGACTAACGGTCAGGTGGTTATAGCCTGTTTTATGTTTTTTTCATGTTATAGCGCCACCATGTGGCCAATCGCCGCGATTTTTTTACTGTGACCTCAGATTGACCTCTTACACATGTGTACCAAGTTTGGTTAAAATACCTCTTTTACTTCTGGAGTTATAGCCATTTTAGTAAAATAGGCTCCTCCCACAACGTTAATTTTGCACCCCCTAGCAACCATGAATCGAAATTTCAACTTTTTTTCGATAATTATTGATCTTCAGACTCCATAGAACAATTCTGCACTGGTTTGTTTCCGATCGGGCGAAAACCCAGGGACTAGTTCGCAAAAGTAGATTTTCGACAAAATTCAAAATGGCGGAAAATCTATCATGGCGGAAATAAAATCGGAGATATACGTTTTGTTCGTCAGGCGTCCAGCTTTCCAATGATATAAGACACTTGAGTCTATGACTTACGGTCTAGGAGTTATGAGCAGTTTCGCGCTTTTGGTTGCTATAGCGCCACCTATGGGCCAATCGGGGTCATAATTTGATAACCTCTCCTCGATTTTTGTACTACCATATGGCAAAGTTTCAAAGCTCTAGCCCTTACGGTTTGGGCTGCACGATGCGTTTTACGGCAGAATAATAATAATAATAATAATAATTAAAGCTGCAAGCAGCATTTATCGGGGTTCAAGCATTTAAGGCCTTTAAGCACATAAGCATTTAAGACATTAAGATTTATTTAGAAAGCTTTTAACCACTGAAATAATAGATGGAAAAGTCCATTTACAGCCAATACAGGCAATTTACCATAGGAAATATGTGTTTTTTAAAGCTTTTTAACAGTTATAGCACCATCTATAGTCCGATCTCCATGAAATTTTGCATGCTTGTTAATGATGTTATGGCACATAAGCTCACCAATTTTCGTGAAGTTCTGAGTTTTCGTTTAGGATTTATAGGCTTTTGAGTGCATTTTGCCACGCCCATTTTCTTTATGACCCAATATACCCATGCGAAAAATGCAAAAGTTCAACTTTTTTTTGATAATTATTGATCTTGAGAGTCCATAGAATTGTCCTAGACTCGTTTGGTTCTGATCGGGCGAAAAACCTAGGACTAGTTCGCAAAAGTAGGTTTTTAACATAATTACGAATATTTAATGAACGGTTTGATTGACAGCAATGGTTCTTGAGGCAAAGTTGTTCAACAAGAGGAGATCTATCAAATGGTATGCATTTTGTGACAATAAGTGTAACACCACGTGATTACAGAGCCATAAAACTCGTTAGCGCCAACTAGTGGCCGATTTCTTTTAAAATTCTTACAGACCTCTAGGGCCATGAGTCGAACATGCCCACCGAGTTTCGTTCCGATAGGCCTCCGTTAACCTTGTCTAATAGGTGCTCAAACTTCATTGGCCGATGGCGGCCATGTTTTTTGAGATACACCAATGTCCTCATAGACATACATGGCACCTTGGACCAAGACACTGCATACCAATTTTCAAGTCAATCGGACTAACGGTCAGGTGGTTATAGCCTGTTTTATGTTTTTTTCATGTTATAGCGCCACCATGTGGCCAATCGCCGCGATTTTTTTACCGTGACCTCATATTGACGTCTTACACATGTGTACCAGGTTTGGTTAAAATACCTCTTTTACTTCTGGAGTTATAGCCATTTTAGTAAAATAGGCTCCTCCCACAACGTTAATTTTGCACCCCCTAGCGACCGTGAATCGAAATTTCAACTTTTTTTTGATAATTATTGATATTCAGACTCCAGAGAACAATTCTGCACTGGTTTGGTTCCGATCGGGCAAAAAACCAGGGACTAGTTCGCAAAAGTAGATTTTCGACAAAATTCAAAATGGCGGAAAATCTATCATGGCGGAAATAAAATCGGAGATATACGTTTTGTTCGTCAGGCGTCCAGCTTTCCAATGATATAAGACACTTGAGTCTATGACTTACGGTCTAGGAGTTATGAGCAGTTTCGCGCTTTTGGTTGCTATAGCGCCACCTATGGGCCAATCGGGGTCATAATTTGATAACCTCTCCTCGATTTTTGTACTACCATATGGCAAAGTTTCAAAGCTCTAGCCCTTACGGTTTGGGCTGCACGATGCGTTTTACGGCAGAATAATAATAATAATAATAATAATAAAAATCAGCACAATTACAATAGGGTTTCAGCACTTCGTGCTTGAACCCCTAATAATAACAAGCAGCATTTATCGGGGTTCAAGCAGTTAAGGCCTTTAAGGCATTTAAGCACAAAAGCATCAAAAGTTATTAAGATTTATTTAGCAAGCATGTAACCACTGACATAATAGATGGAAAAGACCATTTACAGCCAATACAGGCAATTTGCCATGGGATATATATGGTTTTAAAGCTTTTTAACAGTTATAGCGCCACCTATGCTCCGATCTCCATAGAATTGTTTACTGTGACCTCAAATTGAACCCATACACATGTGTACTGAGTTTGGTGAAGATATCTCATTTACTTCTTGAGTTATAGCCATTTGAGTAAAATAGGCTCCTCCCACAACGATTTGCCACATTCTAGAATTATTTAATATGATTCTAGCATGATTTACTATCATATACCATGTTCCAGAATGATTTATTAGGATTCTAGCATGATTTACCTTGATACACCTCATTTCAGTATTATTTACTATGATTTACAATGTTTCTAGCATGATTAACCACATTACTAGCAAATATGTGAAGTGTCAGTGCAAATGAGGTGATGAACACTGACAAAATATTATTGTGTTATAATAGTTAGTTATATACGTGATTTTTAGTGTGTGTCCAAGTATGAATGCAAAAGCACATGTAAAATATTTCATTATTAAGTAGAATGGCCAGCAGAGGGCAGTAGAAGACCACTTATTGGCTCACTTTCACTTTAAACCAGTTTTCTGCACTAAAGCAAACCAGTTTTTCCATGTTAACTCAATGCATGCTTACACACACACACACACACACACACACACACACACACACACACACACACACACACACACACAAACACACACACACACACACACACACACAAACACACACACACACACACACACATACACACACAGCATAGTTAACCGTGATTTACCATGATATACCACGTTCTAGTATTATTTACCAGGAGATAAACGACAATCTAGTATTATTTACTTTGATTTACCATGTTTCTAGCCTGATTTATCACATTACTAGCAATTATTTGAAGTGTCAGTGTAAATAAAGTGATTAACACTGACAAAATATGATTGTGTTATAATAGTTATTGCTATATAAGTGATTTTTTTTGTGTGTATTCAAGTATGAATGCAAGCACATGTTGAAATATTTCATTAATAAGTAGAATGGCCAGCAGAGGGCAGTAGAAGACCACTTATTGGCTCACTTTCACTTTAAACCAGTTTTCTGCACTAAAGCAAACCAGTTTATCTATGTTAACTCAATGCATGCTTACACACACACACACACACACACACACACACACACACACACACACACACACAGAGCATAGTTAACCATGATTTACCATGATTTACCACATTACTAGCAATTATTTGAAGTGTCAGTGCAAATAAAGTGATTAACACTGACAAAATATGATTGTGTTATAATAGTTATTGCTATATAAGTGATTTTTAGTGTGTATTCAAGTATAAATGCAAGCACATGTGGAAAAATTTAATTAATAAGTAGAATGGCCAGCAGAGGGCAGTAGAAGACCACTTATTGGCTCACTTTCACTTTAAACCTCATGATTTTGACCAGTTTTCTGCACTAAAGCAAACCAGTGTTTCCATGTTAACTCAATAATGCATAATTGCTACATATGCTACACACAATAATGCTACACACACACACACACACACACACACACACACACACACACACACACAAATGTTTCAGTGATATTGGTGTCACATTCACCTTCATCACATTCACCTTCTGTCTTCATCACATTCACCATCTGTCGTCATCACCTGCACCTGCTCCTCATCACCCTCCTCATCATCACCTGCTCCTCATCATCATAACCGTCACCTGTTGTCCTTGTCTTGATCTGTGTATTTAAGTTCCCCTCTCATCCATTATCATTGTCGGTTATTGTTTGTGCACTAGCACTCTGTTATGTTTGTTTTCATGTTGGAAAATAAAACCTTTGTTATATTTGTACCACACACACACACACACACACACACACACACACACACACACACACACACACACACACCATCATTTATCATGATTTACCATGGCTGATACCAATACCAATATGAGAAAATGACTATTTTAAACAGCAGGGGGCAGTAAAATACCACTTATTGGCTTAACATGCCATTAAATCATATCATTTTCACCTTTTTAACTGTTATAGAGGCAAATTTTGTCCGATCTGTCTGAAAATTTTCATGCTTGTTCAGGGTGATATTTCACACGTTCTGACTTGTTTTTAAGAAGGTCTGAGCATTGATTAAAGAGATATAGGCTTTCGGGGACACTTGGTAAAGGCCAGATTTTGAAGTGAACCTATTATAGCTATCCAAATGAAGTAGTTCAACTTTTTCTGACAATTATTGATCTAGTGAGTCCAGAGAATTGTATTGCATTAGTTTTGAACATTATGATATGAAAATTATATGATCAGACATGGAAAAGACCATTTACAGCCAATACAGGCAGTTTACCATAGGAAATATATGGTTTTAAAGCTTTTTAACAGTTATAGCGCCAACTATTGTCCAATCTCCATAAAATTTTGCAAGCTTGTTTGTGATGTTATGACACATATGCTCACCAATTTTTGTGAAGTTCTGAGTTTTCATTTAGGATTTATAGGCTTTTGAGTGTATTTTGCCACACCCATTTTATAAATGACCCTATTACAGCCATACAAATACAAAAGTTCAACTTTTTTTTGATAATTATTGATCTAGAGAGTCCATAGAATTGTCCTAGACTGGTCTGGTTCCGATCGGGCAAAAAACCAGGGACTAGTTCGCAAAAGTAGGTTTTTAACATATTCATGAATATTTAATGAACGGTTTGATTGACAGCAATGGTTCTAGAGGCAAAGTTGTTCAGCATGAGCAGATCTATCAAATGATATGCATTTTGTGACAATATATCTAACACCACGTGATTACAGAGCCATAAAACTCGTTAGCGCCAACTAGTGGCCGATTTCTTTCAAAATTCTTACAGACCTCTAGGGCCATGAGTCGAACATGCCCACCGAGTTTCGTTCCGATCGGCCTCCGTTAACCTTGTCTAATAGGTGCTCAACTTCATTGGCCAATGGCGGCCATGTTTTTTGAGATACACCAATGTCCTCATAGACATACATGGCACCTTGGACCAAGACACTGCATACCAATTTTCAAGTCAATCGGACTAACGGTCAGGTGGTTATAGCCTGTTTTATGTTTTTTTCATGTTATAGCGCCACCATGTGGCCAATCGCCGCGATTTTTTTACCGTGTCCTCAGATTGACCTCTTACATATGTGTACCAAGTTTGTTGAAAATACCTCATTTACTTCTGGAGTTATAGCCATTTTAGTAAAATAGCCTCCGCCCACAACGTTAATTTTGCGCCCCCTAGCGACCCTGAATCGAAATTTCAACTTTTTTTCGATAATTATTGATCTTCAGTCTCCAGAGAACAATTCTGCACTGGTTTGGTTCCGATCGAGCAAAAAACCAGGGACTAGTTCGCAAAAGTAGGTTTTCGACAAAATTCAAAATGGCGGAAAATCTATCATGACGGAAATGAAATCGGAGATATACGTTTTGTTCGTCAGACGACCAGCTTTCCAATGATATAAGACACTTGTGTCTACGACATACGGTCCAGGAGTTATGACCACTTTCGCGCTTTTGGTTGTTATAGCGCCACCTATGGGCCAATCGAGGTCATAATTTGATAACCTCTCCTCGATTTTTGTACTACCATCTGGCAAAGTTTCAAAGCTCTAGCCCTTACGGTTTGGGCTGCACGATGCGTTTTACGGCAGAATAATAATAATAATAATAATTAAAGCTGCAAGCAGCATTTATCGGGGTTCAAGCATTTAAGGCCTTTAAGCACATAAGCATTTAAGACATTAAGATTTATTTAGAAAGCTTTTAACCACTGAAATAATAGATGGAAAAGTCCATTTACAGCCAATACAGGCAAGCTTTTTAACAGTTATAGCGCCACCTATAGTCCGATCTCCATGATATTTTGCATGCTTGTTAATGATGTTGTGGCACATATGCTCACCAATTTTCGTGAAGTTCTGAGTTTTCGTTTAGGATTTATAGGCTTTTGAGTGCATTTTGCCACGCCCATTTTCTTTATGACCCAATATACCCATGCGCAAAATGCAAAAGTTCAACTTTTTTTTGATAATTATTGATCTAGAGTGTCCAGAGAATTGTCATAGACTGGTCTGGTTTCGATCGGGCGATAAACCTAGGACTAGTTCGTAAAAGTAGGTTTTTAACATAATTACGAATATTTAATAAACGGTTTAATTGACAGCATTAGTTCTAGAGGCAAAGTTGTTCAGCATGAGCAGATCTATCAGATGATATGCATTTTGTGACGATAAGTGTAACACCACGTGATTACAGAGCCATAAAACTCGTTAGCGCCAACTAGTGGCCGATTTCTTTCAAAACTCTTACAGACCTCTAGGGCCATGAGTCGAACATGCCCATCGAGTTTCGTTCCGATCGGCCTCCGTTAACCTTGTTTAATAGGTGCTCAAACCTCATTGGCCAATGGCGGCCATGTTTTTCGAGATATGCCAATATCCTTTTAGACATACATGGCCCCTTGGGCCAAGACACTGCATACCAAATTTCAAGTCAATCGGACTAACGGTCAGGTGTCTACATGTTTTTTTTGTTTTATAGCGCCACCATGTGGCCAATCGACGCTTTTTTTTTACTGTGACCTCAGATTGACCTTCTACACATGTTTACCAAGTTTGGTGAAGTTTACTGAATTACTTCTTGAGTTATAGCCATTTTAGTAAAATAGGCTCCTCCCACAACGTTAATTTTGCACCCCCTAGCGACCGTGAATCGAAATTTCAACTTTTTTTCGATAATTATTGATCTTCAGACTCCACAGAACAATTCTGCACTGGTTTGGTTCCGATCGGGCAAAAAACCAGGGACTAGTTCGCAAAAGTAGGTTTTCGACAAAATTCAAAATGGCGGAAAATCTATCATGACGGAAATAAAATCGGAGATATACGTTTTGTTCGTCAGGCGTCCAGCTTTCCAATGATATAAGACACTTGAGTCTATGACTTACGGTCTAGGAGTTATGAGCAGTTTCGCGCTTTTGGTTGCTATAGCGCCACCTATGGGCCAATCGGGGTCATAATTTGATAACCTCTCCTCGATTTTTGTACTACCATATGGCAAAGTTTCAAAGCTCTAGCCCTTACGGTTTGGGCTGCACGATGCGTTTTACGGCAGAATAATAATAATAATTAAAGCTGCAAGCAGCATTTATCGGGGTTCAAGCATTTAAGGCCTTTAGGCACATAAGCATTTAAGACATTAAGATTTATTTAGAAAGCTTTTAACCACTGAAATAATAGATGGAAAAGTCCATTTACAGCCAATACAGGCAATTTACCATAGGAAATATGTGTTTTTTAAAGCTTTTTAACAGTTATAGCACCATCTATAGTCCGATCTCCATGAAATTTTGCATGCTTGTTAATGATGTTATGGCACATAAGCTCACCAATTTTCGTGAAGTTCTGAGTTTTTGTTTAGGATTTATGGGCTTTTGAGTGCATTTTGCCACGCCCATTTTCTTTATGACCCAATATACCCATGCGAAAAATGCAAAAGTTCAACTTTTTTTTGATAATTATTGATCTTGAGAGTCCATAGAATTGTCCTAGACTCGTTTGGTTCTGATCGGGCGAAAAACCTAGGACTAGTTCGCAAAAGTAGGTTTTTAACATAATTACAAATATTTAATGAACGGTTTGATTGACAGCAATGGTTCTTGAGGCAAAGTTGTTCAACAAGAGGAGATCTATCAAATGGTATGCATTTTGTGACAATAAGTGTAACACCACGTGATTACAGAGCCATAAAACTCGTTAGCGCCAACTAGTGGCCGATTTCTTTTAAAATTCTTACAGACCTCTAGGGCCATGAGTCGAACATGCCCACCGAGTTTCGTTCCGATAGGCCTCCGTTAACCTTGTCTAATAGGTGCTCAAACTTCATTGGCCGATGGCGGCCATGTTTTTTGAGATACACCAATGTCCTCATAGACATACATGGCACCTTGGACCAAGACACTGCATACCAATTTTCAAGTCAATCGGACTAACGGTCAGGTGGTTATAGCCTGTTTTATGTTTTTTTCATGTTATAGCGCCACCATGTGACCAATCGCCGCGATTTTTTTACCGTGACCTCATATTGACGTCTTACACATGTGTACCAGGTTTGGTTAAAATACCTCTTTTACTTCTGGAGTTACAGCCATTTTAGTAAAATAGGCTCCTCCCACAACGTTAATTTTGCACCCCCTAGCGACCGTGAATCGAAATTTCAACTTTTTTTTGATAATTATTGATATTCAGACTCCAGAGAACAATTCTGCACTGGTTTGGTTCCGATCGGGCAAAAAACCAGGGACTAGTTCGCAAAAGTAGATTTTCGACAAAATTCAAAATGGCGGAAAATCTATCATGGCGGAAATAAAATCGGAGATATACGTTTTGTTCGTCAGGCGTCCAGCTTTCCAATGATATAAGACACTTGAGTCTATGACTTACGGTCTAGGAGTTATGAGCAGTTTCGCGCTTTTGGTTGCTATAGCGCCACCTATGGGCCAATCGGGGTCATAATTTGATAACCTCTCCTCGATTTTTGTACTACCATATGGCAAAGTTTCAAAGCTCTAGCCCTTACGGTTTGGGCTGCACGATGCGTTTTACGGCAGAATAATAATAATAATAATAATAATAAAAATCAGCACAATTACAATAGGGTTTCAGCACTTCGTGCTTGAACCCCTAATAATTAAAGCTGCAAGCAGCATTTATCGGGGTTCAAGCAGTTAAGGCCTTTAAGGCATTTAAGCACAAAAGCATCAAAAGTTATTAAGATTTATTTAGCAAGCATGTAACCACTGACATAATAGATGGAAAAGACCATTTACAGCCAATACAGGCAATTTGCCATGGGATATATATGGTTTTAAAGCTTTTTAACAGTTATAGCGCCACCTATGGTCCGATCTCCATAAAATTGTTTACTGTGACCTCAAATTGAACCCATACACATGTGTACTGAGTTTGGTGAAGATATCTCATTTACTTCTTGAGTTATAGCCATTTGAGTAAAATAGGCTCCTCCCACAACGATTTGCCACATTCTAGAATTATTTAATATGATTCTAGCATGATTTACTATCATATACCATGTTCCAGAATGATTTATTAGGATTCTAGCATGATTTACCTTGATACACCTCATTTCAAGTCTCAAGTCAAGTCTCAAGTCTTATTTATTTATATAGCCCTTTATGCTACGTTGTAGGCCAAAGGACTGAACATCCAAGAGATTGTAAAATAAAATAAAATAATAAAAATACATAAAATACATGACATACAATGACAAAGTCAAGAATTAAAAGCCACAGAATAAAGATACGTTTTAAGACGAGATTTAAAAACCACAACTGAGGATGCAGACCTTACATCAGGAGGAAGTGCATTCCACAGTCTAGGACCAACAACTGAAAAAGCTCGATCCCCTTTTGTTTTTAAGCGAGTTCTCGGTACAAACAATTGAAGACAATTGGAGTACCTTTGTGCTCTGCAAGAGTTCATACGCACCAAGTCCTTAATATATTTCGGGGCCAAATCATGCACAGCTTTATAAACGTACAACAAAACCTTATACTGTATACGCTGTTTCACAGGGAGCCAATGCAGTCTTTCAAGAACTGGAGTAATGTGCTCCCTTTTCCTGACACCAGTAAGGAGCCTTGCAGCAGCATTTTGTACCATCTGCAACTTCGAAGTAAGAGATTGACTGATACCAACATAAAGAGCATTACAATAATCCAAACGAGACGTAATGAATGCATGAATAACTTTTTCCAAGTCAGGAACAGACAGAAAAGACTTCATTTTCGCAATAGTCCTTAATTGGTAGAAGCAATTTTTTACCACATTTTTGACCTGATGATCAAACATAAGAGCACAATCAAAAATGACCCCTAAATTTCTTATTTTGGGTTTAACATATGTTTCCCAAGAGCCAAGAAGGCCCCCTAAGTCCCTGTCGTCATTATTTGTCCCGAAAACCAAAACTTCCGATTTGCTGGCATTTAACTTCAGGCCGTTTTGCTCTAACCAGGCAATCACCTCCTGTAAACATAGTACCAAGGATTGATTAGTGCTAGGGACACCAGCACTGATCGGTAAATATACCTGAATGTCATCTGCATATAAATGGTATGAGATACCATGTTTCTTAAAAATGATGCCCAAGGGCAAAAGAAACAAAGAAAAAAGAATAGGGCCCAAAATTGAACCTTGTGGAACTCCACACTCCAAAATAATTGACTTGGAGGAAAAATCCCCAACCCTAACAGAACATGAGCGTCCCTTTAGATATGAGGAGAACCAATTTAAAACCGTCCCTCTCAGCCCCACTACATGTTCCAACCGATCAATAAGAATAGTGTGATCGATTAAATCAAAAGCTGCACTCAGATCTAACATAATTAAAGCTCCTCTAGTCCCTGAGTCTGCAATGAGTAGCATGTCATTTGAAACTCGCAGTAAAGCAGATTCAGTACTGTGTCCTACTCTGAAACCAGACTGAAAAGCGTCTAGCAACTCATGATTGGCCAGATACGAACTTAACTGTGCTAAAACTACCTTTTCCAATACTTTGGAAATACAAGGCAGCTTAGAAATGGGCCGATAATTATTGAAATCCGAAGGATCAAGGTTAGGCTTTTTAAGAAGGGGCTGAATAACCGCCTGCTTAAAACTATGAGGAAAAATGCCTGTATAAAGACTGCAATTGACAATAGCAGTAATACAAGACCCAGTATAATCAAACGTCTCGGACAACAAGTCAGAAGGCAAAACATCCCAACTTGCAGCGGGTCGTTTCAATTTGTCAACGATCAGTTTAATATCCTCAGTAGTAACCATATCAAATTGATCAAAATTATTAACACTTTTAAGAGTACCTCCTGTCAAGCCCTTCAAAGCACTAAAGCTAGCTCTGATTGTATTAACTTTTTCTGAAAAAATATTCAAAAACTTTTCACAACATTCTGTAGATGATGGTAATGACGCAGTGTGAGAGTTCAAATACCTATTAATAGATTGAAACAAAGTTTTTGGTGAGTTTGAGTGCTGCAATATAATTTTTGAAAAGAAGGCTGATTTAGCCTCCTTCACAGCCTTCTGATATCCCTTGCGTGAATCTACTAAAATCTGCTGCGAGATCGTAAGTTTGTCCTTTTTCCAGGCCCGTTCTGCTCGCCTACACTGCTGTCTAAGCGTACGTGTATGATCATTCAACCAGGGCTGTAAATTGACTTTACTAGACCTAAGCTTATATGGGGCAACAGAATCTAAAATTCCAGAACACACCGAATTAAAGGCAGAAAGTAATTCTTCAGGGTCGGCCTCAGTAGATGCAGACTCCAGCCAGGATACTTCAAAAATTGAGTTAAAAGAATCACCAAATGCCTGTGGTGTAGACTGAGTAATTATACGTGAGCGTAAACCTGAAGGCTGATGCTCCGCCCGTACAAATTGCATATTTAAATTAAACGTGACAGGCATATGATCTGAAAGGCAGGCATCCATTACAACAACATCACAAACAGCTACACCTAAGGAGAACACAAGGTCCAGTGTATGTCCTTTCTCATGAGTGGGCCCAAGTACATGTTGTTTAAAATTAAACGAGTCCATTAGGTCTGAAAAAACCTTTACCAAAGGCTTCCCAGGGCAGCATATGTGAATATTAAAATCCCCAACAAGTAAAATATGATCAGACAATAATAACATGGTGGATAAAAACTCCGAAAATTCTTGAATGAACGCTGGAGAGTACTTTGGAGGTCGATAAACAACAATTGCCAAAACAGGCTTATGAAACTCAAGCCTTAAGAGCTGAACCTCAAAACTCGAATAACATGTAGTCGATAAGCGGTGGCATTTATACTGCTGCTTACTAACAGTAGCTAAACCCCCGCCACGACCCATTTGCCTCGGGGTATTATTTAAGATATAGTCAGGTGGGCAAATATCCACACAGGGACTCCACTCATCCCCATTTATCCAAGTCTCAGTGATAAAAAGGAAATCCAAGGCATTATGCAGTATAAAATCATTAAGTATAAAGGTCTTATTTAGGACCGAGCGCGCATTTAAAAGCGCCATCTGTAGCGTGTGCAAGACCGTGGGGGCTGCTGTGATAGCGCCCAACTTTACCGTCTTAGGACAGCTCAAGTTGCTCAGGCATACACCTCTTCGGTGTGATGAAATCTTCATATCCTGGTGAAACCGCAGCACTGACGAACCTCCATCTGGATACACGGGCAGCAAGAAAGAACATCGCCAGCCCCAAAGATCTACAGCCCGATCCGTATTGCCAGCATCATCTGCAAACTGCACCTCAACAGAAGACCCCCGCCGAAATCTCTGCCTCACATGAGCGCCCGCACGTCTCCCTCGTCGTCGCCGGCGCCGCTTACGCCTGCAGCACACACATCCAGTCGGAGAGCGCCGTAGATACGGCGGCAGTGTGTGATAAGGAAAAGCGCACTTGTTCACATTACTGATCGCCAAGTATACAACTTGAGATCGAATCTGCAGCAGGGTAGTGGAATCATAAATCCTCAGTGACTGACATGAATGAATTAAAACGTAGAAGAAAACATAAAACACAAACAAACTAAAAAACAGAGAGGAGCGACGGCAAGCCACTGCACTGATCGGCGCCATCTTCAGTATTGTATATTTCAGTATTATTTACTATGATTTACAATGTTTCTAGCATGATTAACCACATTACTAGCAAATATGTGAAGTGTCAGTGCAAATGAGGTGATGAACACTGACAAAATATTATTGTGTTATAATAGTTAGTTATATACGTGATTTTTAGTGTGTGTCCAAGTATGAATGCAAAAGCACATGTAAAATATTTCATTATTAAGTAGAATGGCCAGCAGAGGGCAGTAGAAGACCACTTATTGGCTCACTTTCACTTTAAACCAGTTTTCTGCACTAAAGCAAACCAGTTTTTCCATGTTAACTCAATGCATGCTTACACACACACACACACACACACACACACACACACACACACACACACACACACACACACACACACACACACACACACACACACACACACACACACACACACACACACACGCATAGTTAACCATGATTTACCATGATATACCACGTTCTAGTATTATTTACCAGGAGATAAACGACAATCTAGGATTATTTACTTTGATTTACCATGTTTCTAGCCTGATTTATCACATTACTAGCAATTATTTGAAGTGTCAGTGCAAATAAAGTGGTTAACACTGACAAAATATGATTGTGTTATAATAGTTATTGCTATATAAGTGATTTTTTTAGTGTGTATTCAAGTATGAATGCAAGCACATGTTGAAATATTTCATTAATAAGTAGAATGGCCAGCAGAGGGCAGTAGAAGACCACTTATTGGCTCACTTTCACTTTAAACCAGTTTTCTGCACTAAAGCAAACCAGTTTATCCATGTTAACTCAATGCATGCTTACACACACACACACACACACACACACACACACACACACACACACACACACACACACACAGCATAGTTAACCATGATTTACCATGATTTACCACATTACTAGCAATTATTTGAAGTGTCAGTGCAAATAAAGTGATTAACACTGACAAAATATGATTGTGTTATAATAGTTATTGCTATATAAGTGATTTTTAGTGTGTATTCAAGTATAAATGCAAGCACATGTGGAAAAATTTAATTAATAAGTAGAATGGCCAGCAGAGGGCAGTAGAAGACCACTTATTGGCTCACTTTCACTTTAAACCTCATGATTTTGACCAGTTTTCTGCACTAAAGCAAACCAGTGTTTCCATGTTAACTCAATAATGCATACTTGCTACATATGCTACACACAATAATGCTACACACACACACACACACACACACACACACACACACACACACACACACACACACACACACAATGTTTCAGTGATATTGGTGTCACATTCACCTTCATCACATTCACCTTCTGTCTTCATCACATTCACCATCTGTCGTCATCACCTGCACCTGCTCCTCATCACCCTCCTCATCATCACCTGCTCCTCATCATCATAACCGTCACCTGTTGTCCTTGTCTTGATCTGTGTATTTAAGTTCCCCTCTCATCCATTATCATTGTCGGTTATTGTTTGTGCACTAGCACTCTGTTATGTTTGTTTTCATGTTGGAAAATAAAACCTTTGTTATATTTGTACCACACACACACACACACACACACACACACACACACACACACACACACACACACACACCATCATTTATCATGATTTACCATGGCTGATACCAATACCAATATGAGAAAATGACTATTTTAAACAGCAGGGGGCAGTAAAATACCACTTATTGGCTTAACATGCCATTAATTCATATCATTTTCACCTTTTTAACTGTTATAGAGGCAAATTTTGTCCGATCTGTCTGAAAATTTTCATGCTTGTTCAGGGTGATATTTCACACGTTCTGACTTGTTTTTAAGAAGGTCTGAGCATTGATTAAAGAGATATAGGCTTTCGGGGACACTTGGTAAAGGCCAGATTTTGAAGTGAACCTATTATAGCTATCCAAATGAAGTAGTTCAACTTTTTCTGACAATTATTGATCTAGTGAGTCCAGAGAATTGTATTGCACTAGTTTTGAACATTATGATATGAAAATTATATGATCAGACATGGAAAAGACCATTTACAGCCAATACAGGCAGTTTACCATAGGAAATATATGATTTTAAAGCTTTTTAACAGTTATAGCGCCACCTATCGTCCGATCTCCATAGAATTTTTCATGCTTGTTAATGATGTTATGTCACATATGCTGACCAATTTTTGTGAAGTTCTGAGTTTTTATTTAGGATTTATAGGCTTTTTAATGTATTTTGACACGCCCATTTTATAAATTACCCTATTACAGCCATCCAAATGCAAAAGTTCAACTTTTTTTTGATAATTATTGATCTAGAGAGTCCAGAGAATTGTCCTAGACTGGTCTGGTTCCGATCGGGCAAAAAACCTAGGACTAGTTCGCAAAAGTAGGTTTTTAACATATTAATGAATAATTAATGAACAGTTTGATTGACAGCAATGGTTCTTGAGGCAAAGTTGTTCAGGATGAGGAGATCTATCAAATGATATGCATATTGTGTGGATATTTGTAACACCACGTGATTACAGAGCCGTAAAACTCGTTAGCGCCAACTAGTGGCCGATTTCTTTCAAAATTCTTACAGACCTTTAGGGCCATGAGCCGAACATGCCCATTGAGTTTCGTTCCGATCGGCCTCCGTTAACCTTGTCTAATAGGTGCTCAAACTTCGTTGGCCAATGGCGGCCATGTTTTTTGAGATACGCCAATGTCCTCATAGACATACATGGCACCTTGGACCAAGACACTGCATACCAATTTTCAAGTCAATCGGACTAACGGTCAGGTGGTTATAGCCTGTTTTATGTTTTTTTCATTTTATAGCGCCACCATGAGGCCAATCGTCGCGATTTTTTTACTGTGACCCCAGAGTAAGCTCATACACATGTGTACCAAGTTTGGTGAAGATACCTCATTTACACCGGGAGTTATAGCCATTTTAGTAAAATAGGCCCCTCCCACAACGTACGTTTTGGCGCCCCTTAGCGACCGTGAATCGAAATTTCCACTTTTTTTCGATAATTATTGATATTCAGTCTCCAGAGAACATTTCTGCACTAGTTTGGTTCCAATCGGGCAAAAAACCAGGGACTAGTTCGCAAAAGTAGATTTTTGACAAAATTCAAAATGGCGGAAAATCTATCATGGCGGAAATAAAATCGGAGATATACGTTTTGTTCGTCAGGCATCCAGCTTTCCAATGATATAAGACACTTGAGTCTACGCCATACGGTCTAGGAGTTATGAGCAGTTTCGCGCTTTTGGTTGTTATAGCGCCACCTATGGGCCAATCGGGGTCATAATCTCTGAACCTTTCCTCGATTTTTGTACTACCATCTGTCAAAGTTTCAAAGTTCCAGCTCTTACGGTTTGGGCTGCACGATGCGTTTTACGGCAGAATAATAATAATAATAATAATAATAAAAATCAGCACAATTACAATAGGGTTTCAGCACTTCGTGCTTGAACCCCTAATAAAAATCAGCACAATTACAATAGGGTTTCAGCACTTCGTGCTTGAACCCCTAATAATAATAATAAAAATCAGCACAATTACAATAGGGTTTCAGCACTTCGTGCTTGAACCCCTAAAAATTAAAGCTGCAAGCAGCATTTATCGGGGTTCAAGCATTTAAGGCCTTTAGGCACATAAGCATTTAAGACATTAAGATTTATTTAGAAAGCTTTTAACCACTGAAATAATAGATGGAAAAGTCCATTTACAGCCAATACAGGCAATTTACCATAGGAAATATGTGTTTTTTAAAGCTTTTTAACAGTTATAGCACCATCTATAGTCCGATCTCCATGAAATTTTGCATGCTTGTTAATGATGTTATGGCACATAAGCTCACCAATTTTCGTGAAGTTCTGAGTTTTTGTTTAGGATTTATAGGCTTTTGAGTGCATTTTGCCACGCCCATTTTCTTTATGACCCAATATACCCATGCGAAAAATGCAAAAGTTCAACTTTTTTTTGATAATTATTGATCTTGAGAGTCCATAGAATTGTCCTAGACTCGTTTGGTTCTGATCGGGCGAAAAACCTAGGACTAGTTCGCAAAAGTAGGTTTTTAACATAATTACGAATATTTAATGAACGGTTTGATTGACAGCAATGGTTCTTGAGGCAAAGTTGTTCAACAAGAGGAGATCTATCAAATGGTATGCATTTTGTGACAATAAGTGTAACACCACGTGATTACAGAGCCATAAAACTCGTTAGCGCCAACTAGTGGCCGATTTCTTTTAAAATTCTTACAGACCTCTAGGGCCATGAGTCGAACATGCCCACCGAGTTTCGTTCCGATAGGCCTCCGTTAACCTTGTCTAATAGGTGCTCAAACTTCATTGGCCGATGGCGGCCATGTTTTTTGAGATACACCAATGTCCTCATAGACATACATGGCACCTTGGACCAAGACACTGCATACCAATTTTCAAGTCAATCGGACTAACGGTCAGGTGGTTATAGCCTGTTTTATGTTTTTTTCATGTTATAGCGCCACCATGTGACCAATCGCCGCGATTTTTTTACCGTGACCTCATATTGACGTCTTACACATGTGTACCAGGTTTGGTTAAAATACCTCTTTTACTTCTGGAGTTATAGCCATTTTAGTAAAATAGGCTCCTCCCACAACGTTAATTTTGCACCCCCTAGCGACCGTGAATCGAAATTTCAACTTTTTTTTGATAATTATTGATATTCAGACTCCAGAGAACAATTCTGCACTGGTTTGGTTCCGATCGGGCAAAAAACCAGGGACTAGTTCGCAAAAGTAGATTTTCGACAAAATTCAAAATGGCGGAAAATCTATCATGGCGGAAATAAAATCGGAGATATACGTTTTGTTCGTCAGGCGTCCAGCTTTCCAATGATATAAGACACTTGAGTCTATGACTTACGGTCTAGGAGTTATGAGCAGTTTCGCGCTTTTGGTTGCTATAGCGCCACCTATGGGCCAATCGGGGTCATAATTTGATAACCTCTCCTCGATTTTTGTACTACCATATGGCAAAGTTTCAAAGCTCTAGCCCTTACGGTTTGGGCTGCACGATGCGTTTTACGGCAGAATAATAATAATAATAATAATAATAAAAATCAGCACAATTACAATAGGGTTTCAGCACTTCGTGCTTGAACCCCTAATTAAAGCTGCAAGCAGCATTTAGCGGGGTTCAAGCATTTAGGGTCTTTAAGCACATAAGGCAGTTTAGTGAGTTGTCTGAGTTTTCGTTTAGGATTTACAGGCTTTTGAGTGTTTTTTTGCCATACACATTTTCTAAATGATCCTATTATGGCTACCCAATGGGTAAAGTTTAAGTTTTTTATATAATTATTGATCTAGAGCTTCCAGAGAATTGTACTGCACTGGTATATTTCCGATCGGGTGAAAAACATAGGACTAGTTTGCAAAAGTAGGTTTTTAACATAATCGCAAGTATTTAATGAACAAATTAATTGACAGCAGTAGTTTTTGAGGCAAAGTTGTTCAGTATGAGGAGATCTATCAAATGACACGCATCACGTGATTACAGAGCAGTAAAACCTGTTAGCGCCAACTAGTGGCTGATTTCTTTCAAAATTCTTACAGACCTCTAGGGCCACGAGTCGAACATGCCCACCGAGTTTCGTTCCAATCGGCCTTCGTTAACCTTGTCTAAGAGGTGCACAAACTTTATTGGCCGATGGCGGCATAGACATACATGGCACCTTGGACCAAGACACTGCATACCAATTTTAAAGTCAATCGAACTAATGGTCAGGTGGTTATAGCCCTTTTCATGTTTTTGTGATGTTATGGCCTGATCTCCATTTTAAATAATTATTTTAAAGGTGCTGTAGAATGCATTGATATATTTTAAATTGTTCTCTGATATCTCTGAAACAGAAATGTCTTCAACAGTCAAGTAGTGGATAAAATCACTAATGTTACTTTCTGCTTGCGGTAGGGGTTGTAATGGAAATATAACATTAGTTGGAACTGCCCCCTTCTTGAGTATCAAACGATGAGCGAAACCTGCTTGATATTGTCCCAGGTTAGAAAAACTGTCTGGGGTAAAATGGGCAGAGCAAACTAACAGCTTTGAATTAAAATGGTGAGGTATCCTGTTGTAAACATCAACCATGCCTGTTGACAGTTCTCTTTTGTGGGAAGGGAATGAAAAGTTCTCAAATCCGCAGCACAGCCTCAGACATAACATTTATATCCATGATCTGCCATTTTCACTATTGTCCTTGCTTGCTTCTTCACAACACCTGCAGATCTTCTGATGATTCGGCTGTGCAGGTCCACATTAACACTGCCTGGCCTAGAACATGGACTGGAAAATGCAAATTTGGGGGGTATAAATATTAATGATCCTGACTCCAACGTCACAGTCGGTGTTATGGTGGGATTCACTCATTTTTCAGCGGTCTTTTGCAAACAGGAGATTTACACATGAAGGAGGAAACAATGGTGTTTGAGGCTCACGGTATGTCAGTTCCATGTCCAGAACTCTTATCATTCAACTATGCCAAGATAAATACAGTTTTCAATTGTATGGCACCTTTAAAATAGATGATTAGTAATATAATGCTTACTTGGAGTCTGAAATGGCTTTAACAAAAGAAGAAAAATATTCTTAGATTTCTGTTCATTCTAATCATGTACAAATAAAGTAGCACAGTAAGATTACATTTATTTGAATGCATTAGTGAGTGTGTGATTGTGCTGTGTGTGCAGCGTGTCAATACTAAAAGTGAAGGTGTAGTTGATATCTTTGGTGATAATATCTGTAGTAATCATAAAAAAACAATTAAGAAATAAAGAATTAAAATTACAAATAATATTCTATTAAGATATGAGTTACAATAACATGATTTGCAATAGTAATTATATCAATAATATATGCACAATACACACAGATTAGACTATCAGGTCTGTGTTTTACAAAAACATTAGTATTGCAGCCAGTGTGAGTCTGTGGGATTTATAAACAGACAAAATATGATTTGAAATGTTATTTTAATGATTTTATTAAGTTTAAAAAATATTTCAAATGGAAAAAAAATGAAAAATAATAATTTTAGTGAGCAGAATGAACCAATGAGTGTTCTTCTTCTGGTGGTTAAAATGTAAATGAAAACAATAATACTTAAACAATAATACTTAATACATGCTTGAACACACACATGCACACACATTTTGTTGTAGATGTAGATATTTAAAATAAAAGATAGGTAACAAAATGATAATTGCAAATCTCCTCTGTATAACACCATTTTCAGATTTCAAATTAATCACTGAGAGGCAGAATTGTTCAAACTGAGAGCTCAGTAAAAATGAAGTGATAAACTTTGACAAAACATGACTGTGTTATAATAGGTGATTTTCATGCAAGTAATTTGATATAGTCCAAAAACTAATGCAAAAGCACAGATGAAAATATTTTATTAAGTAGAATGTCCTGCAGAGGGCAGTAGAAGACCACTAATTGACTCACTTTCATTTGAAAGACTTTTTTTATCCACCAGTAAAACAAAGCAGTTTCTCCATGTTCTTTCCATTAAGCATGCTTACACACACAGACACACACACAAACACACACACACACACAAAGACAAATATGTTTTCAATGTTTTTAGGATGTGATATTGTGAAAATATCTTCATCTCCTCATCTTGAACAACTTTGCCTCAAGAATCACTAATGTCAATCAAACCGTTCATAATCATAATAAAAAAAAAAATATATACAAATATCATAATAAAAAAAAAACATCATAATAAAAAAGATTGCTTCTTAAAGCATTTGTTTATTTCCCAATACTGAAGCGAATTAAAAGATCATGCGTAATCCTGCTGCTCCCTCTAGTGGACAACAGTGGTATTATAGCTTACATTTTACAGTTGAAGTGTTTGAATGAATGAATGGGAATTAGTTTTTTTACTTATATCTCAGGAACCAAAAGGCGAAAAATTCTGAAACTCAGAGCATATATAGTGCTTGAGGAGCCCTGTTGAATGAGACCATCAAGGTGTTTTTGGGCGATTGGGGCTGGGAGTTATGACTGTTATAAGGCATATCTGTTCGGGCTATTATCTCTGGAATGCCCAGGGCAAATAACACCACATTTGAATCGAAGCTAGCCAAGGACGCGCCCTTTCCAACGAGCTCTCACACAATGTTCGGGGTGGTCTGGGTCGGGAGTAATGGCCGCTCAAAATCGGGGGTCCCGCGGATTCGCGATGCGCGGGGGGCGCGCTCCCGAGGCCCGCGACGACACGTTTCGATCAAGAGCCCGGAGAGGTCCTCACCATCAAAATTTGAGCGCGCAACGACTTTCCGTTTTCGAGTTATGAATGAATTTGTATTCGGGGGCGTGGCTTAAATGCCGTTACTTTCGTTTCATTTCATTCATTTACTTTCGTCCATTTCCATATCTCAGTGTAACACAATTGTCAATAGTAATACTCAATAGATGAGTTTTGACAAAATGTGATTGTAAATGTTAAAATAATGATTTTATAAAGTCTAAATATGAATTTTATAACAATATTAGGGAGTAGTATGATGAAATGACAGCAGGGGGCAGTAAAATACCACTTATTGGCTTAATATGTCATTATATTCATATAAAATCACCTTTTGAAGAAGTTAAACTTTTTTTCTGATAATTATTGATCTAGAGAGTTCAGAGAATTGTGCTGCACTGGTTTTGAACATTATGATATGAACATTATATGATAGAAGACACCATTTACAGCAAATACAGGCAATTTACCATAGGAAATATATGGTTTTAAAGCGTTTTAACAGTTATAGCGCCAACTATGGTCCGCTCTCCATAAAATTTTCCATGCTTCTTAAGCAGGTTATGACACATATGCTCATCAATTTTCGTGAAGTTCTGAGTTTTCGTTTAGGATTTATAGGCTTTTGAGTGCATTTTACCACGCCCATTTTCTAAATGACCCTGTTAGCCATGCGAAAAATGCAAAAGTTCAACTTTTTTTTGATAATTATTGACCTAGAGAGTCCATAGAATTGTCCTAGACTGGTTTGTTTCCGATCGGGCGAAAAACCTAGGACTAGTTCGCAAAAGTAGGTTTTTAACATAATTACGAATATTTAATGAACGGTTTGATTGACAGCAATGGTTCTTGAGGCAAAGTTGTTCAACAAGAGGAGATCTATCAAATGGTGTCCATTTTGTGACAATAAGTGTAACACCACGTGATTACAGAGCCATAAATCTCGTTAGCGCCAACTAGTGGCCGATTTCTTTTAAAATTCTTACAGACCTCTAGGGCCATGAGTAGAACATGCCCACCGAGTTTCGTTCCGATCGGCCTCCGTTAACCTTGTTTAATAGGTGCTCAAACTTCATTGGCCGATGGCGGCCATGTTTTTTTAGATACGCCAATGTCCTCATACACATACATGACACCTTGGACCAAGACACTGCATACCAATTTTCAAGTCAATCGGACTAAAGGTCAGGTGGTTAAAGCCTGTTTTAAGTTTTTTTCATATTATAGCGCCACCATGTGGCAAATCGCCGCGATTTTTTTACTGTTACCTCATATTGAGCTCATACATATGTGTACCGAGTTTGGTGAAGATACCTCATTTACTTCTGGAGTTATAGCCATTTTAGTAAAATAGGCCCCTCCCACAACGTACGTTTTGGCGCTCCTTAGCGTCCGTGAATCGAAATTTCAACTTTTTTTCGATAATTATTGATCTTCAGTTTCTAGAGAACATTTCTGCACTGGTTTGGTTCCGATCGGGCGAAAAACCAGGGACTAGTTCGCAAAAGTAGGTTTTTGACAAAATTCAAAATGGCGGAAAATCTATCATGGCGGAAATGAAATCGGAGATATACGTTTTGTTCGTCAGGCGTCCAGCTTTCCAATGATATAAGACACTTGAGTCTACGACATACGGTCTAGGAGTTCTGAGCAGTTTCGCGCTTTTGGTTGCTATAGCGCCACCTATGGGCCAATCGGGGTCATAATTTGATAACCTCTCCTCGATTTTTGTACTACCATCTGGCAAAGTTTCAAGGTTCCAGCTCTTACGGTTTGGGCTGCACGATGCGTTTTACGGCAGAAGAAAAATAATAATAAAAATCAGGACAATTACAATAGGGTTTCAGCACTTCGTGCTTGAACCCCTAATAATAATAATAATAATAATAATAATAATAATAATAAAAATCAGCACAAATACAATAGGGTTTCAGCACTTCGTGCTTGAACCCCTAAAAATCAGCACAATTACAATAGGGTTTCAGCACTTCGTGCTTGAACCCCTAATAAAAATCAGCACAATTACAATAGGGTTTCAGCATTTCATGCTTGAACCCCTAAAAATCAGAGCAATTACAATAGGGTTTCAGCACTTCGTGCTTGAACCCCTAATAATAAAAATCAGCACAATTACAATAGGGTTTCAGCACTTCGTGCTTGAACCCCTAAAAATCAGTACAATTACAATAGGGTTTCAGCACTTCGTGCTTGAACCCCTAAAAATCAGCACAATTACAATAGGGTTTCAGCACTTCGTGCTTGAACCCCTAATAATAAAAATCAGCACATTTACAATAGGGTTTCAGCACTTCGTGCTTGAACCCCTAAAAATCAGCACAATTACAATAGGGTTTCAGCACTTCGTGCTTGAACCCCTAATAATAAAAATCAGTACAATTACAATATGGTTTCAGCACTTCGTGCTTGAACCCCTAATGAAAGCTTGAAAGCTCTAGGAGGAGTTCAAAATTTTGGGGATGGGAAGAATAATAGCAAGTATAAAGATAAAGCATGTACAGTGTTTCCCACAGGATTTTGTGAAACTGGTGGGTGGACCTCTGCCCCTCTAGGGGGGTAGGGGGTACGGGGATTTCAAACTAGACTGAGACAAACAGATAATCACACCAAAAACCATTACACCATTATCGGAGGCAATGTTGCAACATCAGTCTAATAATATATAGCATGCATAGGATGGTGGGGGAAGGCTGCTTTCATCATGCATATTAATGTGCCTTCTACTATTGTTTTGGAAATTTTCTGGTTGGTTGGGCTGCTTAAACAAAGAAGAAAATATTTCACAAAAATTACACGCTTCACATTTAAATTTAATATCAGTATTGTGAAGCCAACATAATTATATCAATATATGAAGGACATGTAGAAAAGCATAAAAATCGTGATTCCACAATGATGTCAGTCTTAAAGGCATAGTTCACCCATAAATAAAATTATCCCACAATTTACTCAGCCTCAAGTCATCCTAGGTGTATATGACATTCTTCTTTCAGACTATATCACAGGGGTGCAAACACATGTATGGTCAAAAAAGAGAGAGGTAATCGAAGCCCTCGTCCCGCGGCAAATATCCAGATACTACATTGCCACCATCCCCAACCCACCCCTATAGGCACATAGAGTTAAATGAAATTTAGAAAAACTATCTTGAACTTCTTCGTCTTGCTTTACTGTTACTTCCTGAAAACAATTTCACCTGATGATTCGAATAGCTATTTTTGTAAAGAATTAATAATTCTAGGATGATTGGGGTAATTGTGTAGGGTAGGCCTAGCGCATCTGCATAGAAACTAATTAACAAAATACAAATATAAATACAATAAAACACAAATACACAAGAAATAAAGCAGTGTTTTTTTTTGTTTTTCAGGTAAATTAACTGTATTAAGTATTAATACAGTTTATCTTTTGACAAAACGTGATTTTTCTCTTTCTCTTTTGTTGTTTGATTAACTTTGGTGACACAAACAGCTGCAGGTATATTGGGCGCTGTCCCTTTAAGACGAATGCACGTATCTAATACCGGTAATGACACGCATCCGTTTTATGTTGACTGCATTTACGGGGAAACTCGTTGAGACGGACACTGGCTTAATTTTTCGTGCACATGTCTGTTCAAACACAAATAGATAAGAAAGAAAAGGGAATTCAGTGTTCACGGACTTCACGTGCTGTCTGCGACTGCGTGGCTCTGTGCGCCGACAGACCATCTACATTTGGATGTTAAACATAATATAGCCTGATACAGCAAAGACAACGTCGGCAGTATTGACGGCAAAATAGGCTACAGAATATTTCGTTCTGTAGGCCTATTGACAGGGGCAATATTTGAAAATCGATAATTAGGCCTATTTTTTAAATTACAATTATATACGCATTTGTCAAAACCGAGAGACTTTCAAGCATCAAAATGTAATTTATTAATATGTATTTGCGCCGTCGCAAATTTTGTCTGAAAACTTCCAACACTCTTGCGTGTCGCGTGAAAAATAGGCGTCGGTTGCGGTTCTATTTCTAGCACGCGGATTCGGCGCGGCTCGAGAAGTGTGTGTGTCACGCAGCAGGCATTGTGCTCTAACCAGTTAGCATGAGAGCCGACATAAAAACGGACACTCCACGCCACGCAAAGAGAAATGTGATGCAGTGGCAGATCCAGAGTGAGACAGAACACTAGTGGTTCACGCTTGCGCACATACTGCTGGTTTGGCGCGCAGTGTTCTGATTCGCTTATTCTCTATTTACTTGTTGGTGAATTACTGTTGGTTAAATTATAATCAGACCCTCTCATTTTTTTAATACAACTCCGATTGTATTCATCTGAAAAAAATAATGTCATATACACCTAGGATGACCTGAGGGTGAGTAAATCATGGGCTAATTTTACTTTTTGGGTGAACCTTCCCTTTAACAAATACAGAAAGTCAAAACTAGAAGCAGAGAGAAGTAGACTATTAGATACTGAATTGTAAAACTGAACTCTTACGTGCATGCTGGTGTCCGAGAGGGGCGAGCTGAATCCTTTGTCCTACGGATCCCACTTCCTTCTTCTGGAAAGAAGGCATGTATCCTCCAGAGAGATTGTATGTGGTGGTTACAAAGTTTCCTGTGAGCAGAGGCCACAACTTAGAGTCAAGAAAGAGAGCACAACCAGCTAAACAATCAAACAAGGCCTTGATTCTGTATAATTTTGCAAAATATATCCACTTAAGAGATGTTAAATTTACTCATTCTACCAAATGTCAGTATTAAAGTTCCCCTGTGGTGAAAATCAAGCTTTAAATGTTGTTTATATATCCGTGTGGTGTTTTTAATATGCTTTTATATGTTTTTATATTTAATAATTATTAAGTCAACACCATTGTTGAGTATTTTGTCTTTAAAACTGCACTGAACCAAAGACGGTCTCAAAACGCGGTTTGAAATCTCTGGTGTTTCTGACATCACAAACAACCTTGTAACCAATCACATAAACGTGTGATTATCAAGAGTGGATCTCTGAGCTGGTGTGAGTGAGTGGAGGTGGGGCTAATTTGCATATTCATAGAACCGAGGCAAGGTTCTAAATGACTAAATGAGGCAAGGGTGTAGAGTTACATTCAAGCTATTTTAAGGCATGTATATATATTTTTTTTTCAAGGAAAAAACATTTAAATATGTCATTTTGGTGATCAAAGATGAGTTTTTAGGGATTAAATTATTGACTACAGGGGGACTTTAAGTAATCAATTTCTTAAATGACTGGCGATTTTTCTTAAAAAATGTCTTCCAGACATTTACACCACAGGCCAAAATCCATGATGTGGGGAAGAGCAGAACAGCACTGTTGCTATATCAGCAACATTGACCTGTTAATTTTGCTCTAGTGTCCTTTCTTTAGCGTTATCTGTGGCTTTACTGCTGCTTTCCTCTGAATCCATGCAGGGAGAAACAATGGACAGTATTACAGTAAAAGTAGACAAGAATTAGAATTAAATGAAGCCAGGTTGGGCAAAATTCAGAATTTTAGATTTGGCTTCATGTCAATTCAAAAGATTTAAATTAAAGTGATCTGGTTACTGAATCTGAAAATGGAAGGTTACAAATTAATTGCAATTCAAAGAAATTCAAAACAGTCACACAACAAAATAATTGAATTATCCATTGAAAAGTTTTGTTACAAAACATAAATAATTATATTCCTAATGTTAACCAATTATGCCCATTATACCCTGATATGTAGAATATTGTTTCTCAAATGCTTTAACAATTCTTTAAAGTCCTATTCTGTCAAAACAATTATACAGCCAAGTTGCCATATGACATCACCAAACATCTACCACGTCATTTTTATAGGTATTTCTTTATTTGAGTTGGTATCTTTTTTCTAATAATATGCTGTGTGTTTGATGGGTAATGCATTTTTTCTTTTTTTTTTTCTTTTTTAAATAATTATTTATTATTTATATAATTATTCTGCATCCTCTTTGATTTGAATTTAAAAGGCATTGTCAATTTAGTTCTGAGTGATGCACAACACTGAAGTAGTGAGATCAGGTGGGAAAGTTAAGAATATGACTGAATGAACACTTGGGGCCCTATCTTGCACCCAGCGCAATTGACTTTGTACACCGACGCATGTATCATTCCTATTTTGCACCCAACGCACAGCGGACTTTTCCCTCCACAGACACACGTCGGTAAATTAGGGAATGAACTTGCGCTCCCGGGGGCGATTCAGCGAAAAGAGGCGGCGTGTTCCGGTGCAAACGTTCCCTGGTGCAGTGTTAATTTTGGCAGCCATTTTTGATTTAGTCTTAGTTTTCATCTTGAGACGAAAATACTTATTGGTCTTAGTCACATTTTAGTCATTTTGTCTTTCATAGTTTTAGTCTAGTTTTAGTTGACGAAAAGTCATTGCATTTTTTGTAAACTTTTAGTCAAACTGCAGCTACCGACATTAATTTTGGTAGCTATGTATATGTAGTCTTTAGACAAAAAATGTCCTAATTTTTTTTTATCTCTAGGCCAATTCAGTTAAGCTTATGAGAAATGTAAATTAAAGGGGGGGGTGAAATGCTATTTCATGCATACTGAGTTTTTTACACTGTTAAAGAGTTGGATTCCCATGCTAAACATGGACAAAGTTTCAAAAATAAAGTTGTAGGTTTGAAGGAGTATTTCTGTGGCAAAAATACTCCTTCCGGTTTGTCACAAGTTTCGGAAAGTTTTTTTCGAGTATGGGCATGTGTGACGTCAGATGGGGCGGAATTTCCTTATACGGGTCCTAAAGGCACTTCTCCCGGAAGGGCGCGCGCGCACCCGTAGACCAGAGCGAGAGAGCGAAAGCAGTACGGCCATCAAAGCGCTGTGTTCGGCTTTAGGGAAGTATTTGCCGGATTTGCAGATCGTCTAATGCTTAAGGATGGAGCAGTCCCAACGATAAAGGTTCACGGTCGTGCGGTTGAGTAAAACTGCTTCAAATGTCTGTGTGTTGTTAGCTATCGGCGCGTAAGCACAGCAAGTAAACAGTGAACAGCGCTCGTGATTCTTTAGCTCCGCCCACACAGCACGCCTCCAGCCGCTCGTTTTTTTCCGGAAAGACTCGGTACAGCCTATCTTTCTTTTATAAATATAATAAAACTAAAGACTTTTTGGAGATATGTAGGATGCAGTACTACTTTATAGGTACTCAAGATTAACATGAGATTGACTGAAACTGAGTGTTTCACCCCCCCCCCCTTTAAGGTAACAGGCTGTATTGACATTGCACTCTTTAGCAGTAGCATTTGTGCAATTCTACATACCCCTTTTCCTTAGTTCAGTTTAGAGTGCCCTACCCCCTGGTACCACCTCTCTTCCACTTAGACTGCAGTCACACTTTTTCCATTAAGGGACAATATTTTTTAAATATTTTTTTAAATTAAACAATGTTCAATAAATATGCAATGATGGTAAAAACGAAGTGATACCGGTACTTTTAAAATATTAAATTAAAGCCAGTAGTAAGTCACTGTCTTTATGAGTGAGTCATGGAGTCATTCATTCATTCATTCAGTAAGGAAGCAAGCTGCTATTTTTATGAACGGGTCATTGAATCTCACGATTCGTTCAAAGCCACAGATTCGTTCACGAATCACCGCTGTGTGCTGCAGTTCTGCTATGGCTTTTGTTGCAAAATAGAGCAATAAGCCTACTGACAATACTGTTTTAAATGTAGTACATTATTTAATGTTACTCTTCTGTTTGTTGAACTGTTGTATAAAATCAATGTCACATTTGAAATCGTGTGGATATTCAGAAAACATTGCATTCTTGCTCGTATAATATGATCAACATTAAAAACGCAGATTTAGTAGCACAGATAGCGCAAACGGCTCGTGGCAGAACACAGACCGACTGAACGACACTTTAATTTAAGTAGAAAATCTCAAATGAAGATCGCTAAACTCCGGCTTACTCGTCTGTGTTTTCAGATCATCCGCGGTTCTTCAGCAGTGTAGAGAGCGCGCGCGCATGGTTGTCAGATACTATTGAAAAGACCGGGTAGAAAACGTGTTCTTTTAACAGAAAAGCTTTGACTGGGGGTTTAATTATTAAAATCTGGCAACCGTAAGCATGAACGCTCGTAAAAAACAGTCAATGTGTTGTCGTCTCCTTTATTTGACACAAACAGATGGTTTTGGTTAAGTTTAAAAAATGTTTAAACACATTTCAGTCTCGTATTTTTCGTCAACGATATTGCATGTGTTGATATAGTCAGTTATCGTTTAATGACGTGGGTGTCGTCTCTCATCGTCTTGTCTTAGTCAGGGGAAAAAAGGTCGTCAACAAACATTTTTCGTCATAGTTTTCGTTAACGAAATTAACACTGGTCTAAAGTCAGTGGCACGTTCAGATGCTATTTTAAGGGCGCATGCTTGGCCATAATGTAGCGTGTGCATTACACTTTGCTTCTCTCATCTACACAGACGCAGCAGTTGCCATTTTTGCAAACCATACATAATTACAAGGAAAAATATTCCACATGAGGGAAATCATTGTGGTGTCCATGAAGATGTGAAAAAATAGGCATACATCTAGATTACACATTTACCAAAATTATTATACGCCTGTTTAACCGAAGCTAATTTGGGTGGGTTTCTCCCATCCCCATACAATGTCAGTTTTCTGTCTTTTACGGCCTTGACGAGAATGTTGGTCTCCTCTGCTGTGAACTCCTCCTGGCGTGTGCCTGGCTAATCCGCCGTTATAACAGCAATCCGCCATGGAGCAAACTGCTCTGATTGGTTTATTTCACATTACGCCCAAACCACATCTATGAGTAATGAAGCTACTTCAGACCAACACATTTTAGATTTGCGTCGGGCGGAAGAGTCATTTATCCCGCCGGTATAACAGCGCCCGAGATCCGCCCACAAAGTTACTTACGTTTCACATTTGATACTTGCGTTTCAGATCGTTAAAATAGGGCACTCGGTCAGTAATGTGGGGTCCTTAACATTAGGCAAATAATTTAGGCAAACAAGCAAGACAAATACTAGGCTCAAACTACTAAGCTAAGAGATAAGGGAGTTTTAAACAAATGGGTTGCTACAATGCCTCATTTACTTGTCATAGAATGGATAAAGGAGGTTAAATTGACTCATGGTTTTAAAACTATGTTAAAATAACATTTGTTTATTCAGTGTTTTACTCATCAATATCATATTTGTATCACTACCCCAAGGTTGCATAAAGGTTGTCAAATGTCCCGTATTTATTCATTCAGCATAATTTACAGTAGTTCTAAATTAGTTAGAAAAAATGTGTTAAAGTACAATTGTACAAATGTACAAAGTACAAATGTCATCTTTTACTGAACAAATAATAAGATAACATTGGATAAATTCAAACATTTGTGTATCATCAATTATTTTAATTATTTCATTAACGAGAAATTTATTCATTTTAAGAAAACCAATAAATACAGTAGTTCATTTTGACCCAATTTATGCATTTGTTTAGGTTGTTTGGTTCATGCATTCTAGGGTAAAAGACCTCAAGCACTATGTCTTGGATGAATGCAAATGAATTGTGTATTGCCTATTGTTGAAGTCTCAGCTTTAATTCACGTATGATAATAGATATAGGTGTGTGGCTGTGTGCTCACCTGGGCTGATTCTGGACATTGGAGCTCCTCCAATGGGTGCGAGAGGTTTGTTCATCAGAGCTGAGGTGTCCCACAATTCTTGTTGAGACTCCTTGTTGCTCAGAGATGGTGTGTTCTTGCTTATTAACCCTAGGATTGACAGAATCAACGAGTAAAAACTGTGACTTATTCAAAGGGGACCTATTATTCAAAATTCACTTTTACATGGTGTTTGAACATAAATGTGTGTCGGCAGTGTATGTACACAACCACCCTATAATGGTAAAAATCTACCCACTCCTCTTTTTTTTTAAACTCATAATTCATTAGCAGTAGCTGCATTTCCATTACCCTTCAAATTGCACAAATTGAAATTGCGAATCAAAAATACGCCCAATAGAAACATAAATTTCGCAAAAACAGTTTTTACACTCACATGAGGTGGTTTTACAGGCAATTAGAAAAAGGAATATTTAGCAAAACTGCAATGGAAACAGTTTTTGGAAATGGAAACCCGCATTTACGGGTCATCTGGCGTACGTAAAAGGCTATGTCTACATTAATCCGGATACATTTGAAATCGGCGCTTTCGTTTATAAACGCTCTCCGTCCACACTAGTGTTTTCAGGCGTTTTCGGACGTTTCAGTGTGGATGAGAAACTTTTGAAAAACGCCTAAAAACGCTAAATTCACCTTACTGCGCATGCGTAAAACCCCACAAAAGATCACTGATATGATTCAGATAGAAAAATAAATAATGAAGTTATCGTGCAATTCTTCTGACAGGATAATTTTATTTAGTAAAATATCTCACCATTCACTGATGCGGTCCAGGTCGCACGCAGTCACCATATGTTTGGTCTAAAACGCAACTGCTCTCATGTATTGCCGCAGGACAGCAAATGTGAGTAAATTCTATCATCTTTGCAGGACTGTGATATGAAGATTGTGCAATGTAGAATATTTTAAGCAGCAGTGTGCAAGTGAATAGCACACAACATGCACAATACTGGTATAAACATGAATATCTATTGGTACAATATGCGTCATATGACTAAATTTACGTCATCGTTTTTAAATACCACCGGTTTCACAGTCCACATTACAACGCGAAAACGGCGTTTTCAAATGTATCCACTTTGGAGGCCGTTTTCAAAAAAGCTTTGTTTTCATTAATAAAAACGCCATCTCAGTGTGGACGGAAGGCCAAAATGGAGAGAAAAATATATGTTTTCAAACGAAAACGTATTAGTGTGGACATGGCCAAAGTCGATGATTGATTTAAGGCGGCGCAGTATGCTTGGACAGAAGATGAGACAGGCACTTTTGGCACGTAGACTTTCCTTGGCCTAAGGACCACTTTGCTGTTGTTAGGGCCAAATTCGAGGCAGGGAGGATCCACAGACAGAGCCTGCAAGTCTTTAACTCACTTGACTGACACTAGAGCCAGCAAGAGGGCAGTCTTAAGCGAGAGGGACCGGAGGTCAGTTGACTCTAGCGGCTCAAAGGGAGAAGCCTCTAAGGACTGTGGAAAGGTCAAGCTGGGACCGAACAAGGGCGTGGAGCGTTCAGCCTCCTAGCCCCCCTGAGGAACTTAACGACTAAGTCGTGCTTCCCAATCGATTGGCAGGCTATTGGGGCATGATTTGCCACGATGGCCGCCACATTAACTTTGAGTGTGGAGGGGGCATGCCCACTGTCCAGCATCTCCTGTAAGAACGAGAGAACTAACATACCATCGCAATCAGCGGGGTCTATTTTTTTAGCTAGGCACCAGCTTGAGAAAATTGACTATTTCTGGGAGTAAAGGTGCCTTGTAGAAGGGGCCCTTGCCTCTGAAATTGTTCTCATGACTTCCCGGGAAAGACCTGACGGATCCCGTTGAGGGGCCAAGCATGCATATCCCACAACTCCGGTAGGGGGTGCCAGATGGGGCCATGGAGCTGCTGACAGTAGCCGGAATAATTCTAGGAACCATGGCTGGTTCTGCTAGTGTGGTGCCACCAGAAGAACAGAACATGCTTCTTCCCGTATTCGACTGATAACCTGCAGGAGCAGGGCTATAGGAGGGAAGGCATAAAAGGCAAACTCTGCCATTTCAGAGCCAGTGCGTCCATTTCCTTTGAGAAAAAAATTAGGCAGTGGGAGTTCTCTTTCGTTCCAAACAGGTCCACATCCGCCTGCCCGAAGGAGCGCCATTTTGCTTTGACTGCCCGGTGGTGGAGTCTCCATTCGCGTTGTCATGTTCTCCAAGCGTACCAGGACATGATGACCTCTGAGTTCTGGCTGGAACTCCTTGAAGGCCAGAACTGCCACCATCATTTCCAGGCGGTTGATGGTGCCAGTTCGATATAGGGGTTGCCCATGAGCCGAAGGCTATCCTGCCGTTGCTCAGGGCGCCCCAGCCTGTCTAGGAGGCGTCAGTCACAACTATTTTCCTCCTGGCAACTGAAACCAGCAGCACCCATTTTTGGTAAAAGCAGGACGATTTTCAAAGGACCAGGGCTCTGACACAGCCGTGTGATCTTGAGAATAACGTCGGCCTGTGTGCCACGCATGGGGTGGGACAAGGCCTTTCAACCAAAGCTGGAGTGGTCGCATGTGGAGCAATCCTAGCGGAATAACCAAGGAAGCTGCTGCCATGAGGCCTAGGACTCCCAAGGTGGCGTAGTTGTAGTGACTCAAAACAAAGATGGCGCCTGTGTTTGGCTTGGCCGTTGCTGCATCGCATTTGTGTAAACTCTTTACGTTAGTACTCACCCTATATGTTGCCATATCAGCCCTATCGTCTGAATATTGTGTCTCTGCTGCTCGGACTTATGATCGACGCACGTTGTTGGACATCAGAGTGTCTATGGAACGACAATTTGAAAGTTGGGAAAGTTTCAGACAAACCTTTCCGCCCCCGTTCGTGCGTCCTCCCTCATCACCTGAGTACCGGCTCCTGTTTACAACCAGGGGACCTGGGAATCCTAAGAAGAGACTGAAGAGAAGGGGCTGCAGAGCTGGCGTTCAAGTTAAGAGAAGACGCCAATCCTGGACGGGGGTGCTCGGGCCATATCGCGGTGAACGATTCCGGTGGCTGCGACCAGTTTTCCCCCTAAATACGGGTGAAAATGCTCCTCAGCACCAACACCCCGCGATACCTCTATCGATTGGATGTGAACCTCGCGTGCACCAGCAATTTGTTGATGGGATCGTGGTGGACTTGCCGTTACCGATGTTTACTGTGCTGTCTGACCAGCGACTGACAATTTGCCGCAACTGGAGACCTCGTGACTGTGTCAGCTGTTTACGGTCAGTTCCGTCTCAATCAGCTGTTTTTGACGCCGGCCTGCCGAACGTTACATTACTCCACTTTGCCTTGCTTAATGCCCGTTCCATCTCTAATAAATCGTTTATTCTCAACGAGCTTTTTATGAGCAAGAATATTGATTTTATGTTTCTTACGGAAACATGGCAAAGGGAAAATGAGTTTATTCACCTAAACGAGATCTGTCCTGCTGGCTGTTCTGTTACTGGGACACCCCGATTGGCACGCCGTGGTGGTGGGCTTGCTGTTGTGCAGCGTGACAGTTTCATGTGTAGAGTGATTAACTCAGAAATCTTTTCCTCTTTTGAATCTCAAATGCTTAAAGTAGGCTCTTCTAATGCTTTTTACAGTGTGTTAATTTACCGCCCTCCTGGCCCTGCAGGTGTCTTTCTTACTGACTTTACTGACTTTTTATCATCTATCATCAAACTTGAGAAGGTTTTAATTATTGGGGACTTTAACTTGCATATTGATGATTTTACATGCAACACAGCTGCTAATCTCCTTTCTATTACAGACTCTTTTAATTTCATTCAGCATGTTTCTGGACCCACGCACAATAAGGGTCACACCCTGGACCTTGTTTTTTCTCTTGGTCTAGACATAGTAAATACTCATGTGGAAGATGTACATGTGAGTGACCATAGCTGTGTGTTTTTTAATATTAACTTTCCTCAAGATCCTCCGCCCCAGAGAATCATGACACAAAGGCGGATTATTAATCAAGACACTGCAGAGAGGTTCTCTGCCTTGTTTGACCCATGTTCTCTGATGGAATGCACTGATGTTGATGAATTTATTCGATCTTTTAATGGTCAGTGCTTATCGATTTTAGATAAAGTAGCACCAATTAAATTGAGCACAGTCTCCCACAAAAAAGCCTCTCCATGGATTAATGAAGCTATCTTAAGTTTTAGGAGAAATTGTAGAAAAGTGGAGCGTCTTTGGAAATCTTCTAAACTCGAGGTTCACAGGCTCCACCTTAAAGATCTAATGGTCACCTTGAATGAGATGTTGAAAAAGGCGAGAATGTGCTTTTTTTCTCAACTTATTTCCTCGAATAAGCACAATCCCAAAATCTTATTTGACACCATTAATACAATAGTTTCTCCAACTAGCTCTCAAACAACTGTGTTATCTAGATCAGACTGTAATGAATTCCTCAACTTTTTTGTTAATAAGATCAGAGATGTTAGGGCTAACATTGCCCCATCATTGGCTCAGAACTTTGCCTGTGACTTGTCTCCTGCCCATTGTTGGTCCACCTTTACACCTGTGACGTTACATGACATCACCTCTCTGTTACATTCTATGAAATCATCATTTTGTCCTATGGATGTTGTCCCGACTGTGCTATTTTTACAAGTTTTTGACTCCATTGGCCCCTGTATTGTTGAGATGCTTAATTCTTCACTCTTAAATGGTGTCGTTCCTGTCTTTTTAAAACATGCTGTTGTTAAGCCAGTACTTAAAAAAAGAAATTTGGATCCGCTACAACCGAAAAACTATAGACCAATTTCAAAGCTTCCTTTCATGTCTAAAATTCTAGAAAAAGTTGTAGCAGAAAAACTCTCGATTTTTCTAGAGAAACATGAGTTATTTGACAAATTCCAGTCTGGTTTTCGCAAAAAACATTCCACAGAAACGGCGTTACTTAAAGTTTCAAACGATATTATGATGTCAGCTGACTCTAAAAAATATACAGCTTTGGTCTTATTGGACCTTTCATCAGCTTTTGACACAATTGATCATAATATTATGATTAATAGACTTCATGATCTGGTTGGTATGTCGGGATCAGTTTTAAAATGGTTTTCATCCTACCTGTCTGGTAGAAGTTTTAGTGTTAATGTGAATCAGATCATGTCTGAAACTGCTGAGTTGTCGTGTGGGGTACCTCAGGGTTCTGTCTTGGGTCCTATCTTGTTCCTCTTGTATATATTTCCTCTTGGTCAGGTTATTAGTCAGTTTAGCGACATATCTTACCACCTATATGCGGATGATATCCAACTGTATTGCTCCTTTAAGGAAACTGAGTTGTTTAAATTGTCTTCGCTAATTAACTGTCTGACTAGTATTAAACAGTGGTTATGTGACAACTTTTTGCTTCTGAATTCTGACAAAACAGAAACACTAATCATCGCCCCTGAAATTAAAATCCCAAAAATAATACAATATATTGGTGACTTAGGCTCGTCTGTCCAACCGAGCCTCAGGAGCTTAGGTGTTGTCTTCGAGTCAGCTATGTCCTTGGAGCTTCATTCTAAACAATTAGTTAGAAACTGCTTCTTTCAACTGAGGAACATTTCCAAATTAAGATCATTTGTGACTAAAGGTGAGTTAGAGATGATTATTCATGCGTTCATCTCCTCCCGTTTAGACTACTGTAACAGTCTTTTTACGTGTTTGAGTAAGAAGGAACTTCATCGTCTCCAGGCTGTTCAGAACTCTGCAGCAAGGCTTTTAACCCATGTTAAGAAAAGAGAACACATCACACCCGTTTTAGCATCACTCCACTGGTTACCAGTCCAGTATAGAATTCATTTTAAAATCCTGGTTCTTACCTTTAGAGCCTTGCATGGCCAAGTCCCTACCTACATCACTGACCTGATACAGCTTCACTCTCCTACCCGGAGTCTCAGGTCTTCAGATCAGTTGCTATTAGTTGTTCCACGCACTCATTTTAAAACTAGAGGGGACCAGTCATTCCAGGCTGTCGCTCCTAGGCTATGGAATGCTTTGCCTCTTGTTCTACGTTGCGCGAACTCAGTTGATTCTTTTAAAAAACAACTGAAGACCTTGCTCTTCAAGCAGGCTTTTGGTTAGTCGAGGGGTTTTTATGGTTGTTTGTTGTGTTTGCTGTTTGTATTTTGTGGAATGTATTTAACTTGTTCTTGTTTTACATTTTACTGTGAAGCACTTTGTGATGTCTATCTGCGAAAAGTGCTATATAAATAAATTTTACTTACTTACTTACTTATGAAACCTCTTGAGGGGGTGGAAGAACCCCACTTTGAATGAGGCTGCCATGCTCCTGATCTATAAGATGCGCTCCCGAGAAAGCCAAGCCTTCATTTGGGCTGAGTCGAGGACTGCCCCAAGGAATGGGGCAGCGAGCTCTTGCCAAAGTTGACCCTAAACCCAAGTCTTGCATGTGAGTGAGGAACAGGGATATATGTGTGCATAACTCCTGTTCTGATTGGGCTATAAGAAGCCAATCATCGAGGTAGTTGAGAATGCGGATTCCCGTCTGCCTCAGAGGGGAAAGAGGCGCGTCTACACACTTAGTTAAAGTACGCGGAGCAAGAGAGAGTCTGAATGCATCATGTAACAGCAACAACAACTGCGGGTGTTCGTGCTGCAGAAGCTACTGAACCTCTTTTTTTATTTATTATTTACTTGAATGTATTTTTATTTTATTACTTTATTTTACTTCTTTATTTATATTTTCTTTTTTATGCTATGATGCTTGTCTGTTGTCTGATTAAGACATTTCATATTTTGTAACAGGCCATTTATGGTTGTTTATATTGTTCAATAAAGTTATTGGTAAAAAAAATAATAATAATTGAAGAAGCTACTGAGCATATTATTGTATACAGCGCGCAAGGTTTATGCACATGCTCCAAGTCTTCTCCGTTTTTAGTGTATCTCTGTGGCAGAATTACAGCACCACATACTGGTCTGGCATGTATACTACATCGTTTTGAGTCGGTTTCAGTGGTTTCGTGTGTACGCATATATTTCTTGAGACGAATTTTTTCTAGAATGAGAAAAAAAAAAGATCGGATAGGAAAAGCTCTGGCTTCGTGTGGATGTGGCCTAAGTGTACGTCGGAAACCACGGCATGATTATACAAAGTTACCATTACCAATAATATGCACTAGAATGAGCAAGTAGAGCAAGTTTTGCGCATGTGAACGCCATCAGCGTTTCTCACAGGTTCGCGTTTAAAGTCTATGTAGAGAGAATTGTGTCGTCTTAGCGGCCCCTAATTTAATAACAAATGATTGTTGCGATGGAAGCGATATAATCATAACTAACCTTAGCTGGAAAATAACTTTACTAAAGAACCGCTATAAAGCCAAAACAATTTCTGTTACCATAAATTATACGTTTATCTCTGTAAAGCTGCTTTGAAACAATCTACATTGTTAAAAGCGCTCTATAAATGAAGATGACTTGACTTGACGGCCGCCGCCGCCTATATCGATTGACCAAGACTAACGAGTTTGTGATTATGAGATTTGTATACCCGGCCGGTGTGTAACAAAGTGTTATAGGAATCCGAATGAACGAGTGTAAATTCATTAAAGAGTTAATTGGAGTGAATTAGAATAATCAAATGCACAGCTAAACTATTACATAAATGACCAATAATCAATTAAAAATACTTTGCCATACTGAAAAGACCGAACTCGCAGTTATCCTTCACCCGCTCTTTTGGAAACCGTTGTTGGGCCGACTGGGCAGGCTGTCACTGTCACTGTCACTCCTCAGTCGAAAAATTCGGACTAAAAATGGCTTTCAGCACGACTTAAATAGATAGGCTGAAAAGTAGTAATTTGTCTGTGCAGGTGCACAGATGTGAACCAATCAGGCTTCAGTATTCAGAGAAAAACTGAGTTTCCCCCATAAGCGTCAGAGAAACTGACGCAATGCTTGTTCCGGTTATATCACTTGTTTTCAGATCAGTTCTCTGACGGTCTTACCGTAATAGCCAGTGTGTGCGCAAACCGCAAAATAACATGGTGGCTAGATTGACTGTGCATTTTGAGGTGGAGCCTGTGTTGACCGCAGTTATTCGAAGCAAGAGGGAGTGTCAGCTCATTTGCATTTAATAAACAAACGAAAACAGCGTGTTTTTGCACCCAAATAGGGGCTTTTAATACATCCTATAATAAATTATCTGTGAATAATTTATCTGTAATTATCTGTGAGTAAATTATCTAGCTGAAACCTCACAAATTCTGGGGACACATGAGACTTACATCTTTTTAAAAAGGGGTATAATAGGTCCCCTTTCAGCAAAATAGCCAAAAAGGGTGTTCACATACACAGTGATTTGCTACATGAAAGGAATATCTGTTTACCATTCCAAATGATCTTTATACGCAGGGTTATTAATTTAAAAAAAAAATGTAGGGAAAGCTGTGTCAGGAATTGCATTGTGCTTGGGTTTGATATGCATTGATTATCATTCACGATATGATGTATTGTGCACCACTGCAATTTATACACAAAAGATCAATCACCAGACATGAAGTGACTAAATCCAACTGAGACCTTACCTGGCAGGTATCTGGACTGGCGCAGGTAATGTTGTCTGGCTGAAGAGGTGACATGGTGACTGGAGTCTGGCTGGTTCAGTCTGCTGGTGTTCGGTAACTTGGTTACAGTGCTAAATGTGTAAAGGGGTTTCTGGTCCTTGGGCCTGCAAAGTTTTCATAGCATAAAAGAAGGAACGAGTGAAATCTGTAATGGAATAATTGAAATGGAAAGTGAAATAGAGAAACATAAAAGCCCTGTTCTCAAACCTAGTCAGCAGCCATTATACTAGATATTATTTGTTGGTTTCATAGGCACGTTTGTAGGTCAGTTAACAACAAGGCTGCATACTAGGTTTTAGAATAGTGTGCTCATTGAAATGTGCTATAGATGAAATCAGTGTAAATACTGCTGATGTTAATCTTTGAATATAGCTGTGGAGTAGTTTCTATCATACTGTGGAGTAGTTTTCTCCTCCTCAAGACCTTTGCTGGGTTTTTTAGAGAGGGAAGCTGCGGTATCAGAGCAGTCAGACTCATCCCAGCTGTCTGATGGTTTCATGTTTGACTGTCCCCACCTTCTACGACCGTTCTTCAGTCCAATCAAACTGTTCTCACCCCCGACCACCTCATGTTGAGAAAACAAAGAATAATTCTGCTGATGTTCATATGGGTATTCAAATGCAAACGAGAACTACTACAGGAAATCTTTAAGAGTTTAATATATATATATATATATATATATATATATATATATATATATATATATATATATATATATATATATATATAATATATATATAATTTTATTTTTATTTTGGCTTATATAAGTAACAGACTGTACCTCAACATGCCAACATGTTGGGTCATTTTCTTTTTTATGCCTATGTACTGGAACTGTGACATTACTACAGAAAATAATTTCACCCATCATAGAGGTGCATGGATTTCTGTTTCTGGTTTATGCGTTACTGATGTAATTCCTGTGAAAAAGGAAAAGGGGCTGTATAGAAAATTGCATATCTTTCATGTCCCATTTTGGTATCCTCACGTGGGAACCAAAGAGTAACTGGGTTTCTTTGCTTTTTTTGTTTTTGCTGATCATGTCATGAGTTGATTGGATATACCGTAACTTTGCAAAGACAAGGTTGGCAAGTGATTCTAATACAACTGTCTCATAGTAACATATAAAAGGTATTAAGCCCAATTTATACTTCTGCAACAAACTCACGCCGTAGCTACGTCGTAGGCTGTGTGTAGCAGGCGTACCCTGATGTGCACCTCCAAAAATGTAACAACGCGTCAGTTCTACGCGAACCGCAAGCGCTGTGATTGGTCTGCTAGAACCCCTCCCTCGGGTTACACATACTCCCTCTGCATGTGTAACAGCACGCCAACACGGACAATGACGCAGAAGTATAAATGAAAACCAACGCATAGCCTACAGTTTAGAGGCTCCGGCATAGGTCCGACGCAGAAGTATAAATCAGCCTTTAGTGATATAGTTACACTACAGGTCAAAAATTTATTTTTGATTAAAATGACTAAATTACTAAATATTTCACAATTTAGTCATTTTAATATTATTATTTTTGCAATTTATTCCTGTGAAATCCTTCAGAAATCATTCTAATATGATTACATGTTTAATAAAAACATTAAAAAACTTTTCCAAACTATTGATCTGTACAAACTTTTGTATATGTTAACAGCTTGACAATGAGTTGCCTATTTTCAACATTCATTCATGGTGTTGTTTAATTGCCCCATTGATTTCCAATGCTTTGATTAAAGATTGTGAGGGCACATAATTAAAAAAAAATTATATGCAGATACATTATTTATAATAAATACTGCAATATTCCATTAAAAAAAATAAGGATTGCCTATTTTGATTTCATGGTGACTTTAAATTTGATATGAAGGTTTTGTACCTTTTGTGTGTATGAAGCGAGAGGGTCTGTCTGAGAGAGAGACTGAGGCAGAGGAATCTGCTGCAGTGGCTGATGGGAGTTTCTACTTTGGCCTTTAGTCTGTGATGGCAGCACTGTTTCTGAGACACACTGCAGCTCTGATCTGGGTTCACTGGGCAGGACGGTCTTTATCTGAGCCTTCTGTACATCAGAAGTCATGGGACGGGGACCCAAAACTTGTCCCACTTGGAAGTAGGGGTATCTGAGCGCCTGAAATGATGTTTAGAAACAATTACTTACACAAACAAAGATTAAAAAATGATGCTTGTTAATGTCTAAAATGAACTAAATTAAAATAATAATCCTTTCAAGACCGTTTGTGTTAGGTTTGGTTTGATGAACCACCCCCTTCCTCCATTGCTCACAAGTCTCTTTACATATTTATATTACATATTATTACAAGGGTCTAAACAGTGACACTTTTTTTTTCAGATGTACAGACTACAGTTAATACTAGTGGCATCTGTTTACCACCATAGCTAGGTAACAGATTTGATTTGCCATTTTAGATGCAAAGAATGTGAGATGCTTGCTGTGGAAAGAAGCATTATACTATTATTAGTAGACAATCATGTAATACTTCTACATCATTAACCCTTTGACACGAACGATTACACCGTTGTGATCAGTCTAGGCTGGTGCATCACGTGATCAACTGCTAAATTAAAATGTGCTTTCGTGCTTTGGCTGGAGCTGATCCAGAGACGGACGCGCTCAGTGCTTGTCATATATCACAACTATTCACTGTTTTCAACCACGTTTACAGATCCAATTATCTGTCTGAACTTGAACAATTACACATCAGAAATTCACATAACCCACTGGTTCTTCAGAGGCTCGGATGAAGGAACTAAAAAAATACCTTTGTGTTCATTTGTACATCCAAACACTGAGCAACTGCCATGCTTCACTCGTTTGCAAGCCATGATGTCTCTCGAAGAAAAATGATTCGGACAATGATTCGGCTGCGCAGTTCCGCCTGGCCTTGAACATGGGCTGGCATATGCAAATTTTTGGAGGCGTACATATTAATGATCCCGAATGTTGCGTCACAGTCGGTGTTATGTGGAGATTCGCCTATTTTTCAGGGGTGTCTTTCAAAAACGAGATTTAAATAAGGAGGAGAAAACAATGGTGTTTGAGACTCACTGTATGTCATGTCCATGTACTGAACTCTTGTTATTTAACTATGCCAAGATAAATTCAATTTCAAATTCTAGGGCACCTTTAAAGCGGCTTGCCCCGTCAGACGCTCTGACAGATAGATGTGCTGACAGATATACTTGCACTGCTGTGTAATGTGTTTGATATGTTGTGCTTTCCACAGTGCATAACCTACATTTCACAGGTATATATTCTTCATCTGTAAATGTTAGAAACTCGTGCAAATATTTCTATTTTGTGGAAATATCCACCAAACTCCACAGATTTCTGTGAACGCCGCCACGCACATGCGCGAAAAACAGACGGGGCACAATAGAATAGGAGCGCAATAATTCTGACTAAAATATACATATTGCTAAAATATTTTTTGTTGAACAATAAATGTGCCGTATGTAGAATTTTAAACCTACAAGTAAGTGTATTTTTATGATAGCAGTAACTGTAAAGTGACTATTGTAATGGGGTAGACCTTATCAAATGTAGCTTAATTAGTTTTTGCTTTTGTTTGTATTTATTTTAATTTTTAGTTTAGTTTAGTTATTTAAAAATAAAATCATTATTTTGTTTTTAGATTATGTTACAATGTTAGAATGTAATGTAATTTTAACCCATTTTTGCACATAATATACTATTATTATTATTATTTTAATACTGACTGGTTTTAACAATATTTAAAATTTGTGAGGTTAGGCTAGTAGTTTTGGTGTCATAACCTTATTTATTAAGGTGAAATGGATCAAAAACAACTCAAGTCAAGTCATCTTCATTTATATAGCGCTTTTAACAATGTAGATTGTTCCAAAGCAGCTTTACATTGATAATAGGAAATTAAAGTAAAGTGTTTTGGCTTTATTGTAGCTCTAGAATAAAGTTATTGTCCAGCTAAAGTTAGTTTGATTGATTCACTTCTGTCGCAACTATCATTAGTTATTAACTTAGGGGCCGCTAACACGACACCGTTTTAACAGAAAACTCTTAATAATACAGAATTTTTATCGCTTCCACGTAGCCACGCGAACTGGAATTATCCCATCAACGCTTTATTTGTAGATAGGTAAAGGGAGGGGAGGGAGGCCTTCACAGGGAAGAGGCTAGTTGACATTTCAGGACTGCGCTGTCGTCGCGTCCAGGTGCAGGCCCTTCATCAGATCTGGATACAGCCTGGATCCGGAGGACTGCAGTAAATCTCGGGATAAACAGAGAGACTAATATTAGCGTAGACGCCATTCTTCTTATGATGTAACGAGTACATCAGGATTTATGGGAAGTGTTCCCGGTTCCAGCTGACCTAATCTATGCAGCCTAACATTGAATTATAAAAGTCTATAATGTGTATATGTGTATGCTAGGTCAAAGAGATGTGTTTTTAGTCTAGCTTTGAACTGACAGAGTGTGTCTGCTTCCCGGACAATGTTAGGAAGACTGTTCCAAAGTTTTGGTGCTAAACAGGAAAATAATCTACCGCCAGCATTTGATTTTGATATTCTAGGTATTATCAACTGGCCGGAATTTTGAGATCGCAATAGACGTGAGGGACTATAATGCGTTAAGAGCTCGCTCAAGTACTGCGGAGCTAAACCATTTAGTGCTTTGTAGGTAATCAGCAATATTTAAAAATTTATACGATGTTTAATAGGGAGCCAGTACAGTGTTGACAGAACTGGGCTAATATGGTCATACTTCCTGGTTCTGGTAAGAACTCTAGCTGCTGCGTTTTGGACCAGCTGTACTTTGTTTATTAAGCGTGCAGGGCAACCACCCATGATAGCATTACAATAATCTAGCCTTGATGTCATGAATGCATGGACTAATTGTTCCACATTTGTCAATGAGAGCATATGACGTAATTTAGATATATTTTTAAGATGGAAATATAGCTGCAAGCAGCAATTATCGGGGCCAAGCAGAATATGATGACAAGACATGGCTGAAAGTGTCAGACCAACTGCAAGAATGAGCAATTAAAGACATTTAAAGAGGATTTTAGGCGAAATGGCTGAAAAATCATATAAACAGTAATTAAAAATATGATTTAATGGATTATCACTTTCAACCAATAGGTGGCGCAGTTACAAAACTGATGTGATGTGGTCAGAGTTAAGTGACAATGACACATACAAAGTGTGGTGTCAATATGTCAAGGCATTGCAGAGATATAGCCTGAATAGTGCTTTTGGCATCATGCCTCAACTTTGCTGCTGCGCTATATGAAAACGGTTTCGTTTATCGACACGAAATCCATAACTTGTAGTCGGCACAGTCTGGAGATGATACGATTCGATTTTCGTGAAAATTGGAGCAACGGGTTTCATTATATTACACCAATGCGTTTGTTTAGTATAGCATTTTATTTCACAAAACTGTATTGAAGTCAATGGGAATTTCATGTTTTGTTCTATTATAGCGCCACCAAGAGGCTCAGTCCCACCATTTTTTTACGTGTCCTCAGAGTGAGTCCATACATATGTGTGTCAATTTTGGTGAAAATATCTCAATTCGCTTCGGAGTTATAGACATTTATATGAAAAAACACGTAAAAAATGACTGACACATGACTTTGATTGGATTTTACTACCCCTTACTATCAATATTTTGGCATTTGAGCATTGGGGTTTAGCTATCGACCTATGTTTCCAAACTTCTGACAGTGGTTTCATCTCGATCGGACTAGCGGTTTCGAAGATATCGGCAAATGTTTTTTAAGCGCTAAATCACAACGCTACTCAAACCGTAAGGCGAAACCTAGCATGTTTGGTATCGCTGGACTCGGCAAGGCTTCAGGAGTCTAAGTCTCGTGGAAATAAGTCAACCAAACGCAAAGTTATAAGCATTTGGAAAAAAAATTAACCACTAGGTGGCGCTGTTTCGAAACTTCTCACGCTCCTTCAAGGCATCGTGCTGATGACCCATACCAAGTTTCAAAACAATCCTTTCATGCATTCTTAAAATACAGCATTTTAGCACAAAATTCAAAATGGCCGACAGCCAAAATGGCCGATATGGTAAAATTGGATATCAGTCGACTCAGCATGTTGGCCTGAATCTAACGAGACCAATTTTATGATTTTTGGACAAACTGTTTAGAAGTTAAGCAAAAATAGCAATTTTTTTATATCTCCGGACCAGTAGGTGGCGCTGAGCCGAAACGCAGCATGTAGCCTCAGGTCATGCTTGGGATGACATGTACCAAGTTTGGTCTGAATCCGATAAAGCGTTGCGGAGAAACAGCCTTACGTCTGTTTTCGAAAGCGCTACGTAAAATTTGTTTGTGTTTTTATCGAAAACTGTTAAGCGAATCAACTTGAATTCCATAACTTTTTGTCGGCATGGTCTGTAGACATGGTCTGGTTCAATTTTCGTTAAAATCAGAGCAACGGCCTAGGAGGAGTTAGAAAAAGTAGCTTTTTTGGAAAATTCAAAATGGCGGCCATATTTTTATGACGGAAAATGACGACATAGGGTGCAATCAAATCGTCATGAGCTCAGGAATCAGAGGAAACAATTATTTTGTTGAAAGAATAATAAGAACAGGAACGGATACGATAGGTGTCTCCGCACCTTCGGTGCTTGGCCCCTAAAAATACGGTTTTACAGATACTAGACACGTGACTTTCAAATGAAAGATTGGTATCAAAGAGCACACCCAGGTTCCTAACCGATGACGAAGACTTGACAGAGCAGCCATCAAGTGTTAGACAGTATTCTAGATTATTACGCGAGGAAGTTTTTTGTCCATTAATTAGGATATAATCTAAAACAATAACGAAGCCGATTTTATTTTATTTAATTTATTTATTACTTTTTTTGTGTTGGGGCCAGTAAAATTTTGGCAGGGCAAGTAAAAATTTCAACCACTGGCCCAATTGGGCCAGTAGAAAAATTCCTTAGCGTTGAGCCCTGGTCATACAGCGCTATTGTGGCTGCGGTGTGTCACGTGACAAGCCTGACAAGCCCGCCATGGAAATAATAAGGTGATGCGTTCTAAAATAATGGTTGCCTTAAAAAACTCACACTGGGGGGTCAGCTAGAATATTTTAAACTTACATGTGAAAGGATTAATAGTGGTTGACTGCGAGTTCTGAAACTTTTGTCAGATTAAATACCAAACTGCAATCTGTCCTGGAGTCCACATGAACACATACGTATGTACCTTTGCAGCAGAGGGTCTTTTCTTTGGGTCCCAGTGAAGGAAGTCTCTCATGAGGTCTAAAGCCTCATTGGTGGCGTTGGGGATCAGAGTTTTCAGTGGTGTAGGAACACACTGGGGAAAGCGGAAGTTCATCGCAGCAGCTAGCTGATAACCCTCCGGCCATTCTGACTGCAAGGGAAAATAATCAATGTTTATTACATCAAGCACTCTTTACCTATTTACCCATGAAACTAAATATTTTAATAGAGATGAATTAAATAAAACACAACATAAACTGATCACAGACAACAAATCATTATTAAAGTCGCATTTAACTCAACCTCATATATGAAGGATACCTGGAGGTCAGTCGCTACAGGCCCAAAATCTTATGCCACCAGCTAATTTTTCACATACCAGAGTATGTGAAAAATTGCGGTGCAAAATTGCAACAATTTACCCTCTGCGCTCTAAGCATTCAGTAATCACTCCATTTCAGCTCCACTCCAGGTTCACCATTTCCCACTCCACTTCTCGCTCACTGATATCAGAAACAACGATCCGTCTTTACTCCCTGAGGAAATTTGCGGCTAAAGTATTATGCTTTGAAATCTCACAAAAGTTCTGTTCATAACATATATTAAGCTTATTAGATGGTTATCAGCATTAAAAGTAAAATATCATTGCTACTTTATGCAGAGCAAATATGAAAATAACAGTACGTTTTCATCAGTTATTTTATCTTTCTTACAGATATATGCTCATTCGAAATAGGATACAGATAAAGTAGAACTGTAAGATTACATTTGTTTGAATGCATTAGTGAGAGAGCAATTGAGTGTGTAAATAAGTGCTACCTGTTTAAAATGTGCTTTCACCCGATCATATTTAGTAGCCTATTTAGAAGGTACAAACTAACTCCTTGAGAACTATAACCACCCGCTCATGTCCATTGCCGTCATCATAATCATTCTTTCTGATTTGAGTGATCCATCTGTATCAAGCTAGCTAAATGTGTTTAACGTGTTAATTCTTGCTAAAAATGCAGTTATATTATGGGCCGTTGTACGGGCATGAATTGTACTCGTGATGGAGTGGTAGTGGAGCGCTCTCGCAGCGAGTGAAAGCCACGACACACTTTTAAACACTCCTCACTTCATTCAAAATCACGCCGCTCCGCTCCCACTCCACCCCGCTCATATACTCTGATTCTCCAACCAAACTACATAAATGACCAGAGGACTCAACTCTCAATTAATGAATTAAAGGCCCAACCAACTCAAAGTCAACAACCGACTTGCTTGAAATTATCATTCAGTCACTGGGGCTGACACTCATGATAGTGACCAATTCGCTTTTTCTCATACAGAAAACGGACATATCACTGTCCTCAAAATCAAGTTGTTTCAAGTCAACTTAAGCTGCTGTGACATGCTCTAAATTCCCTGATAAAGTTGGTTCATCACACATGTGATCATACCTTCTTTACTGTACCAAGGACCTGGCAGATCTTGAAGATCTCATCCACCTCACTGTTGCCAGGAAACAGAGGTCGTAACGTGTAGAGTTCTGCCATAATGCAGCCTACTGCCCAGATGTCTATGGGTGAACTATACACTGGTGACCTCAACAGCACCTCTGGAGCTCGATACCTGAACACAAACACATAAGATAGAGCTTTGAAATGCTCACATTTCAGCCAGTAGAGGAAACTGCTGCAAGTTGCACATACTCAGTTTCACTTCACAGGAATTTTGATATAACTTTTAAGCTCTCTCTCTTTTATCTCTAGGTTGTTGGTTGAAAGTGAATTGCAGATACCATCACTGTCATTAGCAGGCATCATTTATAACAATAGATATGAAATAAAGTATGACTGAATTGAAAGAATGAATCTTTAAAATTTATAACTAATATTATTGGTAACACTTTACAATAAGGTTCATTAGTTAACAGTAGTTAATGTACAATAAGGTTCATCAGTTAACAGTAGTTAATGTATTAACTAACATGAACTAACAATGAGCAATACATTTGTTACAGTATTGATTAATCTTTGTTAATGCTAGTTAATAAAAATACAGCTGTTCATTGTTTGTTCATCTTAGTTCACAGTGCATTAACTGATGTTAACAAATACAACCTTTGATTTTAATAATGTTTTAGTAAATGTTGAAATTAATATTAACTAAGATTAATAAAAGCTGTAGAAGTATTGTTCATTCTTAGTTAATGTTAACTAAGGGGTAGTTAACTAATGAACCTTATTGTAAAGTGTTACCAATAATATTAGTTATATATTTTTTAAAGATTCAGTCTTTCAATTCAGTCATACTTTATTTCATATCTATTGTTGTAAAAGTATCGTTGTTGCTGAAGTATCAAGGCTGTCCTTGATTTATTAGCTTATCTATATTTTAGTATTTGGCGTTTTAGTAAAAACTATTTAACTCATTTCATATAAGTTATATCCCACTTTGACTTTTGCTTGAAACACATAATATACCTGACAGTTAGAGGAATTAGTACCAGATAAAATGCACATTTATTTATTTTTACTAAAAGATAATAGGCAGATTGGTATTTTAAAATTACACTGCTCTCGGCCATCCCCTAACATTATGGGTGTCTCAATACACAATTTTCCTAGCAAAGAATTTGCTTAGTTTTGCTGGTTTATGTTGTTGTGCATTTTTCAGGTTGTAAAAATCACACATTTGTTGAAAAAATGTTTTCATCAAAAAAAAAAAAAAATTATCAGCCCTCCTAAATAGTGATAATGTGATGTCCCATTAAACTATTTTTATGCATTTACCATCGTGTTGAGACGTAGTCTGTGTAAGGAGGCCTAGAGCGGATCTCTCGAGCCAGTCCGAAGTCAGCAATTTTCACCAGTTCTGGACCCATACACAGCAAATTCTCTGGTTTCATATCCCGGTGAAAAAATCCTACAGGATAATGCCAAAAATATAGTAAAAGTCAACATGCAGATTAGAATGCATCTTAATCTGTATTGTTTGCACCCAATGTAAATACAAAGATATGGAGCCTATATAACACCATTAAAGCTTTTTAAGATTTTAAGTAACAAATTAAGTAACCACATTATACTTAGATTATGTACATGGTGGAAAATTAATACCCAATACCAGTCAAATCCAGGTATTTTTTGCCAGTGGCTGGTATTTTTCCTTAACTGCCACTGCGTTCTAGAATGCTAATGGGGAATGCCTCCGGCATGACTGGTGTCTGAAGCACGTGTCAAAATAAGACAATAACATTGGCCAGCGACAGCCTATGACGTCACTACTGGTGCGACCAGAGGTTAAAAGGGTGCCTGTAATACACATCATCCACTTCTTGTCTGAAGGAGATGTGGTCAGAGATGCCTGAAGCATGGCAACGAGACGCAGTGCCTTGTTCCGCTTCTTAGGGAACCAAGGTTACATACGTTACCCAAGACATTCCCTTTTAAATGGGAACTCACACTGCGTCCTGTGATGCTAATAGGGAAGAAATGCCCAGTCCACCATGCTGAAGGAATGAGTGCCGTATGGCTGTCATAAGTCAATGACTTCAACGGAACTAATATGGAGTCACAGTTCCTAGGGGTACACACCAGCGGTCGTCGTGACTCTATTCCCTTGGGCCAGATACCCTGACTACATCGGGCAGCCTAGCTTAGGGCCTGGTATTCAAAGAATACCTTAAAGGGAATATGCCCAAGGATAAATAGCGACAGGAGGCCTAACTATGTTCTATGCTAAGGACCACTTACCAAGGAGGCTCAAAAAAGAGCCTGACAACTTGATACTAGGGTTGGGCCGATAGACGATGCCATCGTCCATCGCGATGGCTGACAGACATCATGATGATGAGCCGCAGTTCAGAGATTCCTGTCTGTTGGATTTATTAAAGCACGTGAATTCATCAGTTTCTCCCGAAATACATGAAAGTAATGACCGGTGAACTGGGAGAAGAATAGAGTTACTCACACTGTGTATCTGATGAATAAAACAGATGGACAAATATATTTGAATGGATTGTTATTGCTGCTTCCATAGACACCATTGTGTACTGTTTTGCTATAAATGATATGTATTTAAATGTCTGAAACCTAAAATAAACATTATGTGGTTAAAAACACTGAATAGTTGTGATATATGACAAGCGCTGAGCGCATCCGTCTTTGGCTCAGCGCCAGCCATAGCGCGAAAGCACAGTTTGAAACAGGCAGTTATGTCACGTCACTGTACATTCGCTCCTTAGTGGTCAGCTGCTGCAGAACGTGCCAAAATCGAAATTGCTAATGAGATGTAGAGGAAAATATCTAGTGGAAAATGAGAATGTTATGTTACAGAGAGCCATACAACCCGTAGCCACCACCCCAACTGGGCTCTATTAACAGAGGCCTTGGCATAACGACTCTCTAAAGTGAGAGGAGACCTAACAACACCACAGATAACCAATGAGTTCACTAGCATCACTGTTCACACCCAGCTCCTAAGAGTGGAGGCCTCAACATGACAACTCTCTAAAACAAGAGGAAGCCTAACTACATTCTATGCCAAGACTGCTTACCAAGGATGCTCCAAGGGAGCTCTGCAACCTGATACTGTTATCCTAGCGGAGCTCTAGGGAGCGGAAGTATCAATAAAATAGCGACGCTCACTCTCTGGCCTTGCCTCTCTGGTCTCTCTCTCCCTGTCTTTGGACCCCAGAGGCTTGGGGCTTGGACCTGGACCGGTGTGGTATATAGGTTTTGAAGGCTGTAGACCGCAGCTTCGTCTCTCAACAGATGTGCCGAATAGCTCAGAGGGCAAAACCAGCACATTGAGGAGAAAGTTTCTCTCTTTCTCCCCCCGATGTCTGCAGGCTCACCCACAGATGCCTCTCTGAGGCCACCATTGCCGCCATAAATCGGCCGATCGCGGCAGCAGTTTGCTTGGTGGCACAGAGAGCAAGATCTGTGGTTCTACCGCCTCAGTGGGGAACCCCTGCCCCTGGTCCAGGTCACCAGCCATTGGCAACGCAGCCATTGTATGCAGGACAGCCCTGGTCTGACCCGCTGCAGCATACACTCTGCCATTCAAATGTGATGTCACACACAGCGGTTTGGTCGGCAGACTAGTAGTCTTTAACGTCGATGCCTCCCCCAGCGAGAGGTAGCTGGCCAGCATCTCTTCAACTCGTGGCATCGACTCATTTCCGCTCACGCATCCCCTCCACTCAAGAATAATTTGCATGCTGAAATGGATGAATGCAGGCCGAATATGGTTTCTTCCACGATCTTTCAATCTCAGCGTGCAGATCCAGAAGAAACATTCAGAGACATCATTGTCCTCAACAGCCACATCCTGCTCTTCTCGCAGCCGGATCAGAGGATGTGAGTGATAGCACATCCCCCTCCAGCAGCTCACCCTCATCAGCTACTGAAGATTGAGAAAGAGCCATACCTTTCTCGAATTCCTCTGCAAGCTCTATCTGAGAGCCCCACATCACAGTTTCCTCCTCGCCTCAGCAGCAGCAGGACCTGATCCGCGGGGCACAGACGATTGTCCAAATTCCCTCGAAAAAAGGGACAAACAAGAGTGGAGTTTCCTCATAGAGAAACTCTCGCAATGAACGTATTCAGCCCTCTCGAGGACAGAGCAAGCATGTTCCTCGACCAAGTAATTCATGCACAGATTGTAAGTATCATCAGGTGCACTGACACAGATGTACACACTTCCTGAAAGCTTTCACTGCCATAACTGCCTTCGACACATCACAAACAAACGGCTCCTGAAGACACGAAATAGGATGACGTGTACTAGAGGCACCATTTTAAACTCAGGTCACACCAGTAGTGACGTCACAGGCTGTCGTCAGCCAATGTTATTGTCGTGTTTTGTCATGTGCTTCAGACACCGGTAATGCCGGAGGCATTTCCCATTTGCATCCTAGGACGCAGTGCAAGTTCCCATTCGAAAGTGACCTGCTCATCTGTGAAAATGTGTACATTTTAAACAGATTTTTCAAAAATATTGTTCATATCTTTAAAGGGGTCCTATTAAAGGGGTCCTATTATGCCCTTTTACGAAGTCTTGATTTTGTTTTTGAGGTATCCTAGAATATTTTCATGCTTGATTGTAAAAAAAAAAAAAAACATTATTTTTCACATATTTTACATTATTACATTGTTACACTATTACATTATCTCCAGTCTGGTTGAACATGTCGTTTTCAAAGAAGCCCCTCTTTCCGAAATACGAAATGGGCTGTAATTGGTTAGCTGGCCCAGTGTGTTGTGATTGGCAGCGTTTAGTGCGTGTTCAGGACATGTCACGCCCCTTCATAACCGCAAGCTCTACTCAGATGTAAACATTAACGATGGTGTCAATTTCAAACCATTTCGAGCCCAATTCAGACCCTAACAATGTTAACAAACAAGAGGATCGTGTTGAACGGATTTTAAGCATGGACTTTGCAAGCACAGATTGCACAGGGTGTTTCAGAGTGGTATGTTTGTTTTGTAATTTTCTTAAAGATGCGATGTTATCCACCATTTAATCATATTTGTCAGAAAACGATGGTAATACAAAAATCACAAAATCATGTATCATTTTCCTAAGGGGTGGTGAACAGTCTTAGAAAAGCAAGAGCTTACAAAAGCTAAAGTAAACACTACATCAATGCTGTAATGTTGGTTAGCAGGCTAGCGGAGGCAAAGCGTTGCCCTTCGTTTACATCATAGCTATCATAGCAACTACATAAAGCTTATAATTGGAACTATTAATAGAAAACACAACAACAAATAATAAGACATACTTACAAGTTGTGATTCATAAACAACAGATTATCCAGACAAAATAGGAATGGTTACATCTTTCAGGAGAAGCTTTTGTGCTTATAGCCTGCATTGTACTCTGTCTGTCTGCTGTTCTCTGTAAATGTGCAGCGCACAGACAAACGTTGAGGTTAAAATTTTCAGGAACAGTGCTAAAAATAAATTTGAACCTCAGCCTAAGGACAAACTTTTCCGGAGTGGAAAAACCAGTGACAACACTCTTCATCTTCTCTTGCGCAACTCAACCAGGCCTCTGCAACTTTTATTCCGTGGGCGGGGATTATTTAAATGAGGAACATTATGACTTCATAAGATCCAGAAACAGTGTGTTGTAGTCTAAACAAGCCATTCGTTGTAGTTCTTGAAAAGTCGATTCTGTTCAATAAAAAATCTTCCTTTGGAGTGGACTTTGAGCTTTGTAACCTTGCAGATCTTTTTTTATCCTCATACATTACTAGGGCTGAGTATTGAGTTCGATACTTTTTAGGCACAGACCGGATTGCCTCGATACTATCGAGTATCGAAACATTGTCTTGTTTTTCGGTACCAAATTTCGAAACCTAAGGGGTTAATCTCGTAAACGTCAGTGCATGCGGCATGATTGGCTGTGGTGAAAAAAAAACACTAGATTACGCGGTTGCCCAAAAAGACGTTGTTTGCACATGAGGCTGTAGTGTTGTGTGTGTGTGTGTGTGTGTGTGTGTGTGTGTGTGTGTGTGTGTGTGTGTGTGTGTGTGTGTGTGTGTGTGTGTGTAAGCGTCCTAACCCACATAGATGGATAATATGTGGAAAAGATCAAAAGTGTAGCTACGTTTCACCAAACTCGATACCAACAGCGCGCAATGCAATATTTGCAACAAGATGATTGCTGCAAAGATCGGCAACTTGACAAATCTGATGAAGCACTTGACAGTGCACGGAATAAACTTAAGAGCAGAAAGTTGATCAGTCTTCGATAGCAAGAACTGGAGCGCATCACAAATAAACTGAAACTCAGCGTATAGGATACTTGCCTCACAGACATGAGAAATAGACACATAGAAAGCTTGAAATGTCTACTTTTAAAAGAACCAATTTGAAAAAAATTGTAATACATTGTAATCCAAATGAAAGGCGCATCTCTCTCTATAGCTGTGTGCATTCACTATACTGCTGGAATGACGAGTCAGCATCGGCATCTTCATCTTTGCAGTCAACACTGACTCAGAAAACACTAGTTTATTAATAAACTTTTAAAATGACTCTGTGCTATTTTTTCCCCAACACATTCATAATCATTAGGCTACTTTTGCCAGTGCTTTGCGGCAAGCTTTATGTGGCATATACCAGGCATATATTCCGCCCCCAGTAGCCTATTTAATTCAATTCACATTTATTTGTAGCTATAGCATTTTTCACAATACATATCGTTTCAAAGCAGCTTTACAGAAAATGCATGTGTCAATTTAGAGTGATCTGTTATCAGAGGTGACTGTGTGTAAGTAGGCTAATGAATTTCAATTAAATTTTCATTCAGTTTCATTGCTAAAGCTACACTGTGTAATATTTTAAGTTGATTTTTAGCAAAAATCACTTTGTTCTTTCAAAATTTATTTTCTCGTTAATGTGTAATCACTTCAACCAACTAATTAAGTATTCTCGTAAGTGTATAATCTGCCATTTAGAATACATACGAGCGAGTCGCTCGAATAGCCATGTTGCGCATCCATCTTGAAAATACATGGAAATTCAAGCTTCACCTTTCGTGTTTTTACACTCAGTGGCACCGTGACGAATGCAAGAGGGAGATTACTCGCGACTGCCGGGAGATTTGAAATAATACGGCCACCGTAGGAGTTAAAACGCCCTCGGAATGGGAGGGGCTAGAAAGTAATATTCAGTTGGTAGTCATATACAATTTCACCACTAGATGGGAGTAAATCCTACACAGTGTAGCTTTAAACAATGCATTAACAGTTAAGGCAGAAACAATGAGCTAATTTAAAGAACACATGTTAAATAATTAGGATACATAGAAAACTTTAGCATTGGTGCTTTTTTACAGACTCAAAATATGAGAAAAACTCAAAAAAGTTTTTTTTTTTGAGGTAATGTAATGTTGTTAAAACGGATTTATTTATTTTTTTTTTTATAAAATTGGTATCGAAAAAAGTATCGTCCAGGAACCGGTATCGAAGTCAAGGTATCGGTATCGAACATTTTTTTTAAAGATACCCAGCCCTATACAAATACACACTAACTAAAGTTGAAAAAGTGAAAAAGCATAAATAGGACCCCTTTAAGATATTTCATTTCTTAAGGTGATTAGGGGAAAAAAAAAGGCATTCTGTGTCTGGTGGGCAAAAAGGTTCACCCCCTGACTGTGGGTGTAAAAAGGTTTTTTTTTTTTTTATATGCAACATTTCACTATTTAAAATGTACTAATTAAGAGTTTATAAGGGTGTTATAAAGCTCCTTAAAGCATTAGAGAAGAACAAATAAAAATGTATTGAAAGAGGAAATCTTACCATGCTTGTGCACAAATGCCAAACCAGAGAGAACTTGAAACATGATGTTCCTTAGTTCATTCTCAGTAAACATCTTATTTTCCCTAATGTCAGAGAATTTCACACAGAAAAGAGACAGAGGAGAAAAAAAAAAAAAAGAAACAGAGGCAGAAGATAAGAGAGGAACAGTATTTCACCCACAAGATGTGTGAGACTCAATGGTTTTCTGTTTGATTGCAGCTCTTGGGAAAATGGTATAAGCTGAGAACGCTACCACTGAAGAAGATGTATTATCTTCTTTGAAGAGATCATATCATGGAATGATAAATTTGATTTTAAGAGGTCATTGTACTATGAAAACAGACTGCAACTTGGAGAACTCAAAATGTCCTTCACAGTACAAAAAGAGCATTTATTGAAACTAAGCTAGAAAATGCCTTCCGACCTTTCTGATGTCAGAAACTTGAAACATTAACATATGACTATCCCTCATTCACATCCACAACACCTTTTTTAAAGTTTAGAAATTCAATCTGTCAATTCAAGGTAAGGTAATAAGGCAGAATAAATGCTAGAAGAACAAACAATGTGTAAAAAGTGGTAAAATCTGTTAAATGGCTGTTTCTGGCTGTGAGAAGCAACTGCTACTTATCATTTCCTTCTGATAAATATAAACACAAATGCTAATTCACACTGCAACAGGCACTGACCAATGCATTTGGAATATGTTCAGTGGGCGAAAATAGCCAACCAACGGAAAAAAAACGCTGATCCAACAAAACCAGAGAAAACATGTCCATTGCCGTTGGTTAGCGCCTGTCGGTCCAGTGTGAATGAGAAAGGAAAGGAGTAGCTATAATTAATTATTAATACGATCCCTAATCATTTTGGTTTGATCTTAACAGTTTGAAGGCACATTTCAGTGACAACTGTTAAATGTTATTGAGGGATGGGGCAATAAAACAATAATCAACACACATCTGCTTAAAGGGGCAGTAAGTAAGAATTACTCCCATCTAGTGGTGAATTTGTATTTTGCAATCAAACTAATTTTGCTCTCCAGCGCCTAGCGTTTTCAAATGCGCGTTGCATCTACGGTAAGCGATATGTAACAAAAAGCTTTGACAGGATGTCTTCTAATAGCACCTCGTCGAGTTTTCCTTCTGGTGAACTGGTTTGTTATTTCAAACAAATACAACTTGACACAACGAACAAACGAATGTTACAGTTTTGAACAAACAAAACTTACAACCTTGTTTATAGGACCATCTCTACTTTACTCAATAGCTGCTATTCATCAAAGAGCCTGTTTAACTTTTAACTATGTTCCACTGTCTATATCAGTGTTTCCCAACCTTTTTTCAGTCAAGGCACCCTTTGAAATTTAAAAAAAAAATGTGTGGCACCCTACACTAGTGTTGTCACGATACTACTTTGATACTATACTTTGAAATGTGCTGGTTTTTTTATTTTTTATTTTATTTTTTTGATGTGCACAAATAAATGACAGGTAGGCTACCATAAGATTTTCTTCTTCCTGTTCCTTTTTTTTTCTTCGTTCATGCATGTTACAAATGAATGAATGAATTAAACATTTTTAATTTTATATAATATATAATTTTGTTATAATTGCACAAGATAGCTTGTTTTTACTATATTTTATGTAGCCTAATAATTTCACAGTAAATCTCCAAATTAATGTAGAAACATCATAAAGACAGTATATTTCAAATAATTGTTTAATGGCATCTTTTTATGAATGAAGTGTTATTTGATTCTGATGTCACTGCTGCACTGTCACATGTGGATCCCACAAGCGTCCCATTTTCTCACAACTCTTAACGTTCATTTAAGACTTTATTTAACTAATTTAAGACTGCTCTCATGAGGATACTCAAAGCGAAAGCTCGAAAGAGAAGTCGAGTCTGGCGCGCGTCGTGTCAGCATCACAGGACAGCGCATTCTCTTTTGTATTTTCTCGCTTGCATGGTTAGAAGCATTTGCATGAAGAAGAACGTGATTATATAATGTAACGCTAGCCAAAGGATGACAGAAAAAAATGCTGCTTTAATTGCGTTAAATATTTTTAACGTGTTAAATTGAAAAATATTAATCGCACGCGTTGCGTTGACAGCAGCACAACCGATGTGAATACGCGGCAAGACGGACGTTGTGACAATTCGTGTGTATTTGACTGTAAGCGCATCAATGAAAAATAGGCAGCTTTATGTGGACGCACTGGGAATGAGGCACGGGAATAAAATCACATGCAAGCGCAACCTCCGCAATTCAACGCCAAAAACTTATGATTTGCATTTGTATTATAAATTTGTGCGCATTATTTGTTGTTATTAGAGACTTCCGACGATCCGAGATTGATGGTAAATATTTGTTTTTTTTACACAGTTTCCCGCTGGGAAACGCTGGTCTATATAGGCTAATAAAAAAATAAAAAGCCTGTAATTAAGACCTTAACATTGACTTACCTGTCGATAAGAAAGCAGGCAACTTCAGCGTCTCTTTTGAAAGCTTTCTCCTGCATTAGCTATCCCGACATTATAGCTAATAACCCTTGTTTTTGTAATCTCCGATCACGTTTCCTTTTACGGTCTTATTGTGGAGTTTTTCGACTAAGAGGACTCGTTATCCTGTGACTTAACCGTGCAGTGCAGCCTTTTAAACTTGCCGGGGCAGTGACAAAAGCGCCTCTCACTGCTCTGCTCCGTTTCTGCTGGTTTCAGTCACTTGACGCGGGCTCTGAACGAAAACGCGTTGTGGAAACGCGTTGGCCTAATACTTTTTGTCCCTCTCTGCTATTATAGTTTTTCAAGATGGCGGAACTACATGGAAGCCTCCGTGGACCTACCCGTCCCATGTATATAAAGATAATAAATTCTTCGTTTACGAGGATAAGTCAGATCATTGGCAGAGGTATTTGGACACCATTGAGGACATATTTATGAATAAAAATATTGATTTTAGATAATAAAATACCTAAAAAGTTACTTATTGTCCCTTTAACCATTTCACATGGTAAGAGGTTAGCCAATCATAAGGCACCGATATAAAAGAAAAGTATTTTAATAAACATGATATGACCTCTTTAACTGCTTATAATACAATGTGTCTGATGGGAAGTCATAGGCATTTCAGATAATCAGATTTAGTTTAACATTTTGGCAGCAGCTGAGAAACTCACACATCCTATCACCACAGAGATACAAGAACAACTGAGTCTTTAGCAGAAACAGTCCCAAGAAAGATTCAGTCTGTAATAGGTCTGTCTGATACTGGACTAAGACTCAGTTGTTCTAGTTCAGGGATGGGCAACTTTGGTCCTGGAGGGCCACTGACACTGTACTACAGAGTTAAGCTCCAACCCTACTCAAACACACCTGAACAAGCTAATCAGCGTTTTAGGATTATTAGAAAGCTACAGGCAGGTGAGTTTTATCAGGGTTGGAGCTAAACCCTGCAGGACAGTGGCCCTCCAGGACTGAAGTTGCCCATCCCTGTTCTAGTTTTTTGGACATGAATATGACGTCCCTGTGACCTACCATGCTTATGAATAAATGATAGTCCCTGCAATATCTGAAAGCTTATATTCCTGATGACTGACTCTGGGAACAATTTGGTTCTGGAGATAGAGAATCAGCACAGCTGTCAAACAATCAATGTGCCATTCATCAGCCACAAAGACCATTTCAAAATATTGTGACCAAGGTTAAGTTTGACTTCATTAGTATATCAAAGGCATCATGGGCACTTAATAACAGGAAAAGGTAGATGGAATATGTAATCTCTTCTTACCTGTCTTTCATGAGCTGGTAGAGGTTTTCTTTCATGTATTCAAAGACAAAGTACAAGTGATCGTTCTCTCGTATCACCTCCTTTAACTTCACCACATTAGCATGATTCAGTTTCTTCAGTGACTGCAACACAGACATGAAGAAAACCAGCAGAAACATTATGAACGCCCAGATTTAACAGTTTAACACAGTGTCCAAACCAGTACAGCAGCGATACAGGCCTTGTGACAAGGCATTTTATTTTTGATATGGTTTCCATTTCTGCGAAGTCACAGCTGAGAACAAGAATAAAAAATAAAAAAACTGTGTGTGTCTAATGACAATGATAATCTCAGGTACTGATTATGTGCTTTGTATTATCATAAAAAGGTTTAATTTTAGTTTGAATATCACTGTGCGTGACGTTAACACCCATCATGAAAGCGACACTGGATAGCATATATCTGATCTTGAAAATAAAAAAGAAAGAACTTTCAAACTCTGTCTGAACAAACAAGTGTATTACATGACAATTGTATACGTCAATAGGAAGGCTATGTATTTTTAATGAAGTTAAATTTTGTATAAATTTATTTCATTGATTATTTACAAGTTTAAGTCAGCACTTGTAAAGCCCACCCACAGGCTCTTCTGATTGGCTGTTATTTGTGATTTTGTCATGTCTTGTAGCCTTGTCACATCTGGTGTGGACAAATTGCTTATTGCTGGAATATTGTCGCATCTGGTCTGGTTAAGGCACAGTGTAAATTCTAAAGTTCTGATGACAATTTCTCTTTTTTGGATTATTATTCCTGAATTTGTGTACTCTGAGTTCGTACCTTGACCTCTCTCAGATTCATGCACTCTTCCCAAGAGTAGAACTTCCTCTTCATTCTGTGAGAAACACAATGACTGATCTCATCTCCATGGTTTCATTGCTAACAAACAGTTTGTCAATCATCAGAATCTACCACCCCATTATTAATGGAACAATGCTAATATACCTTTACATGTGATTTAATCAGGTGTGTTCATGATTACATCACTTTTTTAGTCTCAGAATCGTTTCTAAACTCCAACTCAACAATTTATCAGTGTCATCATTAGAAATGTTCACAGAAGTCTCTGTGTGGCTTTTTTCATATATTAATGTGTGTAGTTATGTTGGTATTGCTGTTTATTATTATGTACAGTTATGCTGGTGCATATAAATGAATATGATTTAATATCACTCTTGCTTGCGTTCCTTTAGTGAAAAACATTCCGTAATTATTTTTAATAGATTTTTACTGTATTTTAGTTCTTGCATTGAACTTTTAAAATCTACTTTGTGCTTTGTTCTTTTCTACACCGGCCACTGCGGCCAGCCATTGTCCATGTCAGATGTTCCAGTTTCTAAAAGATACAAAAAAAAAAAGTCTAGAATTCTTAGGTTTCATTATAATAGCCCCTCTCCGGCAGCTGATATACAGGACTGCATGAGAGCTCAGCCTGAAAATCCACTTGGAATTATGTAAGAGAGAGCAGTGTTGATACTGAGGCAGACTTGGCCACTTTCACTGCTTTCACCGTCACCCAGGTATCAATTTGCATAGTGAATCAACTGTTCCGGCACAGTTACTACACCTAAGAGGGGCATTTATAATTCACATCACCAGTCCCCATTCAATGAGCAGAAGTACGTGTGGGGTGAACCTGAACTGCATAATTGCATCCCATAGGAAAGTCTGGGTGAGGCGGTAACTATTTTTTACTACATTCACTAAAAGAGAAGATCCTCAGAGAATGCAATATAACTTAGTAACATACTGGAAGTTTGTGCAGATGCAGTTTTGGTTTGTTTGTTCTTGGTTTGCTTTTGGTTTTGGACGCAACGTAATTGTTTGACGCACCTCTTGATGGCCACTAGCTCTCCAGACTCATTGCTTTTTCCCATCAGAACACTGCCGTAGGTCCCATCGCCCAGCTGCTTGAGTGTTGTGTAACGGTTCATCTTTACCTTCACCCAGAGAAGCAGTACTGACAGACGGACGTCTCTCCTCACAAATCACCTGATCATACTTGTCCTGTAGATGAGCTTAAGAGAAGTCCAGCAGTGAAAGCCACTCCATCCCACTGTTAGCACTAAAAACAAATACAGAAAATGGAAAATCATGCACTGGTTAATGTACCGTATTGTTCCAAATATAAGACAATGTTTTGGAGTTGTCTTACATTCAGGATCTAAACTTTAACGTCAATAATACACCCACAATGAGTAAAACGAATGTTCCGCCCAGGACTAATAAGTCATCAAGAGTCATCAAGCAGCAGAGTCATCAAACAATTTATTAAGCAGCCAAGAAATACGTTGTGTCAAAGCGTAATGTTAGGAGATGTCGAGCCCAAAAAGACAGTCTTAAAAATGTTAACAGTCAAAGAAAAGCTTACTGCGGTCCTAAATGTGGCCACCTCAAAGAAGCTGACAGGTAAGTGTGTCACTACATAGCTGAAAAAAGAAATGAGGGGCTGCCCATATCCACAGCCGTCATCTAGCTAAAGGCACTGGAAATCGGTAAAGAGCTCGCCTCAAACTTACCCACCAGCGAGGCCCATCATTTCTTATTTCAGCTATATACTGCCTGTCAATATCCTCGATGCGGCGTAATGGATTAGTGCTTGCCATCCGACTTCAGGGCGAAACTGCTGTCTTTTCAGTGCTTTCAGTCATCTTATATTCGGAACAATGCGGTATCTATGGAGTAAAAGTCCTGTATCATGTTGTGTAATCTAATTTATTGACATTAATCTATGCTTCAAGATTTTACTGATAGCAAATTCATTTGAAGAACGCACTGATGTATGTGCACAGTTTGTATGTAGTTTGTTTATTAATAGTAGTTGACGCATAACATATCCATGGACATTTTTGTTTACATTTCAGTGTAGTCTGCATGAAATGGAAGTTCCGACCGACTTTACTACCGTATTTCTCATCATTAATTCGTAAGTTATAACATTTTGATTCCAAAGAGAAAAACAATGTTTTAAAAAAGAATTAATTGTTCACAATAATAGCAACAACATGCATGAAAATAAATAGGGTCAATTTTGATTTCATGACAACTTTAAAATTGATATGAAGAATATCTTAGGTCCTGTAAATGATCATGACAAAGACTACTTGAAGTTTTCATAATTTGCCTTTTATTAAACATGCCATGTAGTTTCTAAGTTCATATGAGGCCATAAAAGCTGCATGAATACTTATAGCAAATTAGAAAAATGTTGTCTAAAATATTTTAAAATGGAGCACAGCATGTCAAACCAAAAGATGTCAACTACCCATGTTCATTTCCAATTTAATGAGATCTCTAAAAGGAGATACTATACACCAATCAAACAATTACAAATAAAACTTGTCTGTGAGCACAGTGTACCTTCTCGGTGTTGTATTTTGGCCTTCGACTGGTTATTTGAGAATACATCTCATGTGTTCCTGCATTATTGCTGCATGGGACAGCACACTACAGCAACTGAATACATACCTGATAAAGAGGTTATTGGACAATTACATCAATTTCTTCAATTATTGATCAGATGAAGGACCTGCACCTAGACATGACCACAACACAGCCCTGAAGTGTCAGCAGAGACAGTGTCAACTAGACTATCCCCTGCAAAGGCCTCATAGGGGCTGTTTACACCTGGCCACTTTATGCGTTTTCTCAGATCAGATAGCTATCTGATTTATCAAAACGATTAGCCTACATTTACACCTGGTCACATAAATGTGTTATAATGTGCATATATATTATATGCTATATGCAGATTTAATGGAGTTCACGTCACCGAAAGCAACAGATATGAGCTGCAATTTATTGATCATCAGCTAATTTCAAAATCAAAGACCGAAATAAGACAGAGCGGCAACCGCCCTGGTAAGATCATTTCATTTCTTTACTTTTAATGAAGATGATTGTGTTTTAAGCATCTGCGACTCACTTTCACTTTGATTTGTGGTAGTTTGTGCATTGGCTTGATGAATAGATGCTCAATTGCTCATCTGCGGTGATGCATGTTGCAGTAGCGCTGTCATATCTGGCTATAACATTTTATACAGCCTATAACACGCTCTCACACGTTTATTTTTTAGCATTGTTGGGAGGAGTAAAATTTACATATGTGGTTTCAACAACAAGATGCATACACTTGTCCAGTTTCGTCTGGAATGCGACCCAGACCACCTCCTGAAGTGGTTTGAGCGATCAGATTTAAATCTGTCTCGAAAGAGTTTCGGAGGGCATTTACACCTGGGGCCTCATGTATCAATCTTGCGTACGCACAAAAACTTTGCATACGCCAGCTTTCACGCTCACGGTCGGATGTACTAACAGTAAAATTAACGTGAGAATGTGCGTTCCTCCACGCCAATTTCATGTCTGGCGTACGTACATTTCTCATTGTTTTTGTCCGTTGGCGACTCTTACAGGCAATGAAGTGAAGTTGCAAACATTACACAACGAATTGTTCTACAAGTCTATCGCACCACCACCTGTGGGAAGCATTGCTATTAATTTGCAATTTATAAAATAATTGACATATATTGTCACACGAGCCTTATGGGAATATTCTATAAATTATGCAATTAAGTAAGAACATATAAAAGCATATGCAAATTGATACAACCCTTAGTCTATGGCAATGGCAGCTTTGGCCTTATTAGAGGACATTGCTAATGGCAGAATCCGAAGAGAACGAGTTTTTAGGGACCACAATGATTTTCTGGCCCAGGATGATGACTGGCTTATCAGCTGTTTCAGATTTCCAAGGGCTATCCTCTTGGTGCTCTGTGCTGAGTTGGGTCCGAATCTAGAGAGAGAGAGACAGCGAGGAGCCACGCAATACCCGTTCCCTTGCAGGTGCTGACAACACTTGGTTTCCTGGCAACTGGTTATTTCCAAAGGGAACTGGCAGACCGCTCAGGAATAAGCCAGTCGTCTTTGAGCCGCGCAATGCCAGCGGTATGGGTCGGGATCATCCGCATGTCTACCAGGTATATAAGGTTCCAATATGATGCAGTTGACCAGCCAAACATTAAAACGCAATTTGCAGCGATAGCCGTTTTCCTAATGTAATCGGAGTTATCGACTGCACACACATTGCTATAAAGCCGCCATCTGAAGAAGAATTTGCATATGTGAATCGTAAACATTTCCATTCAATAAATGTGCAGATAATATGTGATGCACAAATGCGCCTAACAAATATTGTGGCAAGGTGGCCTGGGTCAACCCATGATTCATACATCCTTACAAACAGCATGGTTGGGATGAGGCTCCAAGCTGGCAGGGTGCGTGATGGATGGCTTCTTGGTGAGTGATGCATTTAAAGTTAGGCTATGTTCACACTTAGCGTCTTTTTTGACAAGAAAAAGTTGACAGCGGCGTTTTTTTAGCAAAAAAAAAAACGCTGGCAGCGTTCGGTTACAAATAGCAGCCGAGCCATAGCCTTATGGTTCTATCTAATTGTTTTTTTTTTTTATTATTATTTAATTATTCAACAACCCTTCAGGAGACCGCGGTTATCCACTAAAGACGTGGCTGTTAACCCCCCTCACCAACCCACAAACTGACCGAGAGCGCAGATACAATGATGCCCATTCTCGCACTCGGTCAGTTGTAGAGCGGGCAATTGGGCAGCTGAAATGTCGGTGGCGCAGCCTTGACAGGACTGGGGGGATGCTGTTATACCGCCCTGACAAGGTGTGCTGCATTGTGCTGGCCTGTGGTGTGCTGCACAATGTCGCGCACAGGCATGGCATACCACTTGGTGAGGTGGCAGCACTGCCAGATGACCCTGACCCAGGACCAATGTATGTGCAGCCCAACCAACAAGCCATTCAGGCCCGTCAACATGTGATTGCGACAATATAAATGATAATCGGAGACGAAGTTAATTTTTTGACCAATTTCTTTAATGAGTGGCTTATGTCTGTGAGTGCGTCAGTGATATTTTTCAGGTGACTGTTAATTTCTCCGATGGCCATAACGATTTGCTGTTGTGACTCCAGAACAGCATGCGTCAAGACGCGGCCAGACGGACGGGCCTCAGTACTGGGGGGAGCACTGGAAACGCTGGGCACAGTGGGCGCTGGCTGCTCAGGAGGGGCGGATTCCGAGTGCGTGCCAGTGGATGTTCCGGCCGTTGCACCATATGAGTCTAAAACACAGGCACATGTTAACTGTGATTTGAGTCTGTTCCTTATTAATGGGTACACGCATTTGCCATAAATGCAATGGATACGTAAAATCTCTGGTGTACTTTTGGTCAGCTACATTGCATGCATTTGAAAATTAAATAGGTAAGCTATGTGTACCAAAGTAAAAACAAATGAGAAATTGGTTACCTTCATGGCAGTCCTGTAGTAAATCCGAGTCTCCCACAGCAGCAGATACTACTCCAGAGAGTAAAGTGTCACCCATAATTGAGGCAACTCTCTGCTCAAAGGGTGTAAGTTCATCGACCCCTTTACCACTGCCTGTTCTGCCCACAGTTTGTCGGTGCGCAGCAGTTCTCCATTTAACGTCCACCTTTATATCAGACCATTTCTTTTTAAGGTCATTTACAGTGCGACTTTCAGATCCCACCGCATTGACGGCATCAGCCAAACTCTCCCACTCATATTTTTTCCTTTTGTTATTAATTCCGGAGGACAAAGTTCCAAATAAAATATTTTTTCTCATTTCTACCTCCGATAGTAGCACCTCCAATTCACTTTCTGTAAAGTTGCGTTTCTTGCCGCTTGCTTTAGCCATTTTCTTACTGCTTTCTTTTGCCAAAGTGGACTCATTACCATATTTAAATTGATTTAAGGGAGGAGACTGGGTGGGGCGTTGTGCTCGTGCATGTGCGCTCAATTTTACGTTAATTGGAATGTACAAAGAGAATATGCGTGGGATCCTTCGTACGCAGAGATTCATACATCTGGTTTTTTTTTGTGCGTACGCACAATTACAGCTTTGTCCGTACGCAATGTTTTAGTATGAATTCAACGCAAGTCTTTGTACATGAGGCCCCAGGTCTTTTCAAGATCGGATAGCTATCCGATCACAGAAAACGCATGAAGTGGCCAGGTATAAACAGCCCCATAGACATGACAAAAAGGCTGTTGTTGTTGTTGTTGTTGTTTTCACGACAAACGCTGTATTATGCATGTCAGACAAGTAATGTCACTCTGCAAAGAAAGACTATGCGCCCGTGCACATACGCATTCAAACGCAGAGTGTCCATGCCGAAGTTTGAAGTTTCAACAGTATCGCTTTCAAAACCCGTTTTCAAAAACTTGCACTTTGAAAACTTCAAAGTTTGTGTCCTCAGGCCACCAAAATGCCATTGTCTTATGAAGTAAGAAATTATGTTTACTTAATTATTCAGTAAAATTAAATGTTATAGCGAAAATTATTGTTACTTGTTCATCATTGTGTCAGTGTTTTATTCGCTGACTTTAGCTAATTTCTTTGCATGAAGAACAACATAGTGATGAAGCGCGTTTGTCCATTTAGGGCTACTGTAGAAACATGACGGCGCAAAATGGCGACTTAACATGTAAGGGGACCCGTGGTGTACATGTAGATAGAAACTGCTTATTCTAAGGTAATAAAAACGTAACGGTTCATTATGTAAGGTCTTTATACACCACTGAAAACATAGTTATGTATATGATTATAGCATTTCTGTCAACAGATCCTCCTAAATATTACACAGTGCACCTTTAAGCTAGACAATGACTTTCTTCTAGAGCTGCTGTACAGCCAAAACAATCATTGTTATCTATTATCACTGTAAAGCTGCTTTGAAACAATCTGTAATATTGTAAAAAGTGCTATATAAATAAAGGTGAGTTGACTTGACTTGACTAGCCTATTACTTGACGTTGCAATTCATGACAGCACATTTCTCACAAATTCTCTGTAGATGTATTATGTATCTGGATTTTTTTTTCTTGGTAATTATCATTATTCCAAATAGGGATTTTAAGTTAGATTCTCAGTTCTGTACAGTACTGTGTTAAACTGAAAAAAAAAAAGTAAAATCATAATTAAAGGCAATACAACAATATTACCCTTGTGTGTGTAGATTTTTAACATGTTAATGTACACTATAAAGCATTGGAACACCTGACTATTATACCAACAGGGACCGTAATGACATTGCATTATAAACAGAGAATTAGACATTAATATGGAGTTGGCCCGCCTTTTCCTTCACTCTTCTGGGAAGGCTTTCCACAAGATTTGAGCATTTCTGTGGGAATTCATCCAGTATGCTCCAGTATGGTCAGGCACTATGGTCAGGCACAATCTCCCGTCCAGTTCAAACTAAAGGTGTTTGATGGGGTTGAGGTCAGGGCTCTGTGCGGGCTACTCGAGTACTTCCACACCAAACTCACCCAACCATGTTTTTATTTACCTTGCTTTGTGCACAGTCATGCTAAAATAGGAAAGGGCCTTCTCCACATTGTTTCAACAAAGTTGGAAGCATAGCATTGTCCAAAATGTCTTGGTATGCTGAAGCACTAAGATTTCCCTTCACTGGAAGTAAGGGGCCAAGCCCAACCCCTGAAAAACAGCCCCATGCTATTATCCCTCCTTCACCAAACTTTACAGTTGGCATGATGCATGCAGATAACGTTCTCCTGGCATCCACCAAACTCAAATCACCCATCAGACTGCCAACAGAGAAGCATGATTCCAGTGGCACGCAGCAGGGTGCATTACATCTCTCCATCCAATGCTTGGCATTGTACTTGAAGGTGAGAGGCTTGCATGCAGCTGCTCGGCCATGGAAACCCAATTCCAACCCATGCACCGGGAACACTTCCTATAATACCCGATGTACTTGTTACATCGTAAGAAGAAATGCATCTACGCTAATATTAGTCTGTCTTTCTCATCCTTATCCCGTGGTTACCGTAGTCAGCCGGATCTGGTCCTTATCCAGATCAGATGGTGGACCTGCACCTAGACATGACCAAAATGCAGCCCCGAATGTCAGCAGAGACCATGTCTACTAGACTATAGCTTGTCAAGGCCTCGTCGACATGACAGCCATTGGCACAGATCCTCAAAAGAGACCTCAAGAACCAGACAGGTCCTCCGCACAGACCCTATGGCAAACTTCGGCTCCACACTGGCGTTATGAATCGATCTTCAAGCAAAAAGAACTGGTCAAATATTTGAATGCTACCAATCCCGATCTGAACTCTGACTTGTATGAAACAGCCTGAATCATAATGACACAATGTTCCGTCATTGGCCAGAGGAGAACTGCCCTCCCAACTGAGCCTGGTTTCTCCCAAGGTTTTTTTCTCCATTTCTGTCACCTAATGGAGTTCGGGTTCCTTGCCAAATGTCACAACTGACTTGCTTAGTTGGGCACACTTAATATTCAACAATATTATTGACCTGACTGCACTGACTGTGTTGTATGAGAACTGAACTGAGCTGGATGATGACATAATTTTTTGCAGAACTGCTTTATAGATGAAATTAACTAATTAAATAATTGGTGATATTACAACGAAACCGAATCAACACTGAACTGACTTCAGCTGAACAACAGCCAAAATGCATAATTTTCCTGTTATCACTGTGAAGCTACTTTGAAACATACTGTATTGTATAAAGCGTTATATAAATAAAGGTGACTTGACATTTATTTCCATCAAGAGGTGCATACATTTTTGGTCAGGATCTTGTACAAGCACTCTGTCTACTCCAGCATATCCCAAAGACTTTCAATAAATTTTGGACTCAGATCTGGACTGAAAATGATTATTCATGCTCGCTCCCAACCATTCTTTCATAATTTGAGACTGATGAATATTGACACATTGTCATCCTGGAATATGGCCATGATATGTCTTCCTACATGGTTGTTTAAGAAATGAAAAGCTGCACACTTTAGAAGAAGAACTGTAGAATAACTGTTGCTAAACATATAACATGTTAGACACATAATAATCACTGCAATTATGATCCAATCATAGACTCTTAAGATTTGCTTATGACTAGATTGATATGTTCTTAAAACACATAAGTTAATGAGATTCCCTCTAATGCAAGGCCTTCACATCGGTCAGGCTAAAGTCAAGCCAATTCATCATTCAGGTCAATTCATCCTGATAAAATTACCTAAACAGCACACAGAGAAAAAAAAAAAAAGAGAGAAAAAAAAAAAAAAAAATTTAACTAACATAACATAATTAAATTGATTTTAAAAACCTCATATATTATAAATATGCCCAAATGCAAGAGGCCAAACATGAATGGTGTTCTGTATGTGAAACGGCGTACATGATGTTCACAAAACAGATCTCTGTCAGTAATCTGGTTTAAGAGGTATTACTGGATCAACAGAGAACACATGGATTTAAGATGCTCTTCAAGGTCACTCAATAAGCTAAACACGTGTAAAATAACATGGGGGGGACAGAAAATCAAACTATAAACATAAAATATAAATAGAAACATGATTTTACGAGTGTTCCGAGAATGCGTTTAAATATGACCAGCATAATCTATCAACACTTTGGGTTATTTATTAGAATTGCGACATAAAGATGCCTAAAGAGTCATTAGCTTTGCATCATTCATTGTTATTCACCATTAACGTTATTCGTCTGAAATGTGTTTTCATTTGATTCTTGTGGGCTGATTGTGAATGTTTTGCTCATTCGCATTATCTTCCGCATAGTTCTGCTCCGTAAACTCACCCGTTGTGATGACACTCTTCCGTTAGTCCTTGCCTGTGTGTGTAGATATGACAGATGTGTTTAAAAGATATAAAATGTGAGTTTATCTCTCTGTTAAAGCGGTGTGATCCATCCTCACCCTGGCAACCGACACGCGCGACAGCAAACAACACTCAGCCAGCCGGAAGTCTGAGGGTCACGTGGAAACGCAAAGGTTCATGGGGCTTGTTGTTCATTGTTGTTCCATTATTTTTTTTAATCACGTGGGAATTAAATGAAAATAAAAGCTGATAGACCTGCAATATATATATATATATATATATATATATATATATATATATATATATATATATATATATATATATATATATTGGAGGAAGAAATTGTAGCCAGTGAAGTACGTTATTGCAAGACAGCCTATCAAGTCAATAACAGAGCAAATAAAATGTTGCTAAAATGGCAATAGAAATCAAAGGAAGACATAATAGGCTATTCAATACAAGGAAAAGTTGGAGGAGGAAGGAGTAGAGGAAAAAATAGGAGACAAGGAAATATAATTAAGGTCTAAATAAAACACTAGATATAATATCTAAACATCTTGTTGTATGAATGGTGTGGAGAGAGAAACTGTAGAACATGTGATCATTAATAGTAGGACAACTAACGATGAAGAAATATTAGGCTACGATAGGAAATAAGGAGGATGCAAAAATTAGAAATGAGAAGCACCCCTGGACTAAGGACACAGCCTATAGCCTACAGCCTTCCGTTTGATAAGCACCCTAAAAGACCTGAAGTGTGTGTTAGATAAGGAAGACTTACCTACCAAATGTGCAGTACTGGGTGTGATACAGGACAGGTTTGAAAACCCCTGCTCTATGCTGGATGGAGCTGGAAGTAATACCAGAGGAGCTTATGACGAAACGGTGATGGTTGAGTTTTTGGCTCTCATGTTTTTGCGGAAAGAGGAGTAGCCATAATGAGGAGAAGGTATAGTTTCTTGTCCAAGTTATCAGTAGATGGCAGTAGACTACTGATGAGGAGAAAGTAGAATGATCCATTGGTCTCCAACCTTATTTTTTTTGAGAACTACTGCTTTAAAAATGAAAGTGGCTGAGAGCTATGCTATACAATAGGCTATTAAATCTATTTAGCCTATACTATGATATATCATAACTTGCTCTGATTTTTAAAAGAGTAACTTGGGGTGGGGGGAGGTGGAGCCAAGAGGCTCCAGCTATAACCACTGATCTATATAAATGAGATAAGTGGTTATAACAAGACTTTACTGTTGCTAGCGCCGCAAATTATAATTTAGGCACACACACATTTTCTTCCCCTAGATTTGTAAAGAAAAAGTCACTCTCCCAATCCTCATGAGTATAATGGGTTGTTTTTTGTTTTTCTTTGCTTGAACGCTGTCTTTACTCATCCTGATGCAGACTTTTTTTTTTTAAATAAAATATTATTTCCAAAGAAATGTTCATTTAGCATGACAGAAGTACAAGGTGTTTCTTACAGGCTACAATAGCGTATGACAAGTGCTATAATAAACATAATGGATATAAAAGTAAAATATAGCTGCGAGCAGCGATTACGGGCCCAAGCCGGTGGCACCGCCACCCCGGTGCCTTTAGTTACCTAAAGGCACCGGGGTGGCGGTGCCACCGGCTTTGGCCCGTAATCGCTGCTCGCAGCTATATTTATATATATATATATATATATATATAAAAAAATATATATAATATATTCCACAACATTGATTAACGTTGATTAACCAGTTGATTAACCGGTGGTAAAATATTCTCACCGTCACATACCTAGCATATTTTTATATAGATACAATAGGCCTACCTGATTTTGAACACAAGAGGGCAGTATACCACTATGAATGACATGATTTATTCATTTTTTGGACTAAAGAAATCATTCTGGCTGTTTTTAAACTTAAATAATTATCAATTTGAAAAAAAAAAAAAGAATAAAATGGGTTTAGTTCTGATATTTGTATCATTTTATATAGAAATAAATGGTGTATAATTAGGCTACATTTTTAGAAGATATGAGGCTTTTAGTGTTTCCTTTTTTGACATTACTTTAATCCCTCGCCATAGCAAAACCGTTTGAGATATTTATTATCCGTTCACAATTTAGCATCTTTAATGTATTTTCATCATGTTGAAAAAGTTTGGTGGGGATAAAATAAACCACTTAAGAGGAGTGGGTAAAAATTCAGAGGCCGATTTTTCAAAGAAATCCACATTCAAACCAAAATATCTGACTTCCTGTTGGTCGGAGCTAATGACTGTAAATAAGAAAGTTGTCCGGCTCGATGAGACCAATATACGTACTGATTTTCGTAACTCTGGGTAAAACTAACCCCCCCACTTTTGTCAAAAGCATTTTGAAAGTGACACACTTCCTGCTGCCAGTTGGTGGCGCTATAACTTTGACTCACAATAGTTACATCCATCTGATCGGCCTCTTACCATGAACACACTGCTGAAGTTTCATCATGATCAGTTAATGTGTGCAGAATTTATAACACATCGTGTTTCTCTTTTCTCGCCATAAATTCGTGTCCTCGCCACGGCCAAACCGTTCGAGATATCAAAAATCCGTCCACAATTTAGCATCCTCAATGTCTTGACTTCAAGCTGCCCGAATTTGCTGGGGATCGGATGAATTCTGTAGGAGAAGTACATTAAATTCCACAACATGTGTTTTTCAAACAACCCTAAATAGCCAACTTCCTGTTGAGCTGGCGTAAAACTTAGAGCACGAAAGTTGTTCGGCTCGATGAGATCTATATGTGTACCGAGTTTCATATTATTACATGCAAGCATGTTTGATTTATGGACCAAGTTTTTGGATTCTATTCCAGGGGGCGCTGTCGAGTCCCCCTGCCACGCCCGGGTACCATCTTCAGCCCGGCCCTAATGGCCGCGGGTTCTGACTTGTGTGCAAAGTTTCAAGAGTTTTTGAGCACGTTAAGGACCCCAAAAGCCCCTGAAACCTTGATTAACAATATAAAAGCAATAGTCAAATCCCCCCCTCCCCTCACACACACAGAGACACAGAGAGAGGGAGAGAAAATTCTTCAGAAAATCCACATTCAAACCAAAATATCTCTCTTCCTGTTGGTCGGAGATGGCTAATGGCTAATTAATCAAAATGCGTTGATGAATGTAAAGTGCAAAAGAAAAGCATTTATTTCAAATATAATTTGTTTTAACATTATAAATGTCTGTACTGTAACTTTTGATCAGTTTAACTCCTTCTCGATGAATAAAAGTATTGATTTATTTTATTTCTTTCACCCAAAAATAAAATTAAAATTATTACTGACCCCAAACTTTTGAACGGTAGTGTTTAATGTTACAAAAGCTTTAGATTTCAGATAAATGCTGTTCTTTTGAACTTTCTATTCATCAAAGACTGTACACAACTGTTTTCGACATTTAAAATAATCATGAATGTTTCTTGAGCATCAATCATCATATTAGAATAATTTCTGAAGGATAATGTGACAGTGACGACTGGAGTAATGATGCTGAAAACTCAGCTTTGATCACAGGAATAAATAACAGTTTAAAATATATTAAAATAGAAAGCAGCTGTTTTAAATTGGAATACTATTTTACAATATTACTGCTTTTGTTTGTATTTTTAATCAAATAAATGCAGCCTTGGTGAGCAGAAGAAACTTTGCTTAAAAACATTAAAAATCTTACTGACCCCAAACTTTTGAACAGTAGTGTATATATATTATATAAAAATGTAAGGGACAAGACACAGATCATTTTACTTGCCTGACCTGATTAAAACAATGAAAAAACTTAAATGAAAAAATAACTTGGGAATCACTAAAACGAGTGAATTAATCTGATTTTATGATACAGTCAAAATATTCTACAACAAATTCTTTAAATTCAACGATGTTGAGAACAGAACAAGAATAAAAAAAGAACTATAAACAAGCTGAAACTAAATAAAGTAAAAATGAAAACGAAAGTAAGCAGTGTTGGGCTCACACAACTCTCTCATTAGCATCAAAATGTTTCAACATTTGCGATGTATTTGGATGCTAAACTATCCTTTATCATAGGCTTTGTACTTCACTCACTTTCCAATATCGACGGAAAAAATCATCCTATTCACGCGCGCAAAAATGTGTGGGGGGGGGGGGACACATAAAAACATACTTTGTCATTTTGTTCAGAACATCATTCAAACTGCAACGTGTTAACTTATATTTTTGTACAGTAGCAAAAAAACACAACATTGTGCTTTTTTAAAATACATTCAAGCAGTCCGCCCCCGAAAATGAAACTAAAATGCTCATGACGGCACGGGCATTCATCATAATGGTGCTCGTCCTCAGCGAGGAACGAGCAGAACAGAGTCAACGTTTTTTAGGTCATTCCTTCTTCCATAGGAATTTATTGAAAACGCTCGCTCTGCTCCGCACCATTATCAATGTCCGTGCGGACGAACATATTTTACTTTCGTTTTTAAGTTAGCGATTAAAAAGCCCCCAGCGGTGTCACACGTCAGTTAACCGGTGGTAAAATATTCTCACCGTCACATACCTAGTATATTTTTTATATAGATATAATAGGCCTACCTGATTTTGAACACAAGAGGGCAGTATAGCACTATGTTTGACTTTATTTATTTATTGTTTAGACTAAACAACCATTCTGGCAGTTTTTAAACTTAAACTTCATTCTTAAATTGAAAAAAAAGAATAAAATGAGTTAAGTTCAGATATTTGTATACTTTTATATAGTGATAAATGGTGTATAATCAAATTTTTAGAATATATGACGTTTTTAGTGTTTCCTTTTTTGATATTACTTTAATCCCTCGCCATAGCAAAACCGTTTGAGATATTTATTATCCGTTCACAATTTAGCATAATTAATATATTTTTATCATGTTGAAAAAGTTTGGTGGGAATAAAATAAACCACTTAGATAAAGGTGGCTAAAAATTCAGAGTCTGAAATATCCCAAAAATCCACATTCAGACCAAAATATCTGACTTCCTGATGGTCAGAGCTAATGACTTTAAATTAGAAAGTTGTCCGGGTCGATGAGATCAATATATGAACTGAGTTTTTTTTACTGTAGTTAAAACTAACCCCCCCACTTTTGTCAAAAGCATGTTGAAAGTGACAGACTTCCTGCTGCCAGTTGGTGGCGCTATAAACTTTGACTCACAATAGTTACATCCATCTAATCGGCCTCTTACCACGAACACTCTGCTGAAGTTTCATCAAGATCAGTTAATGTATGCAGAAGTTATTCCACTTCGTGTTTCTCTTTTCTCGCCATAAATTCGATTCCTCGCCACGGCCAAACCGTTCGAGATATCAAAAATCCGTCCACAATTTAGCATCCTCAATGACTTGACTTCATGCACACCGAGTTTGGTGGGGATTGGATGAATTCTCTAGGAGGAGTACTTCGCATTCCACAGCAAGCGTTTTCCAAACAACCCATAATAGCCAACTTCCTGTTGGGCTGGCGTAAAACTTGACGGGGGAAAAGCTGTTTGGCACGATGAGATCTATATGTGTACCGAGTTTCATAGTAATTCATGCAAGCGTGTTTGATCTATGGACCAAGTTTTCAGACCCAGTTCAAGGGGGCGCTGTTGAGCCCCCCTGCCACGCCCGGGTACCAGCTTCAGCCCGGCCCTGATGCCAGGGGGTTCTGACTTGTGTGCAAAGTTTCAAGAGTTTTTGAGCACGTTAAGGACCCCAAAAGCCCCTGAAACCTTGATTAACAATATAAAAGCAATAGTCAGATCCCCCCTCCCCTCACACACACAGAGACACAGAGAGAGGGAGAGAAAATTCTCCAGAAAATCCACATTCAAACCAAAATATCTCTCTTCCTCTTGGTCCGAGCTAGTTACTGTAAATTAGAAAGTTGTCCGTCTTGATGAGAACAATACACATACCAAGTTTTGTTGCTGTTGATAAAACTAACCCCCCCACTTTTGACTAAAGGTGGCGCTACTGAGCCATTTCACCACGCCCGTTTCTGAAATTTTGCACATATCTACTGGATAATAAGTGTGATCTGTCTGTCGAGTTTCATCCAATTTCAAGCATGTGAAGAGTCTCAAAAGCATCCGAAAAGAATATTAAAGTTTGATGCGTTGCCACGGCAACAGTATCTAAGATATCAATAATCCTTTCACAGGCCTACATCTGCCGTGTGTCTACATTATACACATAAAGTTTGAAGCAAATCGGGTAAAAATAAGAGGGTGATTTCAAAGCATTTTGAAAGTGACACACTTCCTGTTGCAGAAGTTATAACACACTTCCTGTTTCTATTTTCTCGCCATAAATTTGTTTCCTCGCTACGGCCAAACCGTTCGAGATATCAAAAATCCGTCCGCAATTTAGCATCCTCAATGTCTTGACTTCAAGCTGCCCGAATTTGCTGGGGATTGGATGAATTCTGTAGGAGAAGTACATTAAATTCCACAGCATGTGTTTTTCAAACAACCCTAAATAGCCAACTTCCTGTTGAGCTGGCGTAAAACTTAGAGCACGAAAGTTGTTCGGCCCGATGAGATCTATATGTATACCGAGTTTCATATTATTACATGCAAGCGTGTTTGATTTATAGACCAAGTTTTTGGATGCTATTCCAGGGGGCGCTGTCGAGTCCCCCTGCCACGCCCGGGTACCAGCTTCAGCCCGGCCCTAATGGCCGCGGGTTCTGACCCGTGTGCAAAGTTTCATGAGTTTTTGAGTCTGTTAAGGGCCCCAAAAGCCCCCGAACCCTTGAACAACAATAATAATAATAATTAAAGCTGCAAGCAGCGATGAAAGGGCCCTCGCACCCGTGCCATCAACACTCGGTGGCTTTAGGAAGGCAGAGCATGGTTGGGAAATGTACATTTAAGGAGGTATATATAGTAAGAGTATGTCAAAGTCAGTTACAAAATGTTTTGTATAATGGTGATAATAGCATGCTTCATGATTCAGCTAAGTGTTGCTAGCATTTTTAGTCTGTTTCTAGCATGCTTAGTACACAATAATTATGTGGTTAGTACTGCATTACTGTGTTAACCTGTTAAGCTGCAACCCCACTTTTGAAAAATCCCCAGAAATGACATACCCAAACTGAAACAGATACAGTTCATGAACCCTTTGTACTAAAAGCACAAGTATGATCTCATTTGAAAGCTGACACCTGGTAGTTTATTGTAAATGTAGAATTAATTATTGTCATAATGAAAAAAAATGTTATAAATAGCTTTAAAGTTTTGTAAAGTTATTAGAAATTTATTTTTATGAAACATCTTCATGAAAATAAAATTGAAGTTGACCCTGTAGCAATCTAGAAATGCACTACAGCTAAAGCCACATGTCTAAGCATTTTATGTTTACAATCTGAAGATGATAAGTCTAAAACTCTGTATTTAGTTAAATTTTTTTCAAGATAGAAGCACCTAGAGCTAGCTAGCATGTTAGCTTAGCACACCATCAATACATGACAATTTATGAGATTAAAACCATGTTTGTGCTCCAAACTTACTTTAAAACGCAAGTGAAGTGTTTTAAATAAACTTCTGTGATCTAATTTGACATCAGATAAAAAAATCAGACAGAAAATATACTATTTGATCATATTCTGCACAATGATGGTCTATAGATTAGCATTACATTATAAATATAATCTATTATTATGAAAATACCTGGCATGGCTTGAAAAACACAGGTAACTCAAATATCATTGCAATCATGTTTATTGTCTTCAAAATATCTGTATCTGCATGTTATAGCGCGATCTCTTGTTAGCTTTGTGTGTATCAGTGACGTTCTGGAATGTCACATGATTATGGCTCTTCTTCATGTTCCATATATGGGTTATTATTGTGCATATAGCGCCCTCAGGCTATTGGTATGAATTGAAAACCCAGTAAATGAGAGTGCCAAATGCTCATAAAGATTACATCGACGCATTTGGGTATAAATTCAATAAATATTATTCCTGTCAATAGAAATCTGATGTAAACCTATGAGAATCTATCAATATTTCTCCAAATCTGCACATTTTTGAGCTAAAAGCCCTGAGGGACGTTGTTTTGTGTATCGCTGTCATGACGACAGCACGGAGTTTTTTTTATGAATGAAAGCGGCTGACGCGCATAATTCATATTAAAGGTATCGACTCATTTTTTCATTTCATAACTCCTGACAGAAATTAATAAATAACTGTCGCTATAAGTTTCTCAGAATACAATAGTGGTCAAATACTGAAACTTGAGTATTATATCTTTTTAATGATGTATAGTTTGTCAAGGTATAACATTAAATCTGATAGTAAATTTGAACTAACTAAAAAAAAAAAACGCTTCAGTGCGCGGGCGCACTGGCAACGGTTAACAGGTTAACCATGTCAGTTTCTGTTGCCAGTAGGTGGCGTTATGACTATAGCTGAATATGAGCATGGATGTGTGTTCAGGACAGAACTCTTATCAAACATGTGAAGTTTGGTGCAAATTGGAAATTGCCTTCTTGAGTAACAAAAAAGTCATGTTTCATTGAATTAGCATTCTTTAGCACTTAGCTAAGCATTGTTAGCATGTTTTAAAATGTTTCTAGCATGTTTAGAACTCAATGGCATTTTTAACATGTTGCTAGAACGGCATCAACGTGTTAAACATGTCACTTCCTGTTGCCAGTAGGTGGCGCTATTACTAAAAATGAACATTCTCATGTAGATGTATTCAGGCCATGACTCTTATCAAAAGTGTGAAGTTTGGGGCAGATTGGACATTCCATGCCTGAGTTACAGCAAATTCCTATTTAATTGCAATAATAGCATGCTTTAGCACTTAGCTAAGAGTTTGCTAGCATGTTTTAGCATGTTTCTAGTATGTTGTTAGCATGTTTAACACTTGCTGGCACTTTTTTATATGTTATTAGGAGTCCATAACAGTGTTAAACATGTCACTTCCTGTTGCCAGCAGGTGGCGCTATGACTGTAACTGAATATAAGCATGGTCATGTGTTCAAGACAGAACGCTTATCAAAAGTGTGAAGTTTGGGGCAGATTGGACATTCCATGCCTGAGTTACAGCAAATTCATATTTAATTGCAGTAATATCATTCTTTAGCACTTAGCTAAGTCTTTGCTAGTATGTTTTAGCATGTCTCTAGTATGTTGGTAGGATGTTTAGCACCTACTGGCATTTTTTTTATATGTTATTAGGAGTCAAGAACAGTGTTAAACGTCACTTCCTGTTGCCAGCAGGTGGCGCTATGACTATAACTAAATATGAGCATGGACATGTGTTCAAGAGATAACTCTTATCAAACGTGTGAAGTTTGGGGTAGATTGTACATTGCCTTCTTGAGTAACAACAAAGTCCTGTTTCATTGAATTATCATGCTTTAGCACTTAGCTAAGTATTGCTAGCATGTTTTAATATGTTTCTAGCATGTTTAGAACTCAATGGCATTTTTAACATGTTGCTAGAACGGCATCAACGTGTTAAACATGTCACTTCCTGTTGCCAGTAGGTGGCGCTATTACTATAACTGAATTTGAGCATAGACATGTGTTCAGGCCATGATTCTTATCAAACGTGTGATGTTTGGGGCAGATTGGACATTCCATGCCTGGGTTACAGCAAATTCCTATTTAATTGCAGTGATAGCATGCTTTAGCACTTAGCTAAGTGTTTGCTAGCATGTTTCTAGTATGTTACTAACCTGTTTAGCACTTGCTGGCTCTTTTTTATATGTTATTAGGAGACCACAACAGTGTTAAACATGTCACTTCCTGTTGACAGCAGGTGGCGCTATTACTATAACTGAATATTCTCATGTAGATGTGTTCAGGCCATGACTCTTATCAAACGTGTGAAGTTTGAGGCAGATTGGACATTCCTTGCCTGTGTTACAGCAAATTCCTATTTAATTGCAGCAATAGCATGCTTTAGCACTTAGCTAAGTGTTTGCTAGCATGTTTTAGCATTTTTCTAGTATGTTGTTAGCATGTTTAGCACTTGCTGGCACTTTTTTTATGTTTTTATGTCCACAACAGTGTTTAACATGTCACTTCCTGTTGCCAGCAGGTGGCACTATGACTGTAACTGAATATGAGCATGGTCATGTGTTCAGGACAGAACGTTTATTAAAAGTGTGAAGTTTGGCGCAGATTGGACATTGCCTTCTTGAGTAACAACAACATCCTGTTTCATTGAATTAGCATGCTTTAGCACTTAGCTAAGTATTGCTAGCATGTTTTAAAATGTTTCTAGCATGTTTAGAAGTCAATGGCATTTTTAACATGTTGCTAGAATGGCATCAACGTGTTAAACATGACACTTCCTGTTACCAGTAGGTGGCGCTATTACTATAACTGAATGTTCTCATGTAGATGTGTTCAGGACAGAACGCTTATCAAAAGTGTGAAGTTTGGGGCAGATTGGACATTCCATGCCTGAGTTACAGCAAATTCCTATTTAATTGCAATAATAGCATGCTTTAGCACTTAGCTAAGAGTTTGCTAGCATGTTTTAGCATGCTTCTAGTATGTTGTTAGCATGTTTAACACTTGCTGGCACTTTTTTATATGTTATTAGGAGTCCATAACAGTGTTAAACATGTCACTTCCTGTTGCCAGCAGGTGGCGCTATGACTGTAACTGAATATGAGCATGGTCATGTGTTCAGGACAGAACGCTTATCAAAAGTGTGAAGTTTGGGGCAGATTGGACATTCCATGCCTGAGTTACAGCAACTTCCTGTTTCATGGCGAAACATCGAAATTTGTCAGGCCGCCGAGGACCCGCCCTTTGACGAAAACTCAAGATCTTCGCAATTTAACGTCGCAAAGGCCTTAAGATTACACTCACCAAATTTGAAGATGATCAGATTAAAACTGTAGGAGGAGTTCGTTAAAGTACGAGGCCTGAAAATGTCAAAAACTGCACAAAAATCTGAGAGGAAGTTCAAAATGGCTGACTTCCTGTTGTGTTTAGGGCTATGCTCCAAGAGACTTTTTTGTAGGTATTAGTTCATTACATGTATGTACCGAATTTCGTGCACGTACGTGGAACGTTGCGGGAGGCGCACTCCGTTGAACTTTTATAGGTGGCGCTATCGAGCCGTTTTGCCCCGTCCAATTCTGAAACCTATATCAGATGTAAATTTTCGCCAGTTCTGACGCGTGTGCAAAGTTTCGTGAGTTTTCGAGCATGTTTAGGCCCTCAAAAATGCAATTCAATGCGGAGAAGAATAATAATAATAATTAAAGCTGCAAGCAGCGATGAAAAGGGCCCTCGCACCCCTGCCACCGCCACCCGGCACCTTTAGGAAAGGCCTTAAGATTACACTCACCAAATTTGAAGAGGATCAGATCAAAACTGTAGGAGGAGTTTGTTAAAGTACAACATCAGGAAATGGCAAAAACTGCCCAAAATCTGACAGGAAGTTCAAAATAACTGACTTCCTGTTGTGTTTAGGGCTATGCTCCAAGAGACTTTTTTGTAGGTATTGGGTCTTTACATGTGTGTACCAAATTTCATACCTGTACGTGAAACGTCGAGCCGGGGCAAAATGTAGGGGCAATAAGTAAGCCATTTTGCCCCACCCAATTTTTAAAACCACATCACACGTAAATTGTCACCACTTCTGAAGCGTGTGCAAAGTTTCATGATTTTTCGAGCACGTTTTGTATTTGCCACACTTCCTGCTACCAGCAGGTGGTGCTATTGCTATAATCATAATGAGCATTGGCATGTGTTCAGGACAGGAGTCTTATCAAACATGTGAAGTTTGTGGCAGATTGAAAATTGTATGCCTGAGTTACTGCAGGCTGTCTGTGGTTGCCTAGCAACATCAGAACTGCAAGCAACATTAATATTGAACTTATCTGATCATGCATATATCACCAAAAGGCCGAAATTGGGTGAACTAGTGCAAAAAATGCCCGTGCAAAATCAGTTTTTGTGTGTGTTTTTAGTAATTGTTGGTTTGGTGTGTGCTCATTGTTACAATTACACAGCAAAAGTTCAGTGACATTTTTATTTGTGCATGGTAAAAAGCACACAGTGAACTCCGAGAAAACGCTATGCTTGAGCAAACAGTTTGTGAATAGGCAACTACAAATGATGCCCGTGAAAGAGACTGTGAACGCATTGAATAGGATATGTTTAGTTGGTGAATAGCATAGGCTATTATTACACAGTAGCGACAACGTTAAGCGCACCAGAATGAAATATAATATTCAGAAGTAAACACTAACAGCATAGCTGACATACAGATTCAGTTTACATCCACAAATGAATAAGCACCTCGATTCAGGGAGCAGTGCAAAGTGCCCGTGCAAAATCAGTTTTTGTGAGCTGATCGCCGTCAAAAAAGTTCAGGAGATATTTCTTGCGATGGCAATATGATCAAAAATAACTTTATATTGATTCAATGGATTAATAGCATTTTGAAAAAAAAAAAAAAAGTCATGAATTTATTGCATTTTTGGGAAAAAAGAATCCGTTTTTATAATAAATCTTAAAAAATTCAAATCCAGATTTTGATTTTCAATGTTGTTATAACCTAAAGATTCTATGTGAAAGTTTGAAACAGAAAATAGTGGTTTTCACACATTTAGTGGTTATCTCACATTCGAGAGATATGCGAATAACACACAGACAGACAGACGGACGTTTCTGTAATTTATAGATAGATGGATTTATCACGTTCGGGAACCAAACTATAATATTCAGAAGTAAACAGTGTAGCTGACTGAGTGTTTATGTCAGAATGTTTATTTTTAAACCACAGCCTTCTTGGGGCTTCTTTGACCGATACAACTCTCTAATGTCAGAATGTTTATTTTTAAACCACAACCTTCTAAAAATGATATATTTAACGATATCTTTTGCATTTCTCATCCAAACAATGTCAAACTTGGCACTGCACTTACTCGTGCCCGTGGCGAGACACCTGTCGAGTTTGAAATCAATCGGACTAACGGTTCGAGAGATATGCGAGGAACAGACACACACACACACAGACAGACAGACAGACAGACGTTCCTGTAATTTATAGATAGATGTTTGTCAGGCCGCCGAGGGCACACCCTTCGACGAAAACTCTAGATCTTCGCAATTTAACGTCACAAAGGCCTTAAGATTACACTCACCAAATTTGAAGAGTATCAGATCAAATCTGTAGGAGGAGTTCGTTAAAGTACAACATCAGGAAATTACGAAAAATGCCCAAAATCCAGGAGGAAGTTCAAAATAGCTCACTTCCTGTTGTGTTTAGGGCTATGCTCCAAGAGACTTTTCTGTAGGTATTGGGTCATTACATGTATGTACCAAATTTCATACCTGTACGTGAAACCAGGAGCCGGGGCAAAATGTGGGGGCAATAATTTACCGAATTTGCCCCCCCCAATTCTGAAAACCATATCACACGTAAATTTTCACCACTTCTGAAGCGTGTGCAAAGTTTCATGAGTTTTCGAGCATGTTTAGGCCCTCTAAAAAGCGATTCACTTTGGAGAAGAAGAATAATAATAAACGGAGCAAAAACAATAGGGTCCTCTCACCATCGGTGCTCGGGCCCTAATAAACGGAGCAAAAACAATAGGGTCCTCTCACCATCGGTGCTCGGGCCCTAATAATAAACAGAGCAATTCCAAGAGGGTCCTCACACCATCGGTGCTCGGGCCCTAATTAAAGCTGCAAGCAGCGATGAAAGGGCCCTCGCACCCGTGCCATCAACACTCAATGGCTTTAGGAAGACAGAGCATGGTTGGGAAATGTACATTTAAGGAGGTATATATAGTAAGAGTATGTCAAAGTAAGTTACAAAATGTTTTGTATAATGGTGATAATAGCATGCTTCATGACTCAGCTAAGTGTTGCTAGCATGTTTAGTCTGTTTCTAGCATGCTTAGTACACAATAATTATGTGGTTAGTACTGCATTACTGTGTTAACCATGTCAGTTTCTGTTGCCATTAGGTGGCGTTATGACTATAACTGAATATGAGCATGGATGTGTGTTCAGGACAGAACTCTTATCAAACGTGTGAAGTTTGGTGCAAATTGGACATTGCCTTCTTGAGTAACAACAAAGTCATGTTTCATTGAATTAGCATTCTTTAGCACTTAGCTAAGCATTGTTAGCATGTTTTAACATGTTTCTAGCATGTTTAGAACTCAATGGCATTTTTAACATGTTGCTAGAACGGCATCAATGTGTTAAACATGTCACTTCCTGTTGCCAGTAGGTGGCGCTATTACTATAACTGAACATTCTCATGTAGATGTGTTCAGGCCATGACTCTTATTAAAAGTGTGAAGTTTGGGGCAGATTGGACATTCCATGCCTGAGTTACAGCAAATTCCTATTTAATTGCAATAATAGCATGCTTTAGCACTTAGCTAAGAGTTTGCTAGCATGTTTTAGCATGTTTCTAGTATGTTGTTAGCATGTTTAACACTTGCTGGCACTTTTTTATATGTTATTGGGAGTCCATAACAGTGTTAAACATGTCATTTCCTGTTGCCAGCAGGTGACGCTATGACTGTAACTGAATATAAGCATGGTCATGTGTTCAGGACAGAACGCTTATCAAAAGTGTGAAGTTTGGGGCAGATTGGACATTCCATGCCTGAGTTACAGCAAATTCATATTTAATTGCAGTAATATCATTCTTTAGCACTTAGTTAAGTGTTTGCTAGTATGTTTTAGCATTTCTCTAGTATGTTGGTAGGATGTTTAGCACCTACTGGCATTTTTTTATATGTTATTAGGAGTCATGAACAGTGTTAAACGTCACTTCCTGTTGCCAGCAGGTGGCGCTATGACTATAACTAAATATGAGCATGGACATGTGTTCAAGAGATAACTCTTATCAAACGTGTGAAGTTTGGGGTAGATTGTACATTGCCTTCTTGAGTAACAACAAAGTCCTGTTTCATTGAATTAGCATGCTTTAGCACTTAGGTAAGTATTGCTAGCATGTTTTAATATGTTTCTAGCATGTTTAGAACTCAATGGCATTTTTAACATGTTGCTAGAACGGCATCAACGTGTTAAACATGTCACTTCCTGTTGCCAGTAGGTGGCGCTATTACTATAACTGAATTTGAGCATAGACATGTGTTCAGGCCATGATTCTTATCAAACGTGTGAAGTTTGGGGTAGATTGGACATTCCATGCCTGAGTTACAGCAAATTCCTATTTAATTGCAGTAATAGCATGCTTTAGCACTTAGCTAAGTGTTTGCTAGCATGTTTCTAGTATGTTGCTAACCTGTTTAACACTTGCTGGCTCTTTTTTTATATGTTATTAGGAGACCACAACAGTGTTAAACATGTCACTTCCTGTTGACAGCAGGTGGCGCTATTACTATAACTGAATATTCTCATGTAGATGTGTTCAGGCCATGACTCTTATCAAACGTGTGAAGTTTGGGGCAGATTGGACATTCCATGCCTGAGTTACAGCAAGTTCCTATTTAATTGCAATAATAGCATGCTTTAGCACTTAGCTAAGAGTTTGCTAGCATGTTTTAGCATGCTTCTAGTATGTTGTTAGCATGTTTAGCACTTGCTGGCACTTTTTTATATGTTATTAGGAGTCCATAACAGTGTTAAACATGTCACTTCCTGTTGCCAGCAGGTGGCGCTATGACTATAACTGAATATGAGCATGGTCATGTGTTCAGGACAGAACGCTTATCAAACGTGTGAAGTTTGGGGCAGATTGGACATTCCATGCCTGAGTTACAGCAACTTCCTGTTTCATGGCGAAACATCGAAATTTGTCAGGCCGCCGAGGACCCGCCCTTCGACGAAAACTCAAGATCTTCGCAATTTAACGTCACAAAGGCCTTAAGATTACACTCACCAAATTTGAAGATGATCAGATTAAAACTGTAGGAGGAGTTCGTTAAAGTACGAGGCCTGAAAATGGCAAAAACTGCACAAAAATCTGAGAGGAAGTTCAAAATGGCTGACTTCCTGTTGTGTTTAGGGCTATGCTCCAAGAGACTTTTTTGTAGGTATTAGGTCATTACATGTATGTACCGAATTTTGTGCACGTACGTGGAACGTTGCGGGAGGCGCACTCCGTTGAACTTTTATAGGTGGCGCTATCGAGCCATTTTGCCCCGTCCAATTCTGAAACCTATATCAGATGTAAATTTTCGCCAGTTCTGACGCGTGTGCAAAGTTTTGTGAGTTTTCGAGCATGTTTAGGCCCTCAAAAATGCAATTAAATGCGGAGAAGAATAATAATAATAATTAAAGCTGCAAGCAGCGATGAAAGGGCCCTCGCACCCGTGCCATCAACACTCGGTGGCTTTAGGAAGACAGAACATGGTTGGGCAATGTACATTTAAGGAGGTATATATAGTAAGAGTATGTCAAAGTCAGTTACAAAATGTTTTGTATAATGGTGATAATAGCATGCTTCATGACTCAGCTAAGTGTTGCTAGCATGTTTAGTATGTTTCTAGCATGCTTAGTACACAATAATTATGTTGTTAGTACTGCATTACTGTGTTAACCATGTCAGTTTCTGTTGCCAGTAGTTGGGGCTATGTCTGTATCTGAATATTGCTATGTAGATGTGTTCAGTGCAGGACTTTTATCAAACATGTGAAGTTTGGGGCAGATTGGACATTGTATGCTTGAGTTACAACAACTTCCTTTAGCATTTCTAGCATGTTTTATGATGTTTCTAGCATTTTACATATTAATTTTGGGGTAGATTGGACATTGCATTCCTGAGTTACAGCAAATTCATATTTAATTGCAGTAATATCATGCTTTAGCACTTAGCTAAGTGTTTGCTAGTATGTTTTAGCATGTCTCTAGTATGTTGGTAGGATATTTAGCACCTACTGGCATTTTTTTATATGTTATTAGGAGTCCAGAACAGTGTTAAACGTCACTTCCTTTTGCCAGCAGGCGGCGCTATGACTATAACTGAATATGAGCATGGACATGTGTTCAAAAGATAACTCTTATCAAACGTGTGAAGTTTGGGGTAGATTGGACATTTTATGCTTAAGTTACAACAACTTCCTTGAGCTTTTATAGCATGCTTTAGAACTTAGCTAAGTGTTGCTAGCATGTTTCTTCAATGTTACATATTAAGTTTGGGGTAGATTGAACATCCCATGCCTGTGTTACAACAAATTCCCATTTAATTGCAGTAATATCATGATTTAGCACTTATCTAAGTGATTGATAGCATGGTTTAGCATGTTTCTAGTATGTTGTTAGCATGTTTAGCACATGCTGGCACTTTTTTATATGTTATTAGGAGTCCACAACAGTGTTTAACATGTCACTTCCTGTTGCCAGCAGGTGGCGCTATGACTGTAACTGAATATGAGCATGGTCATGTGTTCAGGACAGAACGCTTATCAAAAGTGTGAAGTTTGGGGCAGATTGGACATTGCCTTCTTGAGTAACAACAACATCCTGTTTCATTGGTTTAGCATGCTTTAGCACTCAGCTAAGTTTTGCTAGCATGTTTTAACATGTTTCTAGCATGTTTAGAAGTCAATGGCATTTTTAACATGTTGCTAGAACGGCATCAACGTGTTAAACATGACACTTCCTGTTACCAGTAGGTGGCGCTATTACTATAACTGAATATTCTCATGTAGATGTGTTCAGGCCATGACTCTTATCAAACGTGTGAAGTTTGGGGCAGATTGGACATTCCGTGCCTGAGTTACAGCAAATTCCTATTTAATTGCAGTAATAGCATGCTTTAGCACTTAGCTAAGTGTTTGCTAGCATGTTTTAGCATGTGTCTAGTATGTTGTTAGCATGTTTAGCACTTGCTGGCACTTTTTTATATGTTATCAGGAGTTCACAACAGTGTTAACCATGTCACTTCCTGTTGCCAGCAGGTGGCGCTATGACTGTAACTGAATATGAGCATGGTCATGTGTTCAGGACAGAACGCTTATCAAAAGTGTGAAGTTTGGGGCAGATTGGACATTCCATGCCTGAGTTACAGCAACTTCCTGTTTCATGGCGAAACATCAAAATTTGTCAGGCCGCCGAGGACCCGCCCTTCGACGAAAACTCAAGATCTTCGCAATTTAACGTCGCAAAGGCCTTAAGATTACACTCACCAAATTTGAAGATGATCAGATTAAAACTGTAGGAGGAGTTCGTTAAAGTACGAGGCATGAAAATGGCAAAAACTGCACAAAAATCTGAGAGGAAGTTGAAAATGGCTGACTTCCTGTTGTGTTTAGGGCTACGCTCCAAGAGACTTTTTTGTAGGTATTAGGTCCTTACATGTATGTACCGAATTTCGTACACGTACGTGGAACATAGCGGGAGGCTTACTCCGTTGAACTTTTATAGGTGGCGCTATCGAGCCATTTTGCCCCGCCCAATTCTGAAACCTATATCAGATGTAAATTTTCGCCAGTTCTGATGCGTGTGCAAAGTTTCGTGAGTTTTCGAGCATGTTTAGGCCCTCAAAAATGCGATTAAATTCGGAGAAGAATAATAATAATAATAAACAGAGCAATTCCAAGAGGGTCCTCACACCATCGGTGCTCGGGCCCTAATTAAAGCTGCAAGCAGCGATGAAAAGGGCCCTCGCACCCCTGCCACCGCCACCCGGCACCTTTAGGAAAGGCCTTAAGATTACACTCACCAAATTTGAAGAGGATCAGATCAAAACTGTAGGAGTTTGTTAAAGTACAACATCAGGAAATGGCAAAAACTGCCCAAAATCTGACAGGAAGTTCAAAATAACTGACTTCCTGTTGTGTTTAGGGCTATGCTCCAAGAGACTTTTTTGTAGGTATTGGGTCTTTACATGTGTGTACCAAATTTCATACCTGTACGTGAAACGTCGAGCCGGGGCAAAATGTAGGGGCAATAAGTAAGCCATTTTGCCCCACCCAATTTTTAAAACCACATCACACGTAAATTGTCACCACTTCTGAAGCGTGTGCAAAGTTTCATGATTTTTCGAGCACGTTTTGTATTTGCCACACTTCCTGCTACCAGCAGGTGGTGCTATTGCTATAATCATAATGAGCATTGGCATGTGTTCAGGACAGGACTCTTATCAAACATGTGAAGTTTGTGGCAGATTGAAAATTGTATGCCTGAGTTACTGCAGGCTGTCTGTGGTTGCCTAGCAACATCAGAACTGCAAGCAACATTAATATTGAACTTATCTGATCATGCATATATCACCAAAAGGCCGAAATTGGGTGAACTAGTGCAAAAAATGCCCGTGCAAAATCAGTTTTTGTGTGTGTTTTTAGTAATTGTTGGTTTGGTGTGTGCTCATTGTTACAATTACACAGCAAAAGTTCAGTGACATTTTTATTTGTGCATGGTAAAAAGCACACAGTGAACTCCGAGAAAACGCTATGCTTGAGCAAACAGTTTGTGAATAGGCAACTACAAATGATGCCCGTGAAAGAGACTGTGAACGCATTGAATAGGATATGTTTAGTTGGTGAATAGCATAGGCTACTATTACACAGTAGCGACAACGTTAAGCGCACCAGAATGAAATATAATATTCAGAAGTAAACACTAACAGCATAGCTGACTTACAGATTCAGTTTACATCCACAAATGAATAAGCACCTCGATTCAGGGAGCAGTGCAAAGTGCCCGTGCAAAATCAGTTTTTGTGAGCTGATCGCCGTCAAAAAAGTTCAGGAGATATTTCTTGCGATGGCAATATGATCAAAAATAACTTTATATTGATTCAATGGATTAATAGCATTTAAAAAAAAAAAAAAAAAGTCATGAATTTATTGCATTTTTGGGAAAAAATAATCCGTTTTTATAATAAATCTTAAAAAATTCAAATCCAGATTTTGATTTTCAATGTTGTTATAACCTAAAGATGCTATGTGAAAGTTTGAAACAGAAAATAGTGGTTTTCACACATTTAGTGGTTATCTCACATTCGAGAGATATGCGAATAACACACAGACAGACAGACGGACGTTTCTGTAATTTATAGATAGATGGATTTATCACGTTCGGGAACCAAACTATAATATTCAGAAGTAAACAGTGTAGCTGACTGAGTGTTTATGTCAGAATGTTTATTTTTAAACCACAGCCTTCTTGGGGCTTCTTTGACCGATACAACTCTCTAATGTCAGAATGTTTATTTTTAAACCACAACCTTCTAAAAATGATATATTTAACGATATCTTTTGCATTTCTCATCCAAACAATGTCAAACTTGGCACTGCACTTACTCGTGCCCGTGGCAAGACACCTGTCGAGTTTGAAATCAATCGGACTAACGGTTCGAGAGATATGCGAGGAACAGACACACACACACACAGACAGACAGACAGACAGACGTTCCTGTAATTTATAGATAGATGTTTGTCAGGCCGCCGAGGGCACACCCTTCGACGAAAACTCTAGATCTTCGCAATTTAACGTCACAAAGGCCTTAAGATTACACTCACCAAATTTGAAGAGTATCAGATCAAATCTGTAGGAGGAGTTCGTTAAAGTACAACATCAGGAAATTACGAAAAATGCCCAAAATCCAGGAGGAAGTTCAAAATAGCTCACTTCCTGTTGTGTTTAGGGCTATGCTCCAAGAGACTTTTCTGTAGGTATTGGGTCATTACATGTATGTACCAAATTTCATACCTGTACGTGAAACCAGGAGCCGGGGCAAAATGTGGGGGCAATAATTTACCGAATTTGCCCCCCACAATTCTGAAAACCATATCACACGTAAATTTTCACCACTTCTGAAGCGTGTGCAAAGTTTCATGAGTTTTCGAGCATGTTTAGGCCCTCTAAAAAGCGATTCACTTTGGAGAAGAAGAATAATAATAAACGGAGCAAAAACAATAGGGTCCTCTCACCATCGGTGCTCGGGCCCTAATAATAATAAACAGAGCAATTCCAAGAGGGTCCTCACACCATCGGTGCTCGGGCCCTAATTAAAGCTGCAAGCAGCGATGAAAGGGCCCTCGCACCCGTGCCATCAACACTCGGTGGCTTTAGGAAGGCAGAGCATGGTTGGGAAATGTACATTTAAGGAGGTATATATAGTAAGAGTATGTCAAAGTCAGTTACAAAATGTTTTGTATAATGGTGATAATAGCATGCTTCATGACTCAGCTAAGTGTTGCTAGCATGTTCAGTCTGTTTCTAGCATGCTTAGTACACAATAATTATGTGGTTAGTACTGCACGGTGTTAACCATGTCAGTTTCTGTTGCCAGTAGGTGGCGTTATGACTATAACTGAATATGAGCATGGATGTGTGTTCAGGACAGAACTCTTATCAAACATGTGAAGTTTGGTGCAAATTGGACATTGCCTTCTTGAGTAACAACAAAGTCATGTTTCATTGAATTAGCATTCTTTAGAACTTAGCTAAGCATTGTTAGCATGTTTTAACATGTTGCTAGAACGGCATCAACGTGTTAAACATGTCACTTCCTGTTGCCAGTTGGTGGCGCTATTACTATAACTGAACATTCTCATGTAGATGTGTTCAGGCCATGACTCTTATCAAAAGTGTGAAATTTGGGGCAGATTGGACATTCCATGCCTGAGTTACAGCAAATTCCTATTTAATTGCAATAATAGCATGCTTTAGCACTTGGCTAAGAGTTTGCTAGCATGTTTTAGCATGTTTCTAGTATGTTGTTAGCATGTTTAACACTTGCTGGCACTTTTTTATATGTTATTAGGAGTCCACAACAGTGTTAAACATGTCACTTCCTGTTGCCAGCAGGTGGCGCTATGACTATAACTGAATATAAGCATGGTCATGTGTTCAGGACAGAACGCTTATCAAAAGTGTGAAGTTTGGGGCAGATTGGACATTCCATGCCTGAGTTACAGCAAATTCATATTTAATTGCAGTAATATCATTCTTTAGCACTTAGCTAAGTGTTTGCTATTATGTTTTAGCATGTCTCTAGTATGTTGGTAGGATGTTTAGCACCTACTGGCATTTTTTTATATGTTATTAGGAGTCAAGAACAGTGTTAAACGTCACTTCCTGTTGCCAGCAGGTGGCGCTATGACTATAACTAAATATGAGCATGGACATGTGTTCAAGAGATAACTCTTATCAAACGTGTGACGTTTGGGGTAGATTGTACATTGCCTTCTTGAGTAACAACAAAGTCCTGTTTCATTGAATTAGCATGCTTTAGCACTTAGCTAAGTATTGCTAGCATGTTTTAATATGTTTCTAGCATGTTTAGAACTCAATGGCATTTTTAACATGTTGCTAGAACGGCATCAACGTGTTAAACATGTCACTTCCTGTTGCCAGTAGGTGGCGCTATTACTATAACTGAATTTGAGCATAGGCATGCGTTCAGGCCATGATTCTTATCAAACATGTGAAGTTTGGGGCAGATTGGACGTTCCATGCCTGAGTTACAGCAAACTCCTATTTAATTGCAGTAATAGCATGCTTTATCACTTAGCTAAGTGTTTGCTAGCATGTTTCTAGTATGTTGCTAACCTGTTTAGCACTTGCTGGCTCTTTTATATATGTTATTAGGAGACCACAACAGTGTTAAACATGTCACTTCCTGTTGACAGCAGGTGGCGCTATTACTATAACTGAATATTCTCATGTAGATGTGTTCAGGCCATGACTCTTATCAAACGTGTGAAGTTTGGGGCAGATTGGACATTCCATGCCTGTGTTACAGCAAATTCCTATTTAATTGCAGCAATAGCATGCTTTAGCACTTAGCTAAGTGTTTGCTAGCATGTTTTAGCATGTTTCTACTATGTTGTTAGCATGTTTAGCACTTGCTGGCACTTTTTTATATGTTTTTATATGTCCACAACAGTGTTTAACATGTCACTTCCTGTTGCCAGCAGGTGGCACTATGACTGTAACTGAATATGAGCATGGTCATGTGTTCAGGACAGAACGTTTATTAAAAGTGTGAAGTTTGGCGCATATTGGACATTGCCTTCTTGCGTAACAACAACATCCTGTTTCATTGAATTAGCATGCTTTACCACTTAGCTAAGTATTGCTAGCATGTTTTAACATTAGCTAGCATGTTTTAACATGTTTCTAGCATGTTTAGACCTCAATGGCATTTTTAACATGTTGCTAGAATGGCATCAACGTGTTAAACATGACACTTCCTGTTGCCAGTAGGTGGCGCTATTACTATAACTGAATATTCTCATGTAGATGTGTTCAGGACAGAACGCTTATCAAAAGTGTGAAGTTTGGGGCAGATTGGACATTCCATGCCTGAGTTACAGCAAATTCCTATTTAATTGCAATAATAGCATGCTTTAGCACTTAGCTAAGAGTTTGCTAGCATGTTTTAGCATGCTTCTAGTACAGGGGTGGGCAAACTACGGCCCGCGGGCCACATACGGCCCGTTAGGCTGTTTAATCCGGCCCGTCGAGTATTTAAAAAATTGTCTTAAGATCGCGTTCATTTGGCCTTTTTCTTGCAATACTTTGCGTTATATATATATATATATATATATATATATATATATATATATATATATATATATATATATATATATATATATATATATATATATATATATTGCGTTGCATATTTGACAATCGGAATATCAGATATTTCATGCCATAGCTAACAAATGTAAAAAAGGAAAAATGACATAAAAGCAGATCATCGTTCATTTAGCGCTGTTGTGGCTGCGGTGTGTCACGTAACAAGCAATGACGCGTCACCATGGAAACCAAACAGACAGCGACTTAAGCGCATAGACTTGTTGCAAGTTAATTTTTTTTTCCTTTTTTGGAAACTCACAGAGAAAAAAAAATGTTTAGTAACCGCTTGCACACCTGTTTAGTTTTTCCTTTGATTTGTCTGCTATAGTTTCTCTGCTCCTCTGGATTTGTGGATGTATCCTGACTGATTCCGTTTACCGACCTTTATTGCCCGGCTTTCGACTACGCTCCCCTGTCTGCCATGTTAACGTTGCAGAACCCGGTTTTGTTCATTTAATGTTCTGATCTGCCTTTGCTTTTTATGTTTTATTTTATTATTCTTAAAATAAATTTGTATATTCGTTTATTTCTTTTTTTTCCACAAATGTATGACTTTTGGAAGTGCAAATTGATTGCCATATGCAGTTTTAATAAAGTTGAATTAACGTAACCTTCTGTCATTTTTACTCTTCTAAGTGTACACTTGCAGGTGTTTTGTTTCTAATCTACTGTTTGGCCCATTAAATAATAATAAGGATAAACAATATTTAAAAAGTATAGGTTATAATTAAATAACATCTGAGTAATTAAAAATTAACCTCAAAACATAACATGCTAAATGGGGGATGTCTAGCATAAAAAATGTATTGTCAGAATGTCGTCTCTCAGGCCCGTCCACACTACTGCGTTTTAGTTTAGTTGTTGAATTTCGCGCAGACGTTGCCACAACGTAAATGTGTTTGCTCAGCCCGATCTCAATTAAAATGCGAATACCACGAATTGTAGGCTATTTGTAGTGCTTATGATACGCAGTTTTCGCGTGCATATGATACGCACTTTATGGCGTATAATAGGCACGCACTCCGCACCCCTAATCCTAACCAAGGGGTTTACAGTGCGTAGCATATGCAAGCAAAAAAAACGTTTTTGGTGTATAAATGGCACGAGAAATAAAATTCGTGGCATAGATACGCACTTTCATGAGATCGTGTTTCATAATCTGCTACTGGGCCGGCCCTCTGTCAAATTTTAAAACCAAGTGTGGCCCTTGAGCCAAAAAGTTTGCCCACCCCTGTTCTAGTATGTTGTTAGCATGTTTAGCACTTGCTGGCACTTTTTTATATGTTATTAGGAGTCCATAACAGTGTTAAACATGTCACTTCCTGTTGCCAGCAGGTGGCGCTATGACTATAACTGAATATGAGCATGGCCATGTGTTCAGGACAGAACTCTTATCAAACGTGTGAAGTTTGGGGCAGATTGGACATTCCATGCCTGAGTTACAGCAACTTCCTGTTTCATGGCGAAACATCGAAATTTGTAAGGCCGCCGAGGACCCGCCCTTCGACGAAAACTCAAGATCTTCGCAATTTAACGTCGCAAAGGCCTTAAGATTACACTCACCAAATTTGAAGATGATCAGATTAAAACTGTAGGAGGAGTTCGTTAAAGTACGAGGCCTGAAAATGGCAAAAACTGCACAAAAATCTGAGAGGAAGTTCAAAATGGCTGACTTCCTGTTCTGTTTAGGGCTATGCTCCAAGAGACTTTTTTGTAGGTATTAGGTCATTACACGTATGTACCGAATTTCGTGCACATACGTTGAACGTTGCGGGAGGCGCACTCCGTTGAACTTTTATAGGTGGCGCTATCGAGCCATTTTGCCCCGTCCAATTCTGAAACCTATATCAGATGTAAATTTTCGCCAGTTCTGACGCGTGTGCAAAGTTTCGTGAGTTTTCGCGCATGTTTAGGCCCTCAAAAATGCAATTCAATGCGGAGAAGAATAATAATAATAATAATTAAAGCTGCAAGCAGCGATGAAAGGGCCCTCGCACCCGTGCCGGCGCCACCCGGTGGCTTTAGGAAGACAGAGCATGGTTGGACAATGTGCATTTAAGGAGGTATATATAGTAGTTGCTAGCATGTTTAGTATGTTTTTAGCATGCTTAGTACACAATAGTTATGTGGTTAGGACTGCATTACTGTGTTAACCATGTCAGTTTCTGTTGCCAGTAGGTGGGGCTATGTCTATATCTGAATATCGCTATGTAGATGTGTTCAGTGCAGGACTTTTATCAAACATGTGGAGTTTGGGGCAGATTGGACATTGTATGCTTGAGTTACAACAACTTCCTTTAGCATTTCTAGCATGTTTTATGATGTTTCTAGCATATTACATATTAATTTTGGGGTAGATTGGACATTGAATGCCTGAGTTACAGCAAATTCATATTTAATTGCAGTAATAGGATGCTTTAACACTTAGCTAAGTATTTGATTGCATGTTTCTAGTATGTTGCTAACATGTTTAACAGTTGGTGACACTTTTTTATATGTTATTAGGAGTCCAGAATAGTGTTAAACGTCACTTCCTGTTGCCAGCAGGCGGCGCTATGACTATATCTGAATATGAGCATGGACTTGTGTTCAGGAGATAACTATTATCAAACGTGTGAAGTTTGGGGTAGATTGGACATTGTATGCCTAAGTTACAACAACTTCCTTTAGCATTTCTAGCATGCTTTAGAACTTAGCTATGTGTTGCTAGCATGTTTCTTGCATGTTACATATTAAGTTTGGGGCAGATTGGACATTCCATGCCTGTGTTACAGCAAATTCATATTTAATTGCAGCAATAGCATGCTTTAGCACTTAGCTAAGTGTTTGCTAATATGTTTCTAGTATGTTGTTAGCATGTTTAGCACTTGCTGGCACTTTTTTATATGTTATCAGGAGTCCACAACAGTGTTTAACATATCACTTCCTGTTGCCAGCAGGCGGTGCTATGACTGTAACTGAATGAGCATGGTCATGTGTTCAGGACAGAACGCTTATCAAAAGTGTGAAGTTTGGCGCAGATTGGACATTGCCTTCTTGAGTAACAACAACATCCTGTTTCATTGAATTAGCTAAGTATTGCTAGCATGTTTTAACATGTTTCTAGCATTTTTAGAAGTCAATGGCATTTTTAACATGTTGCTAGAACGGCATCAACGTGTTAAACATGACACTTCCTGCTACCAGTAGGTGGCGCTATTACTATAACTGAATATTCTCATGTAGATGTGTTCAGGCCATGACTCTTATCAAACGTGTGAAGTCTGGGGCAGATTGGACATTCTGTGCCTGAGTTACAACAAATTTCTATTTAATTGCAGTAATAGCATGCTTTAGCACTTAGCTAAGTGTTTGCTAGCATGTTTTAGCATGTTTCTAGTATGTTGTTAGCATGTTTAGCACTTGCTGGCACTTTTTTATATGTTATCAGGAGTCCACAAGAGTGTTAAACATGTCACTTCCTGTTGTCAGCAGGTGGCGCTATGACTATAACTGAATATGAGCATAGTCATGTGTTCAGGACAGAACGCTTATCAAAAGTGTGAAGTTTGGGGCAGATTGGACATTCCATGCCTTAGTTACAGCAACTTCCTATTTATTTGCAGCAATAGCATGCTTTAGCACTTAGCTAAGTGTTTGCTAACATGTTTCTAGTATGTTGTTAGCATGTTTAGCACTTGCTGGCACTTTTTTATATGTTATCAGGAGTTCACAACAGTGTTTAACATGTCACTTCCTGTTGCCAGCAGGTGGCGCTATGACTGTAACTGAATATGAGCATGGTCATGTGTTCAGGACAGAACGCTTATCAAAAGTGTTAAGTTTGGGGCAGATTGGACATTGCCTTCTTGAGTAACAACAACATCCTGTTTCATTGAATTAGCATGCTTTAGCACTCAGCTAAGTTTTGCTAGCATGTTTTAACATGTTTCTAGCATGTTTAGAAGTCAATGGCATTTTTAACATGTTGCTAGAACGGCATCAACGTGTTAAACATGACACTTCCTGTTACCAGTAGGTGGCGCTATTACTATAATTGAATATTCTCATGTAGATGTGTTCAGGCCATGACTCTTATCAAACGTGTGAAGTTTGGGGCAGATTGGACATTCCGTGCCTGAGTTACAGCAAATTCCTATTTAATTGCAGTAATAGCATGCTTTAGCACTTAGCTAAGTGTTTGCTAACATGTTTTAGCATGTGTCTAGTATGTTGTTAGCATGTTTAGCAGTTGCTGGCACTTTTTTATATGTTATCAGGAGTTCACAACAGTGTTAAACATGTCACTTCCTGTTGCCAGCAGGTGGCGCTATGACTATAACTGAATATGAGCATGGTCATGTGTTCAGGACAGAACGCTTATCAAAAGTGTGAAGTTTGGGGCAGATTGGACATTCCATGCCTGAGTTACAGCAACTTCCTGTTTCATGGCGAAACATCAAAATTTGTCAGGCCGCCGAGGACCCGCCCTTCGACGAAAACTCAAGATCTTCGCAATTTAACATCGCAAAGGCCTTAAGATTACACTCACCAAATTTGAAGATGATCAGATTAAAACTGTAGGAGGAGTTCGTTAAAGTACGAGGCATGAAAATGGCAAAAACTGCACAAAAATCTGAGAGGAAGTTGAAAATGGCTGACTTCCTGTTGTGTTTAGGGCTACGCTCCAAGAGACTTTTTTGTAGGTATTAGGTCCTTACATGTATGTACCGAATTTCGTACACGTACGTGGAACATAGCGGGAGGCGCACTCCGTTGAACTTTTATAGGTGGCGCTATCGAGCCATTTTGCCCCGCCCAATTCTGAAACCTATATCAGATGTAAATTTTCGCCAGTTCTGATGCGTGTGCAAAGTTTCGTGAGTTTTCGAGCATGTTTAGTCCCTCAAAAATGCGATTAAGTTCGGAGAAGAATAATAATAATAATTAAAGCTGCAAGCAGCGATGAAAGGGCCCTCGCACCCGTGCCATCAACACTCGGTGGCTTTAGGAAGACAGAGCATGGTTGGGAAATGTACATTTAAGGAGGTATATATAGTAAGAGTATGTCAAAGTCAGTTACAAAATGTTTTGTATAATGGTGATAATAGCATGCTTCATGACTCAGCTAAGTGTTGCTAGCATGTTTAATCTGTTTCTAGCATGCTTAGTACACAATAATTATGTGGTTAGTACTGCATTACTGTGTTAACCATGTCAGTTTCTGTTGCCAGTAGGTTGCGTTATGACTATAACTGAATATGAGCATGGATGTGTGTTCAGGACAGAACTCTTATCAAACGTGTGAAGTTTGGTGCAAATTGGACATTGCCTTCATGAGTAACAACAAAGTCATGTTTCATTGAATTAGCATTCTTTAGCACTTAGCTAAGCATTGTTAGCATGTTTTAACATGTTTCTAGCATGTTTAGAACTCAATGGCATTTTTAACATGTTGCTAGAACGGCATCAAAGTGTTAAACATGTCACTTCCTGTTGCCAGTAGGTGGCGCTATTACTATAACTGAACATTCTCATGTAGATGTGTTCAGGCCATGACTCTTATCAAAAGTGTGAAGTTTGGGGCAGATTGGACATTCCATGCCTGAGTTACAGCAAATTCCTATTTAATTGCAATAATAGCATGCTAATAATAATAGCACTTAGCTAAGAGTTTGCTAGCATGTTTTAGCATGTTTCTAGTATGTTGTTAGCATGTTTAGCACTTGCTGGCACTTTTTTATATGTTATTAGGAGTCCATAACAGTGTTAAACATGTCACTTCCTGTTGCCAGCAGGTGGCGCTATGACTGTAACTGAATATAAGCATGGTCATGTGTTCAGGACAGAACGCTTATCAAAAGTGTGAAGTTTGGGGCAGATTGGACATTCCATGCCTGAGTTACAGCAAATTCATATTTAATTGCAGTAATATCATTCTTTAGCACTTAGCTAAGTGTTTGCTAGTATGTTTTAGCATGTCTCTAGTATGTTGGTAGGATGTTTAGCACCTACTGGCATTTTTTAATATGTTATTAGGAGTCAAGAACAGTGTTAAACGTCACTTCCTGTTGCCAGCAGGTGGCGCTATGACTATAACTAAATATGAGCATGGACATGTGTTCAAGAGATAACTCTTATCAAACGTGTGAAGTTTGGGGTAGATTGTACATTGCCTTCTTGAGTAACAACAAAGTCCTGTTTCATTGAATTAGCATGCTTTAGCACTTAGCTAAGTATTGCTAGCATGTTTTAATATGTTTCTAGCATGTTTAGAACTCAATGGCATTTTTAACATGTTGCTAGAACAGCATCAACGTGTTAAACATGTCACTTCCTGTTGCCAGTAGGTGGCGCTATTACTATAACTGAATTTGAGCATAGACATGTGTTCAGGCCATGATTCTTATCAAACGTGTGACGTTTGGGGCAGATTGGACATTCCATGCCTGGGTTACAGCAAATTCCTATTTAATTGCAGTGATAGCATGCTTTAGCACTTAGCTAAGTGTTTGCTAGCATGTTTCTAGTATGTTACTAACCTGTTTAGCACTTGCTGGCTCTTTTTTATATGTTATTAGGAGACCACAACAGTGTTAAACATGTCACTTCCTGTTGACAGCAGGTGGCGCTATTACTATAACTGAATATTCTCATGTAGATGTGTTCAGGCCATGACTCTTATCAAACGTGTGAAGTTTGAGGCAGATTGGACATTCCATGCCTGTGTTACAGCAAATTCCTATTTAATTGCAGCAATAGCATGCTTTAGCACTTAGCTAAGTGTTTGCTAGCATGTTTTAGCATTTTTCTAGTATGTTGTTAGCATGTTTAGCACTTGCTGGCACTTTTTTTATATGTTTTTATGTCCACAACAGTGTTTAACATGTCACTTCCTGTTGCCAGCAGGTGGCACTATGACTGTAACTGAATATGAGCATGGTCATGTGTTCAGGACAGAACGTTTATTAAAAGTGTGAAGTTTGGCGCAGATTGGACATTGCCTTCTTGAGTAACAACAACATCCTGTTTCATTGAATTAGCATGCTTTAGCACTTAGCTAAGTATTGCTAGCATGTTTTAACATGTTTCTAGCATGTTTAGAAGTCAATGGCATTTTTAACATGTTGCTAGAATGGCATCAACGTGTTAAACATGACACTTCCTGTTACCAGTAGGTGGCGCTATTACTATAACTGAATTTTCTCATGTAGATGTGTTCAGGACAGAACGCTTATCAAAAGTGTGAAGTTTGGGGCAGATTGGACATTCCATGCCTGAGTTACAGCAAATTCCTATTTAATTGCAATAATAGCATGCTTTAGCACTTAGCTAAGAGTTTGCTAGCATGTTTTAGCATGCTTCTAGTATGTTGTTAGCATGTTTAGCACTTGCTGGCACTTTTTTATATGTTATTAGGAGTCCATAACAGTGTTAAACATGTCACTTCCTGTTGCCAGCAGGTGGCGCTATGACTGTAACTGAATATGAGCATGGTCATGTGTTCAGGACAGAACGCTTATCAAAAGTGTGAAGTTTGGGGCAGATTGGACATTCCATGCCTGAGTTACAGCAACTTCCTGTTTCATGGCGAAACATCGAAATTTGTCAGGCCGCCGAGGACCCGCCCTTTGACGAAAACTCAAGATCTTCGCAATTTAACGTCGCAAAGGCCTTAAGATTACACTCACCAAATTTGAAGATGATCAGATTAAAACTGTAGGAGGAGTTCGTTAAAGTACGAGGCCTGAAAATGGCAAAAAGTGCACAAAAATCTGAGAGGAAGTTCAAAATGGCTGACTTCCTGTTGTGTTTAGGGCTATGCTCCAAGAGACTTTTTTGTAGGTATTAGGTCATTACATGTATGTACCGAATTTCGTGCACGTACGTGGAACGTTGCGGGAGGCGCACTCCGTTGAACTTTTATAGGTGGCGCTATCGAGCCATTTTGCCCCGTCCAATTCTGAAACCTATATCAGATGTAAATTTTCGCCAGTTCTGACGCGTGTGCAAAGTTTCGTGAGTTTTCGAGCATGTTTAGGCCCTCAAAAATGCAATTCAATGCGGAGAAGAAGAAGAAGAAGAATAATAATAATAATAATAATAAACAGAGCAATTCCAAGAGGGTCCTCACACCATCGGTGCTCGGGCCCTAATAAACAGAGCAATTCCAAGAGGGTCCTCACACCATCGGTGCTCGGGCCCTAATAAACAGAGCAATTCCAAGAGGGTCCTCACACCATCGGTGCTCGGGCCCTAATTAAAGCTGCAAGCAGCGATGGAAAGGGCCCTCGCACCCCTGCCACCGCCACCCGGCACCTTTAGGAAAGGCCTTAAGATTACACTCACCAAATTTGAAGAGGATCAGATCAAAACTGTAGGAGGAGTTTGTTAGAGTACAACATCAGGAAATGGCAAAAACTGCCCAAAATCTGAGAGGAAGTTCAAAATAGCTGACTTCCTGTTGTGTTTAGGGCTACGCTCCAAGAGACTTTTTTGTAGGTATTGGCTCATTACATGTATGTACCAAATTTCATACCTGTACGTGAAACGTCGAGCCGGGGCAAAATGTAGGGGCAATAATTAAGCCATTTTGCCCCACCCAATTTTGAAAACCATATCACACGTAAATTTTCACCACTTCTGAAGCGTGTGCAAAGCAAGCAACATCGGAACTGCAAGCAACATTAATATTGAACTTATCTGATCATGCATATATCACCAAAAGGCCGAAATTGGGTGAACTAGTGCAAAAAATGCCCGTGCAAAATCAGTTTTTGTGTGTGTTTTTAGTAATTGTTGGTTTGGTGTGTGCTCATTGTTACAATTACACAGCAAAAGTTCAGTGACATTTTTATTTGTGCATGGTAAAAAGCACACAGTGAACTCTGAGAAAACGCTATGCTTGAGCAAACAGTTTGTGAATAGGCAACTACAAATGATGCCCGTGAAAGAGACTGTGAACGCATTGAATAGGATATGTTTAGTTGGTGAATAGCATAGGCTACTATTACACAGTAGCGACAACGTTAAGCGCACCAGAATGAAATATAATATTCAGAAGTAAACACTAACAGCATAGCTGACTTACAGATTCAGTTTACATCCACAAATGAATAAGCACCTCGATTCAGGGAGCAGTGCAAAGTGCCCGTGCAAAATCAGTTTTTGTGAGCTGATCGCCGTCAAAAAAGTTCAGGAGATATTTCTTGCGATGGCAATATGATCAAAAATAACTTTATATTGATTCAATGGATTAATAGCATTTTGAAAAAAAAAAAAAAGTCATGAATTTATTGCATTTTTGGGAAAAAATAATCCGTTTTTATAATAAATCTTAAAAAATTCAAATCCAGATTTTGATTTTCAATGTTGTTATAACCTAAAGATGCTATGTGAAAGTTTGAAACAGAAAATAGTGGTTTTCACACATTTAGTGGTTATCTCACATTCGAGAGATATGCGAATAACACACAGACAGACAGACGGACGTTTCTGTAATTTATAGATAGATGGATTTATCACGTTCGGGAACCAAACTATAATATTCAGAAGTAAACAGTGTAGCTGACTGAGTGTTTATGTCAGAATGTTTATTTTTAAACCACAGCCTTCTTGGGGCTTCTTTGACCGATACAACTCTCTAATGTCAGAATGTTTATTTTTAAACCACAACCTTCTAAAAATGATATATTTAACGATATCTTTTGCATTTCTCATCCAAACAATGTCAAACTTGGCACTGCACTTACTCGTGCCCGTGGCGAGACACCTGTCGAGTTTGAAATCAATCGGACTAACGGTTCGAGAGATATGCGAGGAACAGACACACACACACACAGACAGACAGACAGACAGACGTTCCTGTAATTTATAGATAGATGTTTGTCAGGCCGCCGAGGGCACACCCTTCGACGAAAACTCTAGATCTTCGCAATTTAACGTCACAAAGGCCTTAAGATTACACTCACCAAATTTGAAGAGTATCAGATCAAATCTGTAGGAGGAGTTCGTTAAAGTACAACATCAGGAAATTACGAAAAATGCCCAAAATCCAGGAGGAAGTTCAAAATAGCTCACTTCCTGTTGTGTTTAGGGCTATGCTCCAAGAGACTTTTCTGTAGGTATTGGGTCATTACATGTATGTACCAAATTTCATACCTGTACGTGAAACCAGGAGCCGGGGCAAAATGTGGGGCAATAATTTACCGAATTTGCCCCCCCCAATTCTGAAAACCATATCACACGTAAATTTTCACCACTTCTGAAGCGTGTGCAAAGTTTCATGAGTTTTCGAGCATGTTTAGGCCCTCTAAAAAGCGATTCACTTTGGAGAAGAAGAAGAAGAAGAATAAGTAAAGCTGCAAGCAGCGATGAAAAGGGCCCTCGCACCCCTGCCACCGCCACCCGGCACCTTTAGGAAAGGCCTTAAGATTACACTCACCAAATTTGAAGAGGATCAGATCAAAACTGTAGGAGGAGTTTGTTAAAGTACAACATCAGGAAATGGCAAAAACTGCCCAAAATCTGACAGGAAGTTCAAAATAACTGACTTCCTGTTGTGTTTAGGGCTATGCTCCAAGAGACTTTTTTGTAGGTATTGGGTCCTTACATGTGTGTACCAAATTTCATACCTGTACGTGAAACGTCGAGCCGGGGTAAAATGTAGGGGCAATAAGTAAGCCATTTTGCCCCATCCAATTTTTAAAACCACATCACACGTAAATTGTCACCACTTCTGAAGCGTGTGCAAAGTTTCATGATTTTTCGAGCACGTTTTGTATTTGCCACACTTCCTGCTACCAGCAGGTGGCGCTATTGCTATAATCATAATGAGCATTGGCATGTGTTCAGGACAGGACTCTTATCAAACATGTGAAGTTTGGGGCAGATTGAAAATTGTATGCCTGAGTTACTGCAGGCTGTCTGTGGTTGCCTAGCAACATCAGAACTGCAAGCAACATTAATATTGAACTTATCTGATCATGCATATATCACCAAAAGGCCGAAATTGGGTGAACTAGTGCAAAAAATGCCCGTGCAAAATCAGTTTTTGTGTGTGTTTTTAGTAATTGTTGGTTTGGTGTGTGCTCATTGTTACAATTACACAGCAAAAGTTCAGTGATATTTTTATTTGTGCATGGTAAAAAGCACACAGTGAACTCCGAGAAAACGCTATGCTTGAGCAAACAGTTTGTGAATAGGCAACTACAAATGATGCCCGTGAAAGAGACTGTGAACGCATTGAATAGGATATGTTTAGTTGGTGAATAGCATAGGCTACTATTACACAGTAGCGACAACGTTAAGCGCACCAGAATGAAATATAATATTCAGAAGTAAACACTAACAGCATAGCTGACTTACAGATTCAGTTTACATCCACAAATGAATAAGCACCTCGATTCAGGGAGCAGTGCAAAGTGCCCGTGCAAAATCAGTTTTTGTGAGCTGATCGCCGTCAAAAAAGTTCAGGAGATATTTCTTGCGATGGCAATATGATCAAAAATAACTTTATATTGATTCAATGGATTAATAGCATTTTGAAAAAAAAAAAGTCATGAATTTATTGCATTTTTGGGAAAAAATAATCCGTTTTTATAATAAATCTTAAAAAAATTCAAATCCAGATTTTGATTTTCAATGTTGTTATAACCTAAAGATGCTATGTGAAAGTTTGAAACAGAAAATAGTGGTTTTCACACATTTAGTGGTTATCTCACATTTGAGAGATATGCGAATAACACACAGACAGACAGACGGACGTTTCTGTAATTTATAGATAGATGGATTTATCACGTTCGGGAACCAAACTATAATATTCAGAAGAAAACAGTGTAGCTGACTGAGTGTTTATGTCAGAATGTTTATTTTTAAACCACAACCTTCTTGGGGCTTCTTTGACCGATACAACTCTATAATGTCAGAATGTTTATTTTTAAACCACAACCTTCTAAAAATGATATATTTAACGATATCTTTTGCATTTCTCATCCAAACAATGTCAAACTTGGCACTGCACTTACTCGTGCCCGTGGCAAGACACCTGTCGAGTTTGAAATTAATCGGACTAACGGTTCGAGAGATATGCGAGGAACAGACACACACACACACAGACAGACAGACAGACAGACGTTCCTGTAATTTATAGATAGATGTTTGTCAGGCCGCCGAGGGCACACCCTTCGACGAAAACTCTAGATCTTCGCAATTTAACGTCACAAAGGCCTTAAGATTACACTCACCAAATTTGAAGAGGATCAGATCAAATCTGTAGGAGGAGTTCGTTAAAGTACAACATCAGGAAATTACGAAAAATGCCCAAAATCTAGGAGGAAGTTCAAAATAGCTCACTTCCTGTTGTGTTTAGGGCTATGCTCCAAGAGACTTTTCTGTAGGTATTGGGTCATTACATGTATGTACCAAATTTCATACCTGTACGTGAAACCAGGAGCCGGGGCAAAATGTGGGGGCAATAATTTACCGAATTTGCCCCCCCCAATTCTGAAAACCATATCACACGTAAATTTTCACCACTTCTGAAGCGTGTGCAAAGTTTCATGAGTTTTCGAGCATGTTTAGGCCCTCTAAAAAGCGATTCACTTTGGAGAAGAAGAAGAAGAAGAATAATTAAAGCTGCAAGCAGCGATGAAAAGGGCCCTCGCACCCCTGCCACCGCCACCCGGCACCTTTAGGAAAGGCCTTAAGATTACACTCACCAAATTTGAAGAGGATCAGATCAAAACTGTAGGAGGAGTTTGTTAAAGTACAACATCAGGAAATGGCAAAAACTGCCCAAAATCTGACAGGAAGTTCAAAATAACTGACTTCCTGTTGTGTTTAGGGCTATGCTCCAAGAGACTTTTTTGTAGGTATTGGGTCTTTACATGTGTGTACCAAATTTCATACCTGTACGTGAAACGTCGAGCCGGGGCAAAATGTAGGGGCAATAAGTAAGCCATTTTGCCCCACCCAATTTTTAAAACCACATCACACGTAAATTGTCACCACTTCTGAAGCGTGTGCAAAGTTTCATGATTTTTCGAGCACGTTTTGTATTTGCCACACTTCCTGCTACCAGCAGGTGGTGCTATTGCTATAATCATAATGAGCATTGGCATGTGTTCAGGACAGGAGTCTTATCAAACATGTGAAGTTTGTGGCAGATTGAAAATTGTATGCCTGAGTTACTGCAGGCTGTCTGTGGTTGCCTAGCAACATCAGAACTGCAAGCAACATTAATATTGAACTTATCTGATCATGCATATATCACCAAAAGGCCGAAATTGGGTGAACTAGTGCAAAAAATGCCCGTGCAAAATCAGTTTTTGTGTGTGTTTTTAGTAATTGTTGGTTTGGTGTGTGCTCATTGTTACAATTACACAGCAAAAGTTCAGTGACATTTTTATTTGTGCATGGTAAAAAGCACACAGTGAACTCCGAGAAAACGCTATGCTTGAGCAAACAGTTTGTGAATAGGCAACTACAAATGATGCCCGTGAAAGAGACTGTGAACGCATTGAATAGGATATGTTTAGTTGGTGAATAGCATAGGCTATTATTACACAGTAGCGACAACGTTAAGCGCACCAGAATGAAATATAATATTCAGAAGTAAACACTAACAGCATAGCTGACATACAGATTCAGTTTACATCCACAAATGAATAAGCACCTCGATTCAGGGAGCAGTGCAAAGTGCCCGTGCAAAATCAGTTTTTGTGAGCTGATCGCCGTCAAAAAAGTTCAGGAGATATTTCTTGCGATGGCAATATGATCAAAAATAACTTTATATTGATTCAATGGATTAATAGCATTTTGAAAAAAAAAAAAAAAGTCATGAATTTATTGCATTTTTGGGAAAAAATAATCCGTTTTTATAATAAATCTTAAAAAATTCAAATCCAGATTTTGATTTTCAATGTTGTTATAACCTAAAGATTCTATGTGAAAGTTTGAAACAGAAAATAGTGGTTTTTACACATTTAGTGGTTATCTCACATTCGAGAGATATGCGAATAACACACAGACAGACAGACGGACGTTTCTGTAATTTATAGATAGATGGATTTATCACGTTCGGGAACCAAACTATAATATTCAGAAGTAAACAGTGTAGCTGACTGAGTGTTTATGTCAGAATGTTTATTTTTAAACCACAGCCTTCTTGGGGCTTCTTTGACCGATACAACTCTCTAATGTCAGAATGTTTATTTTTAAACCACAACCTTCTAAAAATGATATATTTAACGATATCTTTTGCATTTCTCATCCAAACAATGTCAAACTTGGCACTGCACTTACTCGTGCCCGTGGCGAGACACCTGTCGAGTTTGAAATCAATCGGACTAACGGTTCGAGAGATATGCGAGGAACAGACACACACACACACAGACAGACAGACAGACAGACGTTCCTGTAATTTATAGATAGATGTTTGTCAGGCCGCCGAGGGCACACCCTTCGACGAAAACTCTAGATCTTCGCAATTTAACGTCACAAAGGCCTTAAGATTACACTCACCAAATTTGAAGAGTATCGGATCAAATCTGTAGGAGGAGTTCGTTAAAGTACAACATCAGGAAATTACGAAAAATGCCCAAAATCCAGGAGGAAGTTCAAAATAGCTCACTTCCTGTTGTGTTTAGGGCTATGCTCCAAGAGACTTTTCTGTAGGTATTGGGTCATTACATGTATGTACCAAATTTCATACCTGTACGTGAAACCAGGAGCCGGGGCAAAATGTGGGGGCAATAATTTACCGAATTTGCCCCCCCCAATTCTGAAAACCATATCACACGTAAATTTTCACCACTTCTGAAGCGTGTGCAAAGTTTCATGAGTTTTCGAGCATGTTTAGGCCCTCTAAAAAGCGATTCACTTTGGAGAAGAAGAATAATAATTAAAGCTGCAAGCAGCGATGAAAAGGGCCCTCGCACCCCTGCCACCGCCACCCGGCACCTTTAGGAAAGGCCTTAAGATTACACTCACCAAATTTGAAGAGGATCAGATCAAAACTGTAGGAGGAGTTTGTTAAAGTACAACATCAGGAAATGGCAAAAACTGCCCAAAATCTGACAGGAAGTTCAAAATAACTGACTTCCTGTTGTGTTTAGGGCTATGCTCCAAGAGACTTTTTTGTAGGTATTGGGTCTTTACATGTGTGTACCAAATTTCATACCTGTACGTGAAACGTCGAGCCGGGGCAAAATGTAGGGGCAATAAGTAAGCCATTTTGCCCCACCCAATTTTTAAAACCACATCACACGTAAATTGTCACCACTTCTGAAGCGTGTGCAAAGTTTCATGATTTTTCGAGCACGTTTTGTATTTGCCACACTTCCTGCTACCAGCAGGTGGTGCTATTGCTATAATCATAATGAGCATTGGCATGTGTTCAGGACAGGAGTCTTATCAAACATGTGAAGTTTGTGGCAGATTGAAAATTGTATGCCTGAGTTACTGCAGGCTGTCTGTGGTTGCCTAGCAACATCAGAACTGCAAGCAACATTAATATTGAACTTATCTGATCATGCATATATCACCAAAAGGCCGAAATTGGGTGAACTAGTGCAAAAAATGCCCGTGCAAAATCAGTTTTTGTGTGTGTTTTTAGTAATTGTTGGTTTGGTGTGTGCTCATTGTTACAATTACACAGCAAAAGTTCAGTGACATTTTTATTTGTGCATGGTAAAAAGCACACAGTGAACTCCGAGAAAACGCTATGCTTGAGCAAACAGTTTGTGAATAGGCAACTACAAATGATGCCCGTGAAAGAGACTGTAAACGCATTGAATAGGATATGTTTAGTTGGTGAATAGCATAGGCTATTATTACACAGTAGCGACAACGTTAAGCGCACCAGAATGAAATATAATATTCAGAAGTAAACACTAACAGCATAGCTGACATACAGATTCAGTTTACATCCACAAATGAATAAGCACCTCGATTCAGGGAGCAGTGCAAAGTGCCCGTGCAAAATCAGTTTTTGTGAGCTGATCGCCGTCAAAAAAGTTCAGGAGATATTTCTTGCGATGGCAATATGATCAAAAATAACTTTATATTGATTCAATGGATTAATAGCATTTTGAAAAAAAAAAAAAAGTCATGAATTTATTGCATTTTTGGGAAAAAATAATCCGTTTTTATAATAAATCTTAAAAAATTCAAATCCAGATTTTGATTTTCAATGTTGTTATAACCTAAAGATTCTATGTGAAAGTTTGAAACAGAAAATAGTGGTTTTCACACATTTAGTGGTTATCTCACATTCGAGAGATATGCGAATAACACACAGACAGACAGACGGACGTTTCTGTAATTTATAGATAGATGGATTTATCACGTTCGGGAACCAAACTATAATATTCAGAAGTAAACAGTGTAGCTGACTGAGTGTTTATGTCAGAATGTTTATTTTTAAACCACAGCCTTCTTGGGGCTTCTTTGACCGATACAACTCTCTAATGTCAGAATGTTTATTTTTAAACCACAACCTTCTAAAAATGATATATTTAACGATATCTTTTGCATTTCTCATCCAAACAATGTCAAACTTGGCACTGCACTTACTCGTGCCCGTGGCGAGACACCTGTCGAGTTTGAAATCAATCGGACTAACGGTTCGAGAGATATGCGAGGAACAGACACACACACACACAGACAGACAGACAGACAGACGTTCCTGTAATTTATAGATAGATGTTTGTCAGGCCGCCGAGGGCACACCCTTCGACGAAAACTCTAGATCTTCGCAATTTAACGTCACAAAGGCCTTAAGATTACACTCACCAAATTTGAAGAGTATCGGATCAAATCTGTAGGAGGAGTTCGTTAAAGTACAACATCAGGAAATTACGAAAAATGCCCAAAATCCAGGAGGAAGTTCAAAATAGCTCACTTCCTGTTGTGTTTAGGGCTATGCTCCAAGAGACTTTTCTGTAGGTATTGGGTCATTACATGTATGTACCAAATTTCATACCTGTACGTGAAACCAGGAGCCGGGGCAAAATGTGGGGGCAATAATTTACCGAATTTGCCCCCCCCAATTCTGAAAACCATATCACACGTAAATTTTCACCACTTCTGAAGCGTGTGCAAAGTTTCATGAGTTTTCGAGCATGTTTAGGCCCTCTAAAAAGCGATTCACTTTGGAGAAGAAGAATAATAATAAACGGAGCAAAAACAATAGGGTCCTCTCACCATCGGTGCTCGGGCCCTAATTAAAGCTGCAAGCAGCGATGAAAAGGGCCCTCGCACCCCTGCCACCGCCACCCGGCACCTTTAGGAAAGGCCTTAAGATTACACTCACCAAATTTGAAGAGGATCAGATCAAAACTGTAGGAGTTTGTTAAAGTACAACATCAGGAAATGGCAAAAACTGCCCAAAATCTGACAGGAAGTTCAAAATAACTGACTTCCTGTTGTGTTTAGGGCTATGCTCCAAGAGACTTTTTTGTAGGTATTGGGTCTTTACATGTGTGTACCAAATTTCATACCTGTACGTGAAACGTCGAGCCGGGGCAAAATGTAGGGGCAATAAGTAAGCCATTTTGCCCCACCCAATTTTTAAAACCACATCACACGTAAATTGTCACCACTTCTGAAGCGTGTGCAAAGTTTCATGATTTTTCGAGCACGTTTTGTATTTGCCACACTTCCTGCTACCAGCAGGTGGTGCTATTGCTATAATCATAATGAGCATTGGCATGTGTTCAGGACAGGACTCTTATCAAACATGTGAAGTTTGTGGCAGATTGAAAATTGTATGCCTGAGTTACTGCAGGCTGTCTGTGGTTGCCTAGCAACATCAGAACTGCAAGCAACATTAATATTGAACTTATCTGATCATGCATATATCACCAAAAGGCCGAAATTGGGTGAACTAGTGCAAAAAATGCCCGTGCAAAATCAGTTTTTGTGTGTGTTTTTAGTAATTGTTGGTTTGGTGTGTGCTCATTGTTACAATTACACAGCAAAAGTTCAGTGACATTTTTATTTGTGCATGGTAAAAAGCACACAGTGAACTCCGAGAAAACGCTATGCTTGAGCAAACAGTTTGTGAATAGGCAACTACAAATGATGCCCGTGAAAGAGACTGTGAACGCATTGAATAGGATATGTTTAGTTGGTGAATAGCATAGGCTACTATTACACAGTAGCGACAACGTTAAGCGCACCAGAATGAAATATAATATTCAGAAGTAAACACTAACAGCATAGCTGACTTACAGATTCAGTTTACATCCACAAATGAATAAGCACCTCGATTCAGGGAGCAGTGCAAAGTGCCCGTGCAAAATCAGTTTTTGTGAGCTGATCGCCGTCAAAAAAGTTCAGGAGATATTTCTTGCGATGGCAATATGATCAAAAATAACTTTATATTGATTCAATGGATTAATAGCATTTAAAAAAAAAAAAAAAAGTCATGAATTTATTGCATTTTTGGGAAAAAATAATCCGTTTTTATAATAAATCTTAAAAAATTCAAATCCAGATTTTGATTTTCAATGTTGTTATAACCTAAAGATGCTATGTGAAAGTTTGAAACAGAAAATAGTGGTTTTCACACATTTAGTGGTTATCTCACATTCGAGAGATATGCGAATAACACACAGACAGACAGACGGACGTTTCTGTAATTTATAGATAGATGGATTTATCACGTTCGGGAACCAAACTATAATATTCAGAAGTAAACAGTGTAGCTGACTGAGTGTTTATGTCAGAATGTTTATTTTTAAACCACAGCCTTCTTGGGGCTTCTTTGACCGATACAACTCTCTAATGTCAGAATGTTTATTTTTAAACCACAACCTTCTAAAAATGATATATTTAACGATATCTTTTGCATTTCTCATCCAAACAATGTCAAACTTGGCACTGCACTTACTCGTGCCCGTGGCAAGACACCTGTCGAGTTTGAAATCAATCGGACTAACGGTTCGAGAGATATGCGAGGAACAGACACACACACACACAGACAGACAGACAGACAGACGTTCCTGTAATTTATAGATAGATGTTTGTCAGGCCGCCGAGGGCACACCCTTCGACGAAAACTCTAGATCTTCGCAATTTAACGTCACAAAGGCCTTAAGATTACACTCACCAAATTTGAAGAGTATCAGATCAAATCTGTAGGAGGAGTTCGTTAAAGTACAACATCAGGAAATTACGAAAAATGCCCAAAATCCAGGAGGAAGTTCAAAATAGCTCACTTCCTGTTGTGTTTAGGGCTATGCTCCAAGAGACTTTTCTGTAGGTATTGGGTCATTACATGTATGTACCAAATTTCATACCTGTACGTGAAACCAGGAGCCGGGGCAAAATGTGGGGGCAATAATTTACCGAATTTGCCCCCCACAATTCTGAAAACTATATCACACGTAAATTTTCACCACTTCTGAAGCGTGTGCAAAGTTTCATGAGTTTTCGAGCATGTTTAGGCCCTCTAAAAAGCGATTCACTTTGGAGAAGAAGAATAATAATAAACGGAGCAAAAACAATAGGGTCCTCTCACCATCGGTGCTCGGGCCCTAATTAAAGCTGCAAGCAGCGATGAAAAGGGCCCTCGCACCCCTGCCACCGCCACCCGGCACCTTTAGGAAAGGCCTTAAGATTACACTCACCAACTTTGAAGAGGATCAGATCAAATCTGTAGGAGGAGTTTGTTAAAGTACAACATCAGGAAATTACGAAAAATGCCCAAAATCTAGGAGGAAGTTCAAAATAGCTCACTTCCTGTTGTGTTTAGGGCTATGCTCCAAGAGACTTTTCTGTAGGTATTGGGTCTTTACATGTGTGTACCAAATTTCATACCTGTACGTGAAACGTCGAGCCGGGGCAAAATGTAGGGGCAATAAGTAAGCCATTTTGCCCCACCCAATTTTTAAAACCACATCACACGTAAATTGTCACCACTTCTGAAGCGTGTGCAAAGTTTCATGATTTTTCGAGCACGTTTTGTATTTGCCACACTTCCTGCTACCAGCAGGTGGTGCTATTGCTATAATCATAATGAGCATTGGCATGTGTTCAGGACAGGAGTCTTATCAAACATGTGAAGTTTGTGGCAGATTGAAAATTGTATGCCTGAGTTACTGCAGGCTGTCTGTGGTTGCCAAGCAACATCAGAACTCCAAGCAACATTAATATTGAACTTATCTGATCATGCATATATCACCAAAAGGCCGAAATTGGGTGAACTAGTGCAAAAAATGCCCGTGCAAAATCAGTTTTTGTGTGTGTTTTTAGTAATTGTTGGTTTGGTGTGTGCTCATTGTTACAATTACACAGCAAAAGTTCAGTGACATTTTTATTTGTGCATGGTAAAAAGCACACAGTGAACTCCGAGAAAACGCTATGCTTGAGCAAACAGTTTGTGAATAGGCAACTACAAATGATGCCCGTGAAAGAGACTGTGAACGCATTGAATAGGATATGTTTAGTTGGTGAATAGCATAGGCTATTATTACACAGTAGCGACAACGTTAAGCGCACCAGAATGAAATATAATATTCAGAAGTAAACACTAACAGCATAGCTGACTTACAGATTCAGTTTACATCCACAAATGAATAAGCACCTCGATTCAGGGAGCAGTGCAAAGTGCCCGTGCAAAATCAGTTTTTGTGAGCTGATCGCCGTCAAAAAAGTTCAGGAGATATTTCTTGCGATGGCAATATGATCAAAAATAACTTTATATTGATTCAATGGATTAATAGCATTTTGAAAAAAAAAAAAGTCATGAATTTATTGCATTTTTGGGAAAAAATAATCCGTTTTTATAATAAATCTTAAAAAATTCAAATCCAGATTTTGATTTTCAATGTTGTTATAACCTAAAGATGCTATGTGAAAGTTTGAAACAGAAAATAGTGGTTTTCACACATTTAGTGGTTATCTCACATTCGAGAGATATGCGAATAACACACAGACAGACAGACGGACGTTTCTGTAATTTATAGATAGATGGATTTATCACGTTCGGGAACCAAACTATAATATTCAGAAGTAAACAGTGTAGCTGACTGAGTGTTTATGTCAGAATGTTTATTTTTAAACCACAGCCTTCTTGGGGCTTCTTTGACCGATACAACTCTCTAATGTCAGAATGTTTATTTTTAAACCACAACCTTCTAAAAATGATATATTTAACGATATCTTTTGCATTTCTCATCCAAACAATGTCAAACTTGGCACTGCACTTACTCGTGCCCGTGGCGAGACACCTGTCGAGTTTGAAATCAATCGGACTAACGGTTCGAGAGATATGCGAGGAACAGACACACACACACACAGACAGACAGACAGACAGACGTTCCTGTAATTTATAGATAGATGTTTGTCAGGCCGCCGAGGGCACACCCTTCGACGAAAACTCTAGATCTTCGCAATTTAACGTCACAAAGGCCTTAAGATTACACTCACCAAATTTGAAGAGGATCAGATCAAATCTGTAGGAGGAGTTCGTTAAAGTACAACATCAGGAAATTACGAAAAATGCCCAAAATCCAGGAGGAAGTTCAAAATAGCTCACTTCCTGTTGTGTTTAGGGCTATGCTCCAAGAGACTTTTCTGTAGGTATTGGGTCATTACATGTATGTACCAAATTTCATACCTGTACGTGAAACCAGGAGCCGGGGCAAAATGTGGGGGCAATAATTTACCGAATTTGCCCCCCCCAATTCTGAAAACCATATCACACGTAAATTTTCACCACTTCTGAAGCGTGTGCAAAGTTTCATGAGTTTTCGAGCATGTTTAGGCCCTCTAAAAAGCGATTCACTTTGGAGAAGAAGAAGAAGAAGAAGAATAATTAAAGCTGCAAGCAGCGATGAAAAGGGCCCTCGCACCCCTGCCACCGCCACCCGGCACCTTTAGGAAAGGCCTTAAGATTACACTCACCAAATTTGAAGAGGATCAGATCAAAACTGTAGGAGGAGTTTGTTAAAGTACAACATCAGGAAATGGCAAAAACTGCCCAAAATCTGACAGGAAGTTCAAAATAACTGACTTCCTGTTGTGTTTAGGGCTATGCTCCAAGAGACTTTTTTGTAGGTATTGGGTCTTTACATGTGTGTACCAAATTTCATACCTGTACGTGAAACGTCGAGCCGGGGCAAAATGTAGGGGCAATAAGTAAGCCATTTTGCCCCACCCAATTTTTAAAACCACATCACACGTAAATTGTCACCACTTCTGAAGCGTGTGCAAAGTTTCATGATTTTTCGAGCACGTTTTGTATTTGCCACACTTCCTGCTACCAGCAGGTGGTGCTATTGCTATAATCATAATGAGCATTGGCATGTGTTCAGGACAGGAGTCTTATCAAACATGTGAAGTTTGTGGCAGATTGAAAATTGTATGCCTGAGTTACTGCAGGCTGTCTGTGGTTGCCTAGCAACATCAGAACTGCAAGCAACATTAATATTGAACTTATCTGATCATGCATATATCACCAAAAGGCCGAAATTGGGTGAACTAGTGCAAAAAATGCCCGTGCAAAATCAGTTTTTGTGTGTGTTTTTAGTAATTGTTGGTTTGGTGTGTGCTCATTGTTACAATTACACAGCAAAAGTTCAGTGACATTTTTATTTGTGCATGGTAAAAAGCACACAGTGAACTCCGAGAAAACGCTATGCTTGAGCAAACAGTTTGTGAATAGGCAACTACAAATGATGCCCGTGAAAGAGACTGTGAACGCATTGAATAGGATATGTTTAGTTGGTGAATAGCATAGGCTATTATTACACAGTAGCGACAACGTTAAGCGCACCAGAATGAAATATAATATTCAGAAGTAAACACTAACAGCATAGCTGACTTACAGATTCAGTTTACATCCACAAATGAATAAGCACCTCGATTCAGGGAGCAGTGCAAAGTGCCCGTGCAAAATCAGTTTTTGTGAGCTGATCGCCGTCAAAAAAGTTCAGGAGATATTTCTTGCGATGGCAATATGATCAAAAATAACTTTATATTGATTCAATGGATTAATAGCATTTAAAAAAAAAAAAAAAAGTCATGAATTTATTGCATTTTTGGGAAAAAATAATCCGTTTTTATAATAAATCTTAAAAAATTCAAATCCAGATTTTGATTTTCAATGTTGTTATAACCTAAAGATGCTAGGTGAAAGTTTGAAACAGAAAATAGTGGTTTTCACACATTTAGTGGTTATCTCACATTCGAGAGATATGCGAATAACACACAGACAGACAGACGGACGTTTCTGTAATTTATAGATAGATGGATTTATCACGTTCGGGAACCAAACTATAATATTCAGAAGTAAACAGTGTAGCTGACTGAGTGTTTATGTCAGAATGTTTATTTTTAAACCACAGCCTTCTTGGGGCTTCTTTGACCGATACAACTCTCTAATGTCAGAATGTTTATTTTTAAACCACAACCTTCTAAAAATGATATATTTAACGATATCTTTTGCATTTCTCATCCAAACAATGTCAAACTTGGCACTGCACTTACTCGTGCCCGTGGCGAGACACCTGTCGAGTTTGAAATCAATCGGACTAACGGTTCGAGAGATATGCGAGGAACAGACACACACACACACAGACAGACAGACAGACAGACGTTCCTGTAATTTATAGATAGATGTTTGTCAGGCCGCCGAGGGCACACCCTTCGACGAAAACTCTAGATCTTCGCAATTTAACGTCACAAAGGCCTTAAGATTACACTCACCAAATTTGAAGAGGATCAGATCAAATCTGTAGGAGGAGTTCGTTAAAGTACAACATCAGGAAATTACGAAAAATGCCCAAAATCCAGGAGGAAGTTCAAAATAGCTCACTTCCTGTTGTGTTTAGGGCTATGCTCCAAGAGACTTTTCTGTAGGTATTGGGTCATTACATGTATGTACCAAATTTCATACCTGTACGTGAAACCAGGAGCCGGGGCAAAATGTGGGGGCAATAATTTACCGAATTTGCCCCCCCCAATTCTGAAAACCATATCACACGTAAATTTTCACCACTTCTGAAGCGTGTGCAAAGTTTCATGAGTTTTCGAGCATGTTTAGGCCCTCTAAAAAGCGATTCACTTTGGAGAAGAAGAAGAAGAAGAAGAATAATTAAAGCTGCAAGCAGCGATGAAAAGGGCCCTCGCACCCCTGCCACCGCCACCCGGCACCTTTAGGAAAGGCCTTAAGATTACACTCACCAAATTTGAAGAGGATCAGATCAAAACTGTAGGAGGAGTTTGTTAAAGTACAACATCAGGAAATGGCAAAAACTGCCCAAAATCTGACAGGAAGTTCAAAATAACTGACTTCCTGTTGTGTTTAGGGCTATGCTCCAAGAGACTTTTTTGTAGGTATTGGGTCTTTACATGTGTGTACCAAATTTCACACCTGTACGTGAAACGTCGAGCCGGGGCAAAATGTAGGGGCAATAAGTAAGCCATTTTGCCCCACCCAATTTTTAAAACCACATCACACGTAAATTGTCACCACTTCTGAAGCGTGTGCAAAGTTTCATGATTTTTCGAGCACGTTTTGTATTTGCCACACTTCCTGCTACCAGCAGGTGGTGCTATTGCTATAATCATAATGAGCATTGGCATGTGTTCAGGACAGGAGTCTTATCAAACATGTGAAGTTTGTGGCAGATTGAAAATTGTATGCCTGAGTTACTGCAGGCTGTCTGTGGTTGCCTAGCAACATCAGAACTGCAAGCAACATTAATATTGAACTTATCTGATCATGCATATATCACCAAAAGGCCGAAATTGGGTGAACTAGTGCAAAAAATGCCCGTGCAAAATCAGTTTTTGTGTGTGTTTTTAGTAATTGTTGGTTTGGTGTGTGCTCATTGTTACAATTACACAGCAAAAGTTCAGTGACATTTTTATTTGTGCATGGTAAAAAGCACACAGTGAACTCCGAGAAAACGCTATGCTTGAGCAAACAGTTTGTGAATAGGCAACTACAAATGATGCCCGTGAAAGAGACTGTGAACGCATTGAATAGGATATGTTTAGTTGGTGAATAGCATAGGCTATTATTACACAGTAGCGACAACGTTAAGCGCACCAGAATGAAATATAATATTCAGAAGTAAACACTAACAGCATAGCTGACATACAGATTCAGTTTACATCCACAAATGAATAAGCACCTCGATTCAGGGAGCAGTGCAAAGTGCCCGTGCAAAATCAGTTTTTGTGAGCTGATCGCCGTCAAAAAAGTTCAGGAGATATTTCTTGCGATGGCAATATGATCAAAAATAACTTTATATTGATTCAATGGATTAATAGCATTTTGAAAAAAAAAAAAAAAGTCATGAATTTATTGCATTTTTGGGAAAAAATAATCCGTTTTTATAATAAATCTTAAAAAATTCAAATCCAGATTTTGATTTTCAATGTTGTTATAACCTAAAGATTCTATGTGAAAGTTTGAAACAGAAAATAGTGGTTTTCACACATTTAGTGGTTATCTCACATTCGAGAGATATGCGAATAACACACAGACAGACAGACGGACGTTTCTGTAATTTATAGATAGATGGATTTATCACGTTCGGGAACCAAACTATAATATTCAGAAGTAAACAGTGTAGCTGACTGAGTGTTTATGTCAGAATGTTTATTTTTAAACCACAGCCTTCTTGGGGCTTCTTTGACCGATACAACTCTCTAATGTCAGAATGTTTATTTTTAAACCACAACCTTCTAAAAATGATATATTTAACGATATCTTTTGCATTTCTCATCCAAACAATGTCAAACTTGGCACTGCACTTACTCGTGCCCGTGGCGAGACACCTGTCGAGTTTGAAATCAATCGGACTAACGGTTCGAGAGATATGCGAGGAACAGACACACACACACACAGACAGACAGACAGACAGACGTTCCTGTAATTTATAGATAGATGTTTGTCAGGCCGCCGAGGGCACACCCTTCGACGAAAACTCTAGATCTTCGCAATTTAACGTCACAAAGGCCTTAAGATTACACTCACCAAATTTGAAGAGTATCGGATCAAATCTGTAGGAGGAGTTCGTTAAAGTACAACATCAGGAAATTACGAAAAATGCCCAAAATCCAGGAGGAAGTTCAAAATAGCTCACTTCCTGTTGTCTTTAGGGCTATGCTCCAAGAGACTTTTCTGTAGGTATTGGGTCATTACATGTATGTACCAAATTTCATACCTGTACGTGAAACCAGGAGCCGGGGCAAAATGTGGGGGCAATAATTTACCGAATTTGCCCCCCCCAATTCTGAAAACCATATCACACGTAAATTTTCACCACTTCTGAAGCGTGTGCAAAGTTTCATGAGTTTTCGAGCATGTTTAGGCCCTCTAAAAAGCGATTCACTTTGGAGAAGAAGAATAATAATAAACGGAGCAAAAACAATAGGGTCCTCTCACCATCGGTGCTCGGGCCCTAATTAAAGCTGCAAGCAGCGATGAAAAGGGCCCTCGCACCCCTGCCACCGCCACCCGGCACCTTTAGGAAAGGCCTTAAGATTACACTCACCAAATTTGAAGAGGATCAGATCAAAACTGTAGGAGGAGTTTGTTAAAGTACAACATCAGGAAATGGCAAAAACTGCCCAAAATCTGACAGGAAGTTCAAAATAACTGACTTCCTGTTGTGTTTAGGGCTATGCTCCAAGAGACTTTTTTGTAGGTATTGGGTCTTTACATGTGTGTACCAAATTTCATACCTGTACGTGAAACGTCGAGCCGGGGCAAAATGTAGGGGCAATAAGTAAGCCATTTTGCCCCACCCAATTTTTAAAACCACATCACACGTAAATTGTCACCACTTCTGAAGCGTGTGCAAAGTTTCATGATTTTTCGAGCACGTTTTGTATTTGCCACACTTCCTGCTACCAGCAGGTGGTGCTATTGCTATAATCATAATGAGCATTGGCATGTGTTCAGGACAGGAGTCTTATCAAACATGTGAAGTTTGTGGCAGATTGAAAATTGTATGCCTGAGTTACTGCAGGCTGTCTGTGGTTGCCTAGCAACATCAGAACTGCAAGCAACATTAATATTGAACTTATCTGATCATGCATATATCACCAAAAGGCCGAAATTGGGTGAACTAGTGCAAAAAATGCCCGTGCAAAATCAGTTTTTGTGTGTGTTTTTAGTAATTGTTGGTTTGGTGTGTGCTCATTGTTACAATTACACAGCAAAAGTTCAGTGACATTTTTATTTGTGCATGGTAAAAAGCACACAGTGAACTCCGAGAAAACGCTATGCTTGAGCAAACAGTTTGTGAATAGGCAACTACAAATGATGCCCGTGAAAGAGACTGTGAACGCATTGAATAGGATATGTTTAGTTGGTGAATAGCATAGGCTATTATTACACAGTAGCGACAACGTTAAGCGCACCAGAATGAAATATAATATTCAGAAGTAAACACTAACAGCATAGCTGACATACAGATTCAGTTTACATCCACAAATGAATAAGCACCTCGATTCAGGGAGCAGTGCAAAGTGCCCGTGCAAAATCAGTTTTTGTGAGCTGATCGCCGTCAAAAAAGTTCAGGAGATATTTCTTGCGATGGCAATATGATCAAAAATAACTTTATATTGATTCAATGGATTAATAGCATTTTGAAAAAAAAAAAAAAAAGTCATGAATTTATTGCATTTTTGGGAAAAAATAATCCGTTTTTATAATAAATCTTAAAAAATTCAAATCCAGATTTTGATTTTCAATGTTGTTATAACCTAAAGATTCTATGTGAAAGTTTGAAACAGAAAATAGTGGTTTTCACACATTTAGTGGTTATCTCACATTCGAGAGATATGCGAATAACACACAGACAGACAGACGGACGTTTCTGTAATTTATAGATAGATGGATTTATCACGTTCGGGAACCAAACTATAATATTCAGAAGTAAACAGTGTAGCTGACTGAGTGTTTATGTCAGAATGTTTATTTTTAAACCACAGCCTTCTTGGGGCTTCTTTGACCGATACAACTCTCTAATGTCAGAATGTTTATTTTTAAACCACAACCTTCTAAAAATGATATATTTAACGATATCTTTTGCATTTCTCATCCAAACAATGTCAAACTTGGCACTGCACTTACTCGTGCCCGTGGCGAGACACCTGTCGAGTTTGAAATCAATCGGACTAACGGTTCGAGAGATATGCGAGGAACAGACACACACACACACAGACAGACAGACAGACAGACGTTCCTGTAATTTATAGATAGATGTTTGTCAGGCCGCCGAGGGCACACCCTTCGACGAAAACTCTAGATCTTCGCAATTTAACGTCACAAAGGCCTTAAGATTACACTCACCAAATTTGAAGAGTATCGGATCAAATCTGTAGGAGGAGTTCGTTAAAGTACAACATCAGGAAATTACGAAAAATGCCCAAAATCCAGGAGGAAGTTCAAAATAGCTCACTTCCTGTTGTCTTTAGGGCTATGCTCCAAGAGACTTTTCTGTAGGTATTGGGTCATTACATGTATGTACCAAATTTCATACCTGTACGTGAAACCAGGAGCCGGGGCAAAATGTGGGGGCAATAATTTACCGAATTTGCCCCCCCCAATTCTGAAAACCATATCACACGTAAATTTTCACCACTTCTGAAGCGTGTGCAAAGTTTCATGAGTTTTCGAGCATGTTTAGGCCCTCTAAAAAGCGATTCACTTTGGAGAAGAAGAATAATAATAAACGGAGCAAAAACAATAGGGTCCTCTCACCATCGGTGCTCGGGCCCTAATTAAAGCTGCAAGCAGCGATGAAAAGGGCCCTCGCACCCCTGCCACCGCCACCCGGCACCTTTAGGAAAGGCCTTAAGATTACACTCACCAAATTTGAAGAGGATCAGATCAAAACTGTAGGAGGAGTTTGTTAAAGTACAACATCAGGAAATGGCAAAAACTGCCCAAAATCTGACAGGAAGTTCAAAATAACTGACTTCCTGTTGTGTTTAGGGCTATGCTCCAAGAGACTTTTTTGTAGGTATTGGGTCTTTACATGTGTGTACCAAATTTCATACCTGTACGTGAAACGTCGAGCCGGGGCAAAATGTAGGGGCAATAAGTAAGCCATTTTGCCCCACCCAATTTTTAAAACCACATCACACGTAAATTGTCACCACTTCTGAAGCGTGTGCAAAGTTTCATGATTTTTCGAGCACGTTTTGTATTTGCCACACTTCCTGCTACCAGCAGGTGGTGCTATTGCTATAATCATAATGAGCATTGGCATGTGTTCAGGACAGGAGTCTTATCAAACATGTGAAGTTTGTGGCAGATTGAAAATTGTATGCCTGAGTTACTGCAGGCTGTCTGTGGTTGCCTAGCAACATCAGAACTGCAAGCAACATTAATATTGAACTTATCTGATCATGCATATATCACCAAAAGGCCGAAATTGGGTGAACTAGTGCAAAAAATGCCCGTGCAAAATCAGTTTTTGTGTGTGTTTTTAGTAATTGTTGGTTTGGTGTGTGCTCATTGTTACAATTACACAGCAAAAGTTCAGTGACATTTTTATTTGTGCATGGTAAAAAGCACACAGTGAACTCCGAGAAAACGCTATGCTTGAGCAAACAGTTTGTGAATAGGCAACTACAAATGATGCCCGTGAAAGAGACTGTGAACGCATTGAATAGGATATGTTTAGTTGGTGAATAGCATAGGCTATTATTACACAGTAGCGACAACGTTAAGCGCACCAGAATGAAATATAATATTCAGAAGTAAACACTAACAGCATAGCTGACTTACAGATTCAGTTTACATCCACAAATGAATAAGCACCTCGATTCAGGGAGCAGTGCAAAGTGCCCGTGCAAAATCAGTTTTTGTGAGCTGATCGCCGTCAAAAAAGTTCAGGAGATATTTCTTGCGATGGCAATATGATCAAAAATAACTTTATATTGATTCAATGGATTAATAGCATTTAAAAAAAAAAAAAAAAGTCATGAATTTATTGCATTTTTGGGAAAAAATAATCCGTTTTTATAATAAATCTTAAAAAATTCAAATCCAGATTTTGATTTTCAATGTTGTTATAACCTAAAGATGCTAGGTGAAAGTTTGAAACAGAAAATAGTGGTTTTCACACATTTAGTGGTTATCTCACATTCGAGAGATATGCGAATAACACACAGACAGACAGACGGACGTTTCTGTAATTTATAGATAGATGGATTTATCACGTTCGGGAACCAAACTATAATATTCAGAAGTAAACAGTGTAGCTGACTGAGTGTTTATGTCAGAATGTTTATTTTTAAACCACAGCCTTCTTGGGGCTTCTTTGACCGATACAACTCTCTAATGTCAGAATGTTTATTTTTAAACCACAACCTTCTAAAAATGATATATTTAACGATATCTTTTGCATTTCTCATCCAAACAATGTCAAACTTGGCACTGCACTTACTCGTGCCCGTGGCGAGACACCTGTCGAGTTTGAAATCAATCGGACTAACGGTTCGAGAGATATGCGAGGAACAGACACACACACACACAGACAGACAGACAGACAGACGTTCCTGTAATTTATAGATAGATGTTTGTCAGGCCGCCGAGGGCACACCCTTCGACGAAAACTCTAGATCTTCGCAATTTAACGTCACAAAGGCCTTAAGATTACACTCACCAAATTTGAAGAGGATCAGATCAAATCTGTAGGAGGAGTTCGTTAAAGTACAACATCAGGAAATTACGAAAAATGCCCAAAATCCAGGAGGAAGTTCAAAATAGCTCACTTCCTGTTGTGTTTAGGGCTATGCTCCAAGAGACTTTTCTGTAGGTATTGGGTCATTACATGTATGTACCAAATTTCATACCTGTACGTGAAACCAGGAGCCGGGGCAAAATGTGGGGGCAATAATTTACCGAATTTGCCCCCCCCAATTCTGAAAACCATATCACACGTAAATTTTCACCACTTCTGAAGCGTGTGCAAAGTTTCATGAGTTTTCGAGCATGTTTAGGCCCTCTAAAAAGCGATTCACTTTGGAGAAGAAGAAGAAGAAGAAGAATAATTAAAGCTGCAAGCAGCGATGAAAAGGGCCCTCGCACCCCTGCCACCGCCACCCGGCACCTTTAGGAAAGGCCTTAAGATTACACTCACCAAATTTGAAGAGGATCAGATCAAAACTGTAGGAGGAGTTTGTTAAAGTACAACATCAGGAAATGGCAAAAACTGCCCAAAATCTGACAGGAAGTTCAAAATAACTGACTTCCTGTTGTGTTTAGGGCTATGCTCCAAGAGACTTTTTTGTAGGTATTGGGTCTTTACATGTGTGTACCAAATTTCACACCTGTACGTGAAACGTCGAGCCGGGGCAAAATGTAGGGGCAATAAGTAAGCCATTTTGCCCCACCCAATTTTTAAAACCACATCACACGTAAATTGTCACCACTTCTGAAGCGTGTGCAAAGTTTCATGATTTTTCGAGCACGTTTTGTATTTGCCACACTTCCTGCTACCAGCAGGTGGTGCTATTGCTATAATCATAATGAGCATTGGCATGTGTTCAGGACAGGAGTCTTATCAAACATGTGAAGTTTGTGGCAGATTGAAAATTGTATGCCTGAGTTACTGCAGGCTGTCTGTGGTTGCCTAGCAACATCAGAACTGCAAGCAACATTAATATTGAACTTATCTGATCATGCATATATCACCAAAAGGCCGAAATTGGGTGAACTAGTGCAAAAAATGCCCGTGCAAAATCAGTTTTTGTGTGTGTTTTTAGTAATTGTTGGTTTGGTGTGTGCTCATTGTTACAATTACACAGCAAAAGTTCAGTGACATTTTTATTTGTGCATGGTAAAAAGCACACAGTGAACTCCGAGAAAACGCTATGCTTGAGCAAACAGTTTGTGAATAGGCAACTACAAATGATGCCCGTGAAAGAGACTGTGAACGCATTGAATAGGATATGTTTAGTTGGTGAATAGCATAGGCTATTATTACACAGTAGCGACAACGTTAAGCGCACCAGAATGAAATATAATATTCAGAAGTAAACACTAACAGCATAGCTGACATACAGATTCAGTTTACATCCACAAATGAATAAGCACCTCGATTCAGGGAGCAGTGCAAAGTGCCCGTGCAAAATCAGTTTTTGTGAGCTGATCGCCGTCAAAAAAGTTCAGGAGATATTTCTTGCGATGGCAATATGATCAAAAATAACTTTATATTGATTCAATGGATTAATAGCATTTTGAAAAAAAAAAAAAAAGTCATGAATTTATTGCATTTTTGGGAAAAAATAATCCGTTTTTATAATAAATCTTAAAAAATTCAAATCCAGATTTTGATTTTCAATGTTGTTATAACCTAAAGATTCTATGTGAAAGTTTGAAACAGAAAATAGTGGTTTTCACACATTTAGTGGTTATCTCACATTCGAGAGATATGCGAATAACACACAGACAGACAGACGGACGTTTCTGTAATTTATAGATAGATGGATTTATCACGTTCGGGAACCAAACTATAATATTCAGAAGTAAACAGTGTAGCTGACTGAGTGTTTATGTCAGAATGTTTATTTTTAAACCACAGCCTTCTTGGGGCTTCTTTGACCGATACAACTCTCTAATGTCAGAATGTTTATTTTTAAACCACAACCTTCTAAAAATGATATATTTAACGATATCTTTTGCATTTCTCATCCAAACAATGTCAAACTTGGCACTGCACTTACTCGTGCCCGTGGCGAGACACCTGTCGAGTTTGAAATCAATCGGACTAACGGTTCGAGAGATATGCGAGGAACAGACACACACACACACAGACAGACAGACAGACAGACGTTCCTGTAATTTATAGATAGATGTTTGTCAGGCCGCCGAGGGCACACCCTTCGACGAAAACTCTAGATCTTCGCAATTTAACGTCACAAAGGCCTTAAGATTACACTCACCAAATTTGAAGAGTATCGGATCAAATCTGTAGGAGGAGTTCGTTAAAGTACAACATCAGGAAATTACGAAAAATGCCCAAAATCCAGGAGGAAGTTCAAAATAGCTCACTTCCTGTTGTCTTTAGGGCTATGCTCCAAGAGACTTTTCTGTAGGTATTGGGTCATTACATGTATGTACCAAATTTCATACCTGTACGTGAAACCAGGAGCCGGGGCAAAATGTGGGGGCAATAATTTACCGAATTTGCCCCCCCCAATTCTGAAAACCATATCACACGTAAATTTTCACCACTTCTGAAGCGTGTGCAAAGTTTCATGAGTTTTCGAGCATGTTTAGGCCCTCTAAAAAGCGATTCACTTTGGAGAAGAAGAATAATAATAAACGGAGCAAAAACAATAGGGTCCTCTCACCATCGGTGCTCGGGCCCTAATTAAAGCTGCAAGCAGCGATGAAAAGGGCCCTCGCACCCCTGCCACCGCCACCCGGCACCTTTAGGAAAGGCCTTAAGATTACACTCACCAAATTTGAAGAGGATCAGATCAAAACTGTAGGAGGAGTTTGTTAAAGTACAACATCAGGAAATGGCAAAAACTGCCCAAAATCTGACAGGAAGTTCAAAATAACTGACTTCCTGTTGTGTTTAGGGCTATGCTCCAAGAGACTTTTTTGTAGGTATTGGGTCTTTACATGTGTGTACCAAATTTCATACCTGTACGTGAAACGTCGAGCCGGGGCAAAATGTAGGGGCAATAAGTAAGCCATTTTGCCCCACCCAATTTTTAAAACCACATCACACGTAAATTGTCACCACTTCTGAAGCGTGTGCAAAGTTTCATGATTTTTCGAGCACGTTTTGTATTTGCCACACTTCCTGCTACCAGCAGGTGGTGCTATTGCTATAATCATAATGAGCATTGGCATGTGTTCAGGACAGGAGTCTTATCAAACATGTGAAGTTTGTGGCAGATTGAAAATTGTATGCCTGAGTTACTGCAGGCTGTCTGTGGTTGCCTAGCAACATCAGAACTGCAAGCAACATTAATATTGAACTTATCTGATCATGCATATATCACCAAAAGGCCGAAATTGGGTGAACTAGTGCAAAAAATGCCCGTGCAAAATCAGTTTTTGTGTGTGTTTTTAGTAATTGTTGGTTTGGTGTGTGCTCATTGTTACAATTACACAGCAAAAGTTCAGTGACATTTTTATTTGTGCATGGTAAAAAGCACACAGTGAACTCCGAGAAAACGCTATGCTTGAGCAAACAGTTTGTGAATAGGCAACTACAAATGATGCCCGTGAAAGAGACTGTGAACGCATTGAATAGGATATGTTTAGTTGGTGAATAGCATAGGCTATTATTACACAGTAGCGACAACGTTAAGCGCACCAGAATGAAATATAATATTCAGAAGTAAACACTAACAGCATAGCTGACATACAGATTCAGTTTACATCCACAAATGAATAAGCACCTCGATTCAGGGAGCAGTGCAAAGTGCCCGTGCAAAATCAGTTTTTGTGAGCTGATCGCCGTCAAAAAAGTTCAGGAGATATTTCTTGCGATGGCAATATGATCAAAAATAACTTTATATTGATTCAATGGATTAATAGCATTTTGAAAAAAAAAAAAAAAAGTCATGAATTTATTGCATTTTTGGGAAAAAATAATCCGTTTTTATAATAAATCTTAAAAAATTCAAATCCAGATTTTGATTTTCAATGTTGTTATAACCTAAAGATTCTATGTGAAAGTTTGAAACAGAAAATAGTGGTTTTCACACATTTAGTGGTTATCTCACATTCGAGAGATATGCGAATAACACACAGACAGACAGACGGACGTTTCTGTAATTTATAGATAGATGGATTTATCACGTTCGGGAACCAAACTATAATATTCAGAAGTAAACAGTGTAGCTGACTGAGTGTTTATGTCAGAATGTTTATTTTTAAACCACAGCCTTCTTGGGGCTTCTTTGACCGATACAACTCTCTAATGTCAGAATGTTTATTTTTAAACCACAACCTTCTAAAAATGATATATTTAACGATATCTTTTGCATTTCTCATCCAAACAATGTCAAACTTGGCACTGCACTTACTCGTGCCCGTGGCGAGACACCTGTCGAGTTTGAAATCAATCGGACTAACGGTTCGAGAGATATGCGAGGAACAGACACACACACACACAGACAGACAGACAGACAGACGTTCCTGTAATTTATAGATAGATGTTTGTCAGGCCGCCGAGGGCACACCCTTCGACGAAAACTCTAGATCTTCGCAATTTAACGTCACAAAGGCCTTAAGATTACACTCACCAAATTTGAAGAGTATCGGATCAAATCTGTAGGAGGAGTTCGTTAAAGTACAACATCAGGAAATTACGAAAAATGCCCAAAATCCAGGAGGAAGTTCAAAATAGCTCACTTCCTGTTGTCTTTAGGGCTATGCTCCAAGAGACTTTTCTGTAGGTATTGGGTCATTACATGTATGTACCAAATTTCATACCTGTACGTGAAACCAGGAGCCGGGGCAAAATGTGGGGGCAATAATTTACCGAATTTGCCCCCCCCAATTCTGAAAACCATATCACACGTAAATTTTCACCACTTCTGAAGCGTGTGCAAAGTTTCATGAGTTTTCGAGCATGTTTAGGCCCTCTAAAAAGCGATTCACTTTGGAGAAGAAGAATAATAATAAACGGAGCAAAAACAATAGGGTCCTCTCACCATCGGTGCTCGGGCCCTAATTAAAGCTGCAAGCAGCGATGAAAAGGGCCCTCGCACCCCTGCCACCGCCACCCGGCACCTTTAGGAAAGGCCTTAAGATTACACTCACCAAATTTGAAGAGGATCAGATCAAAACTGTAGGAGGAGTTTGTTAAAGTACAACATCAGGAAATGGCAAAAACTGCCCAAAATCTGACAGGAAGTTCAAAATAACTGACTTCCTGTTGTGTTTAGGGCTATGCTCCAAGAGACTTTTTTGTAGGTATTGGGTCTTTACATGTGTGTACCAAATTTCATACCTGTACGTGAAACGTCGAGCCGGGGCAAAATGTAGGGGCAATAAGTAAGCCATTTTGCCCCACCCAATTTTTAAAACCACATCACACGTAAATTGTCACCACTTCTGAAGCGTGTGCAAAGTTTCATGATTTTTCGAGCACGTTTTGTATTTGCCACACTTCCTGCTACCAGCAGGTGGTGCTATTGCTATAATCATAATGAGCATTGGCATGTGTTCAGGACAGGAGTCTTATCAAACATGTGAAGTTTGTGGCAGATTGAAAATTGTATGCCTGAGTTACTGCAGGCTGTCTGTGGTTGCCTAGCAACATCAGAACTGCAAGCAACATTAATATTGAACTTATCTGATCATGCATATATCACCAAAAGGCCGAAATTGGGTGAACTAGTGCAAAAAATGCCCGTGCAAAATCAGTTTTTGTGTGTGTTTTTAGTAATTGTTGGTTTGGTGTGTGCTCATTGTTACAATTACACAGCAAAAGTTCAGTGACATTTTTATTTGTGCATGGTAAAAAGCACACAGTGAACTCCGAGAAAACGCTATGCTTGAGCAAACAGTTTGTGAATAGGCAACTACAAATGATGCCCGTGAAAGAGACTGTGAACGCATTGAATAGGATATGTTTAGTTGGTGAATAGCATAGGCTATTATTACACAGTAGCGACAACGTTAAGCGCACCAGAATGAAATATAATATTCAGAAGTAAACACTAACAGCATAGCTGACATACAGATTCAGTTTACATCCACAAATGAATAAGCACCTCGATTCAGGGAGCAGTGCAAAGTGCCCGTGCAAAATCAGTTTTTGTGAGCTGATCGCCGTCAAAAAAGTTCAGGAGATATTTCTTGCGATGGCAATATGATCAAAAATAACTTTATATTGATTCAATGGATTAATAGCATTTTGAAAAAAAAAAAAAAAGTCATGAATTTATTGCATTTTTGGGAAAAAATAATCCGTTTTTATAATAAATCTTAAAAAATTCAAATCCAGATTTTGATTTTCAATGTTGTTATAACCTAAAGATTCTATGTGAAAGTTTGAAACAGAAAATAGTGGTTTTCACACATTTAGTGGTTATCTCACATTCGAGAGATATGCGAATAACACACAGACAGACAGACGGACGTTTCTGTAATTTATAGATAGATGGATTTATCACGTTCGGGAACCAAACTATAATATTCAGAAGTAAACAGTGTAGCTGACTGAGTGTTTATGTCAGAATGTTTATTTTTAAACCACAGCCTTCTTGGGGCTTCTTTGACCGATACAACTCTCTAATGTCAGAATGTTTATTTTTAAACCACAACCTTCTAAAAATGATATATTTAACGATATCTTTTGCATTTCTCATCCAAACAATGTCAAACTTGGCACTGCACTTACTCGTGCCCGTGGCGAGACACCTGTCGAGTTTGAAATCAATCGGACTAACGGTTCGAGAGATATGCGAGGAACAGACACACACACACACAGACAGACAGACAGACAGACGTTCCTGTAATTTATAGATGGATGTTTGTCAGGCCGCCGAGGGCACACCCTTCGACGAAAACTCTAGATCTTCGCAATTTAACGTCACAAAGGCCTTAAGATTACACTCACAAAATTTGAAGAGTATCAGATCAAATCTGTAGGAGGAGTTCGTTAAAGTACAACATCAGGAAATTACGAAAAATGCCCAAAATCCAGGAGGAAGTTCAAAATAGCTCACTTCCTGTTGTGTTTAGGGCTATGCTCCAAGAGACTTTTCTGTAGGTATTGGGTCATTACATGTATGTACCAAATTTCATACCTGTACGTGAAACCAGGAGCCGGGGCAAAATGTGGGGGCAATAATTTACCGAATTTGCCCCCCCCAATTCTGAAAACCATATCACACGTAAATTTTCACCACTTCTGAAGCGTGTGCAAAGTTTCATGAGTTTTCGAGCATGTTTAGGCCCTCTAAAAAGCGATTCACTTTGGAGAAGAAGAATAATAATAAACGGAGCAAAAACAATAGGGTCCTCTCACCATCGGTGCTCGGGCCCTAATTAAAGCTGCAAGCAGCGATGAAAGGGCCCTCGCACCCGTGCCATCAACACTCGGTGGCTTTAGGAAGACAGAGCATGGTTGGGAAATGTACATTTAAGGAGGTATATATAGTAAGAGTATGTCAAAGTCAGTTACAAAATGTTTTGTATAATGGTGATAATAGCATGCTTCATGACTCAGCTAAGTGTTGCTAGCATGTTTAGTCTGTTTCTAGCATGCTTAGTACACAATTATTATGTGGTTAGTACTGCATTACTGTGTTAACCATGTCAGTTTCTGTTGCCAGTAGGTTGCGTTATGACTATAGCTGAATATGAGCATGGATGTGTGTTCAGGACAGAACTCTTATCAAACGTGTGAAGTTTGGTGCAAATTGGACATTGCCTTCTTGAGTAACAACAAAGTCATGTTTCATTGAATTAGCATTCTTTAGCACGTACCTAAGCATTGTTAGCATGTTTTAACATGTTTCTAGCATGTTTAGAACTCAATGGCATTTTTAACATGTTGCTAGAACGGCATCAACGTGTTAAACATGTCACTTCCTGTTGCCAGTAGGTGGCGCTATTACTATAACTGAACATTCTCATGTAGATGTGTTCAGGCCATGACTCTTATTAAAAGTGTGAAGTTTGGGGCAGATTGGACATTCCATGCCTGAGTTACAGCAAATTTCTATTTAATTGCAATAATAGCATGCGTTAGCACTTAGCTAAGAGTTTGCTAGCATGTTTTAGCATGTTTCTAGTATGTTGTTAGCATGTTTAACACTTGCTGGCACTTTTTTATATGTTATTAGGAGTCCATAACAGTGTTAAACATGTCACTTCCTGTTGCCAGCAGGTGGCGCTATGACTGTAACTGAATATAAGCATGGTCATGTGTTCAGGACAGAACGCTTATCAAAAGTGTGAAGTTTGGGGCAGATTGGACATTCCATGCCTGAGTTACAGCAAATTCATATTTAATTGCAGTAATATCATTCTTTAGCACTTAGCTAAGTGTTTGCTAGTATGTTTCAGCATGTCTCTAGTATGTTGGTAGGATGTTTAGCACCTACTGGCATTTTTTTATATGTTATTAGGAGTCAAGAACAGTGTTAAACGTCACTTCCTGTTGCCAGCAGGTGGCGCTATGACTATAACTAAATATGAGCATGGACATGTGTTCAAGAGATAACTCTTATCAAACGTGTGAAGTTTGGGGTAGATTGTACATTGCCTTCTTGAGTAACAACAAAGTCCTGTTTCATTGAATTAGCATGCTTTAGCATTTAGCTAAGTATTGCTAGCATGTTTTAACATGTTTCTAGCATGTTTAGAACTCAATGGCATTTTTAACATGTTGTTAGAACGGCATCAACGTGTTAAACATGTCACTTCCTGGTGCCAGTAGGTGGCGCTATTACTATAACTAAATTTGAGCATAGACATGTGTTCAGGCCATGATTCTTATCAAACGTGTGAAGTTTGGGGCAGATTGGACATTCCATGCCTGAGTTACAGCAAATTCCTATTTAATTGCAATAATAGCATGCTTTAGCACTTAGCTAAGAGTTTGCTAGCATGTTTTAGCATGTTTGTAGTATGTTGTTAGCATGTTTAACACTTGCTGGCACTTTTTTATATGTTATTAGGAGTCCATAACAGTGTTAAACATGTCACTTCCTGTTGCCAGCAGGTGGCGCTATGACTGTAACTGAATATAAGCATGGTCATGTGTTCAGGACAGAACGCTTATCAAAAGTGTGAAGTTTGGTGCAGATTGGACATTGCCTTCTTGAGTAACAACAACATCCTGTTTCATTGAATTAGCATGCTTTAGCACTTAGCTAAGTATTGCTAGCATGTTTTAACATGTTTCTAGCATGTTTAGAAGTCAATGGCATTTTTAACATGTTGCTAGAATGGCATCAACGTGTTAAACATGACACTTCCTGTTACCAGTAGGTGGCGCTATTACTATAACTGAATATTCTCATGTAGATGTGTTCAGGACAGAACGCTTATCAAAAGTGTGAAGTTTGGGGCAGATTGGACATTCCATGCCTGAGTTACAGCAAATTCCTATTTAATTGCAATAATAGCATGCTTTAGCACTTAGCTAAGAGTTTGCTAGCATGTTTTAGCATGCTTCTAGTATGTTGTTAGCATGTTTAGCACTTGCTGGCACTTTTTTATATGTTATTAGGAGTCCATAACAGTGTTAAACATGTCACTTCCTGTTGCCAGCAGGTGGCGCTATGACTATAACTGAATATGAGCATGGTCATGTGTTCAGGACAGAACTCTTATCAAAAGTGTGAAGTTTGGGGCAGATTGGACATTCCATGCCTGAGTTACAGCAACTTCCTGTTTCATGGCGAAACATCGAAATTTGTCAGGCCGCCGAGGACCCGCACTTCGACGAAAACTCAAGATCTTCGCAATTTAACGTCGCAAAGGCCTGAAGATTACACTCACCAAATTTGAAGATGATCAGATTAAAACTGTAGGAGGAGTTCGTTAAAGTACGAGGCCTGAAAATGGCAAAAACTGCACAAAAATCTGAGAGGAAGTTCAAAATGGCTGACTTCCTGTTGTGTTTAGGGCTACGCTCCAAGAGACTTTTTTGTAGGTATTAGGTAATTACATGTATGTACCGAATTTCGTGCACGTACGTGGAACGATGCGGGAGGCGCACTCCGTTGAACTTTTATAGGTGGCGCTATCGAGCCATTTTGCCCCGTCCAATTCTGAAACCTATATCAGATGTAAATTTTCGCCAGTTCTGACGCGTGTGCAAAGTTTCGTGAGTTTTCGAGCATGTTTAGGCCCTCAAAAATGCAATTCAATGCGGAGAAGAATAATAATAATAATTAAAGCTGCAAGCAGCGATGAAAGGGCCCTCGCACCCGTGCCATCAACACTCGGTGGCTTTAGGAAGACAGAGCATGGTTGGGAAATGTACATTTAAGGAGGTATATATAGTAAGAGTATGACAAAGTTAGTAACAAAATGTTTTGTATAATGGTGATAATAGCATGCTTCATGACTCAGCTAAGTGTTGCTAGCATGTTTAGTCTGTTTCTAGCATGCTTAGTACACAATAATTATGTGGTTAGTACTGCATTACTGTGTTAACCATGTCAGTTTCTGTTGCCAATAGGTGGCGTTATGACTATTGCTGAATATGAGCATGGATGTGTGTTCAGGACAGAACTCTTATCAAACGTGTGAAGTTTGGTGCAAATTGGAAATTGCCTTCTTGAGTAACAAAAAAGTCATGTTTCATTGAATTAGCATTCTTTAGCACTTAGCTAAGCATTGTTAGCATGTTTTAACATGTTTCTAGCATGTTTAGAACTCAATGGCATTTTTAACATGTTGCTAGAACGGCATCAACGTGTTAAACATGTCACTTCCTGTTGCCAGTAGGTGGCGCTATTACTATAAATGAACATTCTCATGTAGATGTATTCAGGCCATGACTCTTATCAAAAGTGTGAAGTTTGGGGCAGATTGGACATTCCATGCCTGAGTTACAGCAAATGCCTATTTAATTGCAATAATAGCATGCTTTAGCACTTAGCTAAGAGTTTGCTAGCATGTTTTAGCATGTTTATAATATGTTGTTAGCATGTTTAAAACTTGCTGGCACTTTTTTATATGTTATTAGGAGTCCATAACAGTGTTAAACATGTCACTTCCTGTTGCCAGCAGGTGGCGCTATGTCTGTAACTGAATATAAGCATGGTCATGTGTTCAGGACAGAACGCTTATCAAAAGTGTGAAGTTTGGGGCAGATTGGACATTCCATGCCTGAGTTACAGCAAATTCATATTTAATTGCAGTAATATCATTCTTTAGCACTTAGCTAAGTGTTTGCTAGTATGTTTTATCATGTCTCTAGTATGTTGGTAGGATGTTTAGCACCTACTGGCATTTTTTTATATGTTATTAGGAGTCAAGAACAGTGTTAAACATCCCTTCCTTTTGCCAGCAGGTGGCGCTATGACTATAACTAAATATGAGCATGGACATGTGTTCAAAAGATAACTCTTATCAAACGTGTGAAGTTTGGGGTAGATTGTACATTGCCTTCTTGAGTAACAACAAAGTCCTGTTTCATTGAATTAGCATGCTTTAGCACTTAGCTAAGTATTGCTAGCATGTTTTAATATGTTTCTAACATGTTTAGAACTCAATGGCATTTTTAACATGTTGCTAGAATGGCATCAACGTGTTAAACATGACACTTCCTGTTACCAGTAGGTGGCGCTATTACTATAACTGAATTTGAGCATAGACATGTGTTCAGGCCATGATTCTTATCAAACGTGTGAAGTTTGGGGCAGATTGGACATTCCATGCCTGGGTTACAGCAAATTCCTATTTAATTGCAATAATAGCATGCTTTAGCACTTAGCTAAGAGTTTGCTAGCATGTTTTAGCATGCTTCTAGTATGTTGTTAGCATGTTTAGCACTTGCTGGCACTTTTTTATATGTTATTAGGAGTCCATAACAGTGTTAAACATGTCACTTCCTGTTGCCAGCAGGTGGCGCTATGACTGTAACTGAATATGAGCATGGTCATGTGTTCAGGACAGAATGCTTATCAAAAGTGTGAAGTTTGGGGCAGATTGGACATTCCATGCCTGAGTTACAGCAACTTCCTGTTTCATGGCGAAACATCGAAATTTGTCAGGCCGCCGAGGACCCGCCCTTTGACGAAAACTCAAGATCTTCGCAATTTAACGTCGCAAAGGCCTTAAGATTACACTCACCAAATTTGAAGATGATCAGATTAAAACTGTAGGAGGAGTTCGTTAAAGTACGAGGCCTGAAAATGGCAAAAACTGCACAAAAATCTGAGAGGAAGTTCAAAATGGCTGACTTCCTGTTGTGTTTAGGGCTATGCTTCAAGAGACTTTTTTGTAGGTATTAGGTCATTACACGTATGTACCGAATTTCGTGCACGTACGTGGAACGTTGCGGGAGGCGCACTCCGTTGAACTTTTATAGGTGGCGCTATCGAGCCATTTTGCCCCGTCCAATTCTTAAACCTATATCAGATGTAAATTTTCGCCAGTTCTGACGCGTGTGCAAAGTTTCGTGAGTTTTCGAGCATGTTTAGGCCCTCAAAAATGCAATTCAATGCGGAGAAGAAGAAGAAGAATAATAATAATAATAATAATAATAAACAGAGCAATTCCAAGAGGGTCCTCACACCATCGGTGCTCGGGCCCTAATTAAAGCTGCAAGCAGCGATGAAAGGGCCCTCGCACCCGTGCCATCAACACTCGGTGGCTTTAGGAAGACAGAGCATGGTTGGGAAATGTACATTTAAGGAGGTATATATAGTAAGAGTATGTCAAAGTCAGTTACAAAATGTTTTGTATAATGGTGATAATAGCATGCTTCATGACTCAGCTAAGTGTTGCTAGCATGTTTAATCTGTTTCTAGCATGCTTAGTACACAATAATTATGTGGTTAGTACTGCATTACTGTGTTAACCATGTCAGTTTCTGTTGCCAGTAGGTTGCGTTATGACTATAACTGAATATGAGCATGGATGTGTGTTCAGGACAGAACTCTTATCAAACGTGTGAAGTTTGGTGCAAATTGGACATTGCCTTCATGAGTAACAACAAAGTCATGTTTCATTGAATTAGCATTCTTTAGCACTTAGCTAAGCATTGTTAGCATGTTTTAACATGTTTCTAGCATGTTTAGAACTCAATGGCATTTTTAACATGTTGCTAGAACGGCATCAACGTGTTAAACATGTCACTTCCTGTTGCCAGTAGGTGGCGCTATTACTATAACTGAACATTCTCATGTAGATGTGTTCAGGCCATGACTCTTATCAAAAGTGTGAAGTTTGGGGCAGATTGGACATTCCATGCCTGAGTTACAGCAAATTCCTATTTAATTGCAATAATAGCATGCTAATAATAATAGCACTTAGCTAAGAGTTTGCTAGCATGTTTTAGCATGTTTCTAGTATGTTGTTAGCATGTTTAGCACTTGCTGGCACTTTTTTATATGTTATTAGGAGTCCATAACAGTGTTAAACATGTCACTTCCTGTTGCCAGCAGGTGGCGCTATGACTGTAACTGAATATAAGCATGGTCATGTGTTCAGGACAGAACGCTTATCAAAAGTGTGAAGTTTGGGGCAAATTGGACATTCCATGCCTGAGTTACAGCAAATTCATATTTAATTGCAGTAATATCATTCTTTAGCACTTAGCTAAGTGTTTGCTAGTATGTTTTAGCATGTCTCTAGTATGTTGGTAGGATGTTTAGCACCTACTGGCATTTTTAATATGTTATTAGGAGTCAAGAACAGTGTTAAACGTCACTTCCTGTTGCCAGCAGGTGGCGCTATGACTATAACTAAATATGAGCATGGACATGTGTTCAAGAGATAACTCTTATCAAACGTGTGAAGTTTGGGGTAGATTGTACATTGCCTTCTTGAGTAACAACAAAGTCCTGTTTCATTGAATTAGCATGCTTTAGCACTTAGCTAAGTATTGCTAGCATGTTTTAATATGTTTCTAGCATGTTTAGAACTCAATGGCATTTTTAACATGTTGCTAGAACAGCATCAACGTGTTAAACATGTCACTTCCTGTTGCCAGTAGGTGGCGCTATTACTATAACTGAATTTGAGCATAGACATGTGTTCAGGCCATGATTCTTATCAAACGTGTGACGTTTGGGGCAGATTGGACATTCCATGCCTGGGTTACAGCAAATTCCTATTTAATTGCAGTGATAGCATGCTTTAGCACTTAGCTAAGTGTTTGCTAGCATGTTTCTAGTATGTTACTAACCTGTTTAGCACTTGCTGGCTCTTTTTTATATGTTATTAGGAGACCACAACAGTGTTAAACATGTCACTTCCTGTTGACAGCAGGTGGCGCTATTACTATAACTGAATATTCTCATGTAGATGTGTTCAGGCCATGACTCTTATCAAACGTGTGAAGTTTGAGGCAGATTGGACATTCCATGCCTGTGTTACAGCAAATTCCTATTTAATTGCAGCAATAGCATGCTTTAGCACTTAGCTAAGTGTTTGCTAGCATGTTTTAGCATTTTTCTAGTATGTTGTTAGCATGTTTAGCACTTGCTGGCACTTTTTTATATGTTATTAGGAGTCCATAACAGTGTTAAACGTCACTTCCTGTTGCCAGCAGGTGGCGCTATGACTATAACTAAATATGAGCATGGACATGTGTTCAAGAGATAACTCTTATCAAACGTGTGAAGTTTGGGGTAGATTGTACATTGCCTTCTTGAGTAACAACAAAGTCCTGTTTCATTGAATTAGCATGCTTTAGCACTTAGCTAAGTATTGCTAGCATGTTTTAATATGTTTCTAGCATGTTTAGAACTCAATGGCATTTTTAACATGTTGCTAGAACAGCATCAACGTGTTAAACATGTCACTTCCTGTTGCCAGTAGGTGGCGCTATTACTATAACTGAATTTGAGCATAGACATGTGTTCAGGCCATGATTCTTATCAAACGTGTGACGTTTGGGGCAGATTGGACATTCCATGCCTGGGTTACAGCAAATTCCTATTTAATTGCAGTGATAGCATGCTTTAGCACTTAGCTAAGTGTTTGCTAGCATGTTTCTAGTATGTTACTAACCTGTTTAGCACTTGCTGGCTCTTTTTTATATGTTATTAGGAGACCACAACAGTGTTAAACATGTCACTTCCTGTTGACAGCAGGTGGCGCTATTACTATAAATGAACATTCTCATGTAGATGTGTTCAGGCCATGACTCTTATCAAACGTGTGAAGTTTGAGGCAGATTGGACATTCCATGCCTGTGTTACAGCAAATTCCTATTTAATTGCAGCAATAGCATGCTTTAGCACTTAGCTAAGTGTTTGCTAGCATGTTTTAGCATTTTTCTAGTATGTTGTTAGCATGTTTAGCACTTGCTGGCACTTTTTTTATATGTTTTTATGTCCACAACAGTGTTTAACATGTCACTTCCTGTTGCCAGCAGGTGGCACTATGACTGTAACTGAATATGAGCATGGTCATGTGTTCAGGACAGAACGTTTATTAAAAGTGTGAAGTTTGGCGCAGATTGGACATTGCCTTCTTGAGTAACAACAACATCCTGTTTCATTGAATTAGCATGCTTTAGCACTTAGCTAAGTATTGCTAGCATGTTTTAACATGTTTCTAGCATGTTTAGAAGTCAATGGCATTTTTAACATGTTGCTAGAATGGCATCAACGTGTTAAACATGACACTTCCTGTTACCAGTAGGTGGCGCTATTACTATAACTGAATTTTCTCATGTAGATGTGTTCAGGACAGAACGCTTATCAAAAGTGTGAAGTTTGGGGCAGATTGGACATTCCATGCCTGAGTTACAGCAAATTCCTATTTAATTGCAATAATAGCATGCTTTAGCACTTAGCTAAGAGTTTGCTAGCATGTTTTAGCATGCTTCTAGTATGTTGTTAGCATGTTTAGCACTTGCTGGCACTTTTTTATATGTTATTAGGAGTCCATAACAGTGTTAAACATGTCACTTCCTGTTGCCAGCAGGTGGCGCTATGACTGTAACTGAATATGAGCATGGTCATGTGTTCAGGACAGAACGCTTATCAAAAGTGTGAAGTTTGGGGCAGATTGGACATTCCATGCCTGAGTTACAGCAACTTCCTGTTTCATGGCGAAACATCGAAATTTGTCAGGCCGCCGAGGACCCGCCCTTTGACGAAAACTCAAGATCTTCGCAATTTAACGTCGCAAAGGCCTTAAGATTACACTCACCAAATTTGAAGATGATCAGATTAAAACTGTAGGAGGAGTTCGTTAAAGTACGAGGCCTGAAAATGGCAAAAAGTGCACAAAAATCTGAGAGGAAGTTCAAAATGGCTGACTTCCTGTTGTGTTTAGGGCTATGCTCCAAGAGACTTTTTTGTAGGTATTAGGTCATTACATGTATGTACCGAATTTCGTGCACGTACGTGGAACGTTGCGGGAGGCGCACTCCGTTGAACTTTTATAGGTGGCGCTATCGAGCCATTTTGCCCCGTCCAATTCTGAAACCTATATCAGATGTAAATTTTCGCCAGTTCTGACGCGTGTGCAAAGTTTCGTGAGTTTTCGAGCATGTTTAGGCCCTCAAAAATGCAATTCAATGCGGAGAAGAAGAAGAAGAAGAATAATAATAATAATTAAAGCTGCAAGCAGCGATGAAAGGGCCCTCGCACCCGTGCCATCAACACTCGGTGGCTTTAGGAAGACAGAGCATGGTTGGGAAATGTACATTTAAGGAGGTATATATAGTAAGAGTATGTCAAAGTCAGTTACAAAATGTTTTGTATAATGGTGATAATAGCATGCTTCATGACTCAGCTAAGTGTTGCTAGCATGTTTAGTGTGTTTCTAGCATGCTTAGTACACAATAATTATGTGGTTAGTACTGCATTACTGTGTTAACCATGTCAGTTTCTGTTGCCAGTAGGTGGCGTTATGACTATAACTGAATATGAGCTTGGATGTGTGTTCAGGACAGAACTCTTATCAAACGTGTGAAGTTTGGTGCAAATTGGACATTGCCTTCTTGAGTAACAACAAAGTCATGTTTCATTGAATTAGCATGCTTTAGCACTTAGCTAAGCATTGTTAGCATGTTTTAACATGTTTCTAGCATGTTTAGAACTCAATGGCATTTTTAACATGTTGCTAGAACGGCATCAACGTGTTAAACATGTCACTTCCTGTTGCCAGTTGGTGGCGCTATTACTATAATTGAACATTCTCATGTAGATGTGTTCAGGCCATGACTCTTATCAAAAGTGTGAAGTTTGGGGCAGATTGGACATTCCATGCCTGAGTTACAGCAAATTCCTATTTAATTGCAATAATAGCATGCTTTAGCACTTGGCTAAGAGTTTGCTAGCATGTTTTAGCATGTTTCTAGTATGTTGTTAGCATGTTTAACACTTGCTGGCACTTTTTTATATGTTATTAGGAGTCCATAACAGTGTTAAACATGTCACTTCCTGTTGCCAGCAGGTGGCGCTATGACTGTAACTGAATATAAGCATGGTCATGTGTTCAGGACAGAACGCTTATCAAAAGTGTGAAGTTTGGGGCAGATTGGACATTCCATGCCTGAGTTACAGCAAATTCATATTTAATTGCAGTAATATCATTCTTTAGCACTTAGCTAAGTGTTTGCTAGTATGTTTTAGCATGTCTATAGTATGTTGGTAGGATGTTTAGCACCTACTGGCATTTTTTTATATGTTATTAGGAGTCAAGAACAGTGTTAAACGTCACTTCCTGTTGCCAGCAGGTGGCGCTATGACTATAACTAAATATGAGCATGGACATGTGTTCAAGAGATAACTCTTATCAAACGTGTGACGTTTGGGGTAGATTGTACATTGCCTTCTTGAGTAACAACAAAGTCCTGTTTCATTGAATTAGCATGCTTTAGCACTTAGCTAAGTATTGCTAGTATGTTTTAACATGTTTCTAGCATGTTTAGAAGTCAATGGCATTTTTAACATGTTGCTAGAATGGCATCAACGTGTTAAACATGACACTTCCTGTTACCAGTAGGTGGCGCTATTACTATAACTGAATATTCTCATGTAGATATGTTCAGGACAGAACGCTTATCAAAAGTGTGAAGTTTGGGGCAGATTGGACATTCCATGCCTGAGTTACAGCAAATTCCTATTTAATTGCAATAATAGCATGCTTTAGCACTTAGCTAAGAGTTTGCTAGCATGTTTTAGCATGCTTCTAGTATGTTGTTAGCATGTTTAGCACTTGCTGGCACTTTTTTATATGTTATTAGGAGTCCATAACAGTGTTAAACATGTCACTTCCTGTTGCCAGCAGGTGGCGCTATGACTATAACTGAATATGAGCATGGTCATGTGTTCAGGACAGAACGTTTATTAAAAGTGTGAAGTTTGGCGCAGATTGGACATTGCCTTCTTGAGTAACAACAACATCCTGTTTCATTGAATTAGCATGCTTTAGCACTTAGCTAAGTATTGCTAGTATGTTTTAACATGTTTCTAGCATGTTTAGAAGTCAATGGCATTTTTAACATGTTGCTAGAATGGCATCAACGTGTTAAACATGACACTTCCTGTTACCAGTAGGTGGCGCTATTACTATAACTGAATATTCTCATGTAGATATGTTCAGGACAGAACGCTTATCAAAAGTGTGAAGTTTGGGGCAGATTGGACATTCCATGCCTGAGTTACAGCAAATTCCTATTTAATTGCAATAATAGCATGCTTTAGCACTTAGCTAAGAGTTTGCTAGCATGTTTTAGCATGCTTCTAGTATGTTGTTAGCATGTTTAGCACTTGCTGGCACTTTTTTATATGTTATTAGGAGTCCATAACAGTGTTAAACATGTCACTTCCTGTTGCCAGCAGGTGGCGCTATGACTATAACTGAATATGAGCATGGTCATGTGTTCAGGACAGAACGCTTATCAAACGTATGAAGTTTGGGGCAGATTGGACATTCCATGCCTGAGTTACAGCAACTTCCTGTTTCATGGCGAAACATCAAAATTTGTCAGGCCGCCGAGGACCCGCCCTTCGACGAAAACTCAAGATCTTCGCAATTTAACGTCGCAAAGGCCTTAAGATTACACTCACCAAATTTGAAGATGATCAGATTAAAACTGTAGGAGGAGTTCGTTAAAGTATGAGGCCTGAAAATGTCAAAAACTGCACAAAAATCTGGGAGGAAGTTCAAAATGGCTGACTTCCTGTTGGGTTTAGGGCTATGCTCCAAGAGACTTTTTTGTAGGTATTAGGTCATTACATGTATGTACCGAATTTCGTGCACGTACGTGGAACGTTGCGGGAGGCGCACTCCGTTGAACTTTTATAGGTGGCGCTATCGAGCCGTTTTACCCCGTCCAATTCTGAAACCTATATCAGATGTAAATTTTCGCCAGTTCTGACGCGTGTGCAAAGTTTCGTGAGTTTTCGCGCATGTTTAGGCCCTCAAAAATGCAATTCAATGCGGAGAAGAAGAATAATAATAATAATTAAAGCTGCAAGCAGCGATGAAAGGGCCCTCGCACCCGTGCCATCAACACTCGGTGGCTTTAGGAAGACAGAGCATGGTTGGGAAATGTACATTTAAGGAGGTATATATAGTAAGAGTATGTCAAAGTCAGTTACAAAATGTTTTGTATAATGGTGATAATAGCATGCTTCATGACTCAGCTAAGTGTTGCTAGCATGTTTAGTGTGTTTCTAGCATGCTTAGTACACAATAATTATGTGGTTAGTACTGCATTACTGTGTTAACCATGTCAGTTTCTCTTGCCAGTAGGTGGCGTTATGACTATAGCTGAATATGAGCTTGGATGTGTGTTCAGGACAGAACTCTTATCAAACGTGTGAAGTTTGGTGCAAATTGGACATTGCCTTCTTGAGTAACAACAAAGTCATGTTTCATTGAATTAGCATGCTTTAGCACTTAGCTAAGCATTGTTAGCATGTTTTAACATGTTTCTAGCATGTTTAGAACTCAATGGCATTTTTAACATGTTGCTAGAACGGCATCAACGTGTTAAACATGTCACTTCCTGTTGCCAGTTGGTGGCGCTATTACTATAATTGAACATTCTCATGTAGATGTGTTCAGGCCATGACTCTTATCAAAAGTGTGAAGTTTGGGGCAGATTGGACATTCCATGCCTGAGTTACAGCAAATTCCTATTTAATTGCAATAATAGCATGCTTTAGCACTTGGCTAAGAGTTTGCTAGCATGTTTTAGCATGTTTCTAGTATGTTGTTAGCATGTTTAACACTTGCTGGCACTTTTTTATATGTTATTAGGAGTCCATAACAGTGTTAAACATGTCACTTCCTGTTGCCAGCAGGTGGCGCTATGACTGTAACTGAATATAAGCATGGTCATGTGTTCAGGACAGAACGCTTATCAAAAGTGTGAAGTTTGGGGCAGATTGGACATTCCATGCCTGAGTTACAGCAAATTCATATTTAATTGCAGTAATATCATTCTTTAGCACTTAGCTAAGTGTTTGCTAGTATGTTTTAGCATGTCTATAGTATGTTGGTAGGATGTTTAGCACCTACTGGCATTTTTTATATGTTATTAGGAGTCAAGAACAGTGTTAAACGTCACTTCCTGTTGCCAGCAGGTGGCGCTATGACTATAACTAAATATGAGCATGGACATGGGTTCAAGAGATAACTCTTATCAAACGTGTGACGTTTGGGGTAGATTGTACATTGCCTTCTTGAGTAACAACAAAGTCCTGTTTCATTGAATTAGCATGCTTTAGCACTTAGCTAAGTATTGCTAGTATGTTTTAACATGTTTCTAGCATGTTTAGAAGTCAATGGCATTTTTAACATGTTGCTAGAATGGCATCAATGTGTTAAACATGACATTTCCTGTTACCAGTAGGTGGCGCTATTACTATAACTGAATATTCTCATGTAGATATGTTCAGGACAGAACGCTTATCAAAAGTGTGAAGTTTGGGGCAGATTGGACATTCCATGCCTGAGTTACAGCAAATTCCTATTTAATTGCAATAATAGCATGCTTTAGCACTTAGCTAAGAGTTTGCTAGCATGTTTTAGCATGCTTCTAGTATGTTGTTAGCATGTTTAGCACTTGCTGGCACTTTTTTATATGTTATTAGGAGTCCATAACAGTGTTAAACATGTCACTTCCTGTTGCCAGCAGGTGGCGCTATGACTATAACTGAATATGAGCATGGTCATGTGTTCAGGACAGAACGTTTATTAAAAGTGTGAAGTTTGGCGCAGATTGGACATTGCCTTCTTGAGTAACAACAACATCCTGTTTCATTGAATTAGCATGCTTTAGCACTTAGCTAAGTATTGCTAGTATGTTTTAACATGTTTCTAGCATGTTTAGAAGTCAATGGCATTTTTAACATGTTGCTAGAATGGCATCAACGTGTTAAACATGACACTTCCTGTTACCAGTAGGTGGCGCTATTACTATAACTGAATATTCTCATGTAGATATGTTCAGGACAGAACGCTTATCAAAAGTGTGAAGTTTGGGGCAGATTGGACATTCCATGCCTGAGTTACAGCAAATTCCTATTTAATTGCAATAATAGCATGCTTTAGCACTTAGCTAAGAGTTTGCTAGCATGTTTTAGCATGCTTCTAGTATGTTGTTAGCATGTTTAGCACTTGCTGGCACTTTTTTATATGTTATTAGGAGTCCATAACAGTGTTAAACATGTCACTTCCTGTTGCCAGCAGGTGGCGCTATGACTATAACTGAATATGAGCATGGTCATGTGTTCAGGACAGAACGTTTATTAAAAGTGTGAAGTTTGGCGCAGATTGGACATTGCCTTCTTGAGTAACAACAACATCCTGTTTCATTGAATTAGCATGCTTTAGCACTTAGCTAAGTATTGCTAGTATGTTTTAACATGTTTCTAGCATGTTTAGAAGTCAATGGCATTTTTAACATGTTGCTAGAATGGCATCAACGTGTTAAACATGACACTTCCTGTTACCAGTAGGTGGCGCTATTACTATAACTGAATATTCTCATGTAGATATGTTCAGGACAGAACGCTTATCAAAAGTGTGAAGTTTGGGGCAGATTGGACATTCCATGCCTGAGTTACAGCAAATTCCTATTTAATTGCAATAATAGCATGCTTTAGCACTTAGCTAAGAGTTTGCTAGCATGTTTTAGCATGCTTCTAGTATGTTGTTAGCATGTTTAGCACTTGCTGGCACTTTTTTATATGTTATTAGGAGTCCATAACAGTGTTAAACATGTCACTTCCTGTTGCCAGCAGGTGGCGCTATGACTATAACTGAATATGAGCATGGTCATGTGTTCAGGACAGAACTCTTATCAAACGTATGAAGTTTGGGGCAGATTGGACATTCCATGCCTGAGTTACAGCAACTTCCTGTTTCATGGCGAAACATCAAAATTTGTCAGGCCGCCGAGGACCCGCCCTTCGACGAAAACTCAAGATCTTCGCAATTTAACGTCGCAAAGGCCTTAAGATTACACTCACCAAATTTGAAGATGATCAGATTAAAACTGTAGGAGGAGTTCGTTAAAGTATGAGGCCTGAAAATGTCAAAAACTGCACAAAAATCTGGGAGGAAGTTCAAAATGGCTGACTTCCTGTTGGGTTTAGGGCTATGCTCCAAGAGACTTTTTTGTAGGTATTAGGTCATTACATGTATGTACCGAATTTCGTGCACGTACGTGGAACGTTGCGGGAGGCGCACTCCGTTGAACTTTTATAGGTGGCGCTATCGAGACGTTTTGCCCCGTCCAATTCTGAAACCTATATCAGATGTAAATTTTCGCCAGTTCTGACGCGTGTGCAAAGTTTCGTGAGTTTTCGCGCATGTTTAGGCCCTCAAAAATGCAATTCAATGCGGAGAAGAAGAATAATAATAATAATAATAATAATAATTAAAGCTGCAAGCAGCGATGAAAGGGCCCTCGCACCCGTGCCATCAACACTCGGTGGCTTTAGGAAGACAGAGCATGGTTGGGAAATGTACATTTAAGGAGGTATATATAGTAAGAGTATGTCAAAGTCAGTTACAAAATGTTTTGTATAATGGTGATAATAGCATGCTTCATGACTCAGCTAAGTGTTGCTAGCATGTTTAGTGTGTTTCTAGCATGCTTAGTACACAATAATTATGTGGTTAGTACTGCATTACTGTGTTAACCATGTCAGTTTCTGTTGCCAGTAGGTGGCGTTATGACTATAACTGAATATGAGCTTGGATGTGTGTTCAGGACAGAACTCTTATCAAACGTGTGAAGTTTGGTGCAAATTGGACATTGCCTTCTTGAGTAACAACAAAGTCATGTTTCATTGAATTAGCATGCTTTAGCACTTAGCTAAGCATTGTTAGCATGTTTTAACATGTTTCTAGCATGTTTAGAACTCAATGGCATTTTTAACATGTTGCTAGAACGGCATCAACGTGTTAAACATGTCACTTCCTGTTGCCAGTTGGTGGCGCTATTACTATAATTGAACATTCTCATGTAGATGTGTTCAGGCCATGACTCTTATCAAAAGTGTGAAGTTTGGGGCAGATTGGACATTCCATGCCTGAGTTACAGCAAATTCCTATTTAATTGCAATAATAGCATGCTTTAGCACTTGGCTAAGAGTTTGCTAGCATGTTTTAGCATGTTTCTAGTATGTTGTTAGCATGTTTAACACTTGCTGGCACTTTTTTATATGTTATTAGGAGTCCATAACAGTGTTAAACATGTCACTTCCTGTTGCCAGCAGGTGGCGCTATGACTGTAACTGAATATAAGCATGGTCATGTGTTCAGGACAGAACGCTTATCAAAAGTGTGAAGTTTGGGGCAGATTGGACATTCCATGCCTGAGTTACAGCAAATTCATATTTAATTGCAGTAATATCATTCTTTAGCACTTAGCTAAGTGTTTGCTAGTATGTTTTAGCATGTCTATAGTATGTTGGTAGGATGTTTAGCACCTACTGGCATTTTTTTATATGTTATTAGGAGTCAAGAACAGTGTTAAACGTCACTTCCTGTTGCCAGCAGGTGGCGCTATGACTATAACTAAATATGAGCATGGACATGTGTTCAAGAGATAACTCTTATCAAACGTGTGACGTTTGGGGTAGATTGTACATTGCCTTCTTGAGTAACAACAAAGTCCTGTTTCATTGAATTAGCATGCTTTAGCACTTAGCTAAGTATTGCTAGTATGTTTTAACATGTTTCTAGCATGTTTAGAAGTCAATGGCATTTTTAACATGTTGCTAGAATGGCATCAACGTGTTAAACATGACACTTCCTGTTACCAGTAGGTGGCGCTATTACTATAACTGAATATTCTCATGTAGATATGTTCAGGACAGAACGCTTATCAAAAGTGTGAAGTTTGGGGCAGATTGGACATTCCATGCCTGAGTTACAGCAAATTCCTATTTAATTGCAATAATAGCATGCTTTAGCACTTAGCTAAGAGTTTGCTAGCATGTTTTAGCATGCTTCTAGTATGTTGTTAGCATGTTTAGCACTTGCTGGCACTTTTTTATATGTTATTAGGAGTCCATAACAGTGTTAAACATGTCACTTCCTGTTGCCAGCAGGTGGCGCTATGACTATAACTGAATATGAGCATGGTCATGTGTTCAGGACAGAACGTTTATTAAAAGTGTGAAGTTTGGCGCAGATTGGACATTGCCTTCTTGAGTAACAACAACATCCTGTTTCATTGAATTAGCATGCTTTAGCACTTAGCTAAGTATTGCTAGTATGTTTTAACATGTTTCTAGCATGTTTAGAAGTCAATGGCATTTTTAACATGTTGCTAGAATGGCATCAACGTGTTAAACATGACACTTCCTGTTACCAGTAGGTGGCGCTATTACTATAACTGAATATTCTCATGTAGATATGTTCAGGACAGAACGCTTATCAAAAGTGTGAAGTTTGGGGCAGATTGGACATTCCATGCCTGAGTTACAGCAAATTCCTATTTAATTGCAATAATAGCATGCTTTAGCACTTAGCTAAGAGTTTGCTAGCATGTTTTAGCATGCTTCTAGTATGTTGTTAGCATGTTTAGCACTTGCTGGCACTTTTTTATATGTTATTAGGAGTCCATAACAGTGTTAAACATGTCACTTCCTGTTGCCAGCAGGTGGCGCTATGACTATAACTGAATATGAGCATGGTCATGTGTTCAGGACAGAACTCTTATCAAACGTATGAAGTTTGGGGCAGATTGGACATTCCATGCCTGAGTTACAGCAACTTCCTGTTTCATGGCGAAACATCAAAATTTGTCAGGCCGCCGAGGACCCGCCCTTCGACGAAAACTCAAGATCTTCGCAATTTAACGTCGCAAAGGCCTTAAGATTACACTCACCAAATTTGAAGATGATCAGATTAAAACTGTAGGAGGAGTTCGTTAAAGTATGAGGCCTGAAAATGTCAAAAACTGCACAAAAATCTGGGAGGAAGTTCAAAATGGCTGACTTCCTGTTGGGTTTAGGGCTATGCTCCAAGAGACTTTTTTGTAGGTATTAGGTCATTACATGTATGTACCGAATTTCGTGCACGTACGTGGAACGTTGCGGGAGGCGCACTCCGTTGAACTTTTATAGGTGGCGCTATCGAGCCGTTTTGCCCCGTCCAATTCTGAAACCTATATCAGATGTAAATTTTCGCCAGTTCTGACGCGTGTGCAAAGTTTCGTGAGTTTTCACGCATGTTTAGGCCCTCAAAAATGCAATTCAATGCGGAGAAGAAGAATAATAATAATAATTAAAGCTGCAAGCAGCGATGAAAGGGCCCTCGCACCCGTGCCATCAACACTTTGTGGCTTTAGGAAGACAGAGCATGGTTGGGAAATGTACATTTAAGGAGGTATATATAGTAAGAGTATGTCAAAGTCAGTTACAAAATGTTTTGTATAATGGTGATAATAGCATGCTTCATGACTCAGCTAAGTGTTGCTAGCATGTTTAGTCTGTTTCTAGCATGCTTAGTACACAATAATTATGTGGTTAGTACTGCATTACTGTGTTAACCATGTCAGTTTCTGTTGCCAGTAGGTGGCGTTATGACTATAGCTGAATATGAGCATGGATGTGTGTTCAGGACAGAACTCTTATCAAACGTGTGAAGTTTGGTGCAAATTGGAAATTGCCTTCTTGAGTAACAAAAAAGTCATGTTTCATTGAATTAGCATTCTTTAGCACTTAGCTAAGCATTGTTAGCATGTTTTAACATGTTTCTAGCATGTTTAGAACTCAATGGCATTTTTAACATGTTGCTAGAACGGCATCAATGTGTTAAACATGTCACTTCCTGTTGCCAGTAGGTGGCGCTATTACTATAAATGAACATTCTCATGTAGATGTATTCAGGCCATGACTCTTATCAAAAGTGTGAAGTTTGGGGCAGATTGGACATTCCATGTCTGAGTTACAGCAAATTCCTATTTAATTGCAATAATAGCATGCTTTAGCACTTAGCTAAGAGTTTGCTAGCATGTTTTAGCATTTTTCTAGTATGTTGTTAGCATGTTTAACACTTGCTGGCACTTTTTTATATGTTATTAGGAGTCCATAACAGTGTTAAACATGTCACTTCCTGTTGCCAGCAGGTGGCGCTATGACTGTAACTGAATATGAGCATGGTCATGTGTTCAGGACAGAACGCTTATCAAAAGTGTGAAGTTTGGGGCAGATTGGACATTGCCTTCTTGAGTAACAACAACATCCTGTTTCATTGAATTAGCATGCTTTACCACTTAGCTAAGTATTGCTAGCATGTTTTAACATTAGCTAGCATGTTTTAACATGTTTCTAGCATGTTTAGAACTCAATGGCATTTTTAACATGTTGCTAGAACGGCATCAATGTGTTAAACATGTCACTTCCTGTTGCCAGTAGGTGGCGCTATTACTATAAATGAACATTCTCATGTAGATGTATTCAGGCCATGACTCTTATCAAAAGTGTGAAGTTTGGGGCAGATTGGACATTCCATGCCTGAGTTACAGCAAATTCATATTTAATTGCAGTAATATCATTCTTTAGCACTTAGCTAAGTGTTTGCTAGTATGTTTCAGCATGTCTCTAGTATGTTGGTAGGATGTTTAGCACCTACTGGCATTTTTTTATATGTTATTAGGAGTCAAGAACAGTGTTAAACGTCACTTCCTGTTGCCAGCAGGTGGCGCTATGACTATAACTAAATATGAGCATGGACATGTGTTCAAGAGATAACTCTTATCAAACGTGTGAAGTTTGGGGTAGATTGTACATTGCCTTCTTGAGTAACAACAAAGTCCTGTTTCATTGAATTAGCATGCTTTAGCATTTAGCTAAGTATTGCTAGCATGTTTTAACATGTTTCTAGCATGTTTAGAACTCAATGGCATTTTTAACATGTTGCTAGAACGGCATCAACGTGTTAAACATGTCACTTCCTGGTGCCAGTAGGTGGCGCTATTACTATAACTAAATTTGAGCATAGACATGTGTTCAGGCCATGATTCTTATCAAACGTGTGAAGTTTGGGGCAGATTGGACATTCCATGCCTGAGTTACAGCAAATTCCTATTTAATTGCAATAATAGCATGCTTTAGCACTTAGCTAAGAGTTTGCTAGCATGTTTTAGCATGTTTGTAGTATGTTGTTAGCATGTTTAACACTTGCTGGCACTTTTTTATATGTTATTAGGAGTCCATAACAGTGTTAAACATGTCACTTCCTGTTGCCAGCAGGTGGCGCTATGACTGTAACTGAATATAAGCATGGTCATGTGTTCAGGACAGAACGCTTATCAAAAGTGTGAAGTTTGGTGCAGATTGGACATTGCCTTCTTGAGTAACAACAACATCCTGTTTCATTGAATTAGCATGCTTTAGCACTTAGCTAAGTATTGCTAGCATGTTTTAACATGTTTCTAGCATGTTTAGAAGTCAATGGCATTTTTAACATGTTGCTAGAATGGCATCAACGTGTTAAACATGACACTTCCTGTTACCAGTAGGTGGCGCTATTACTATAACTGAATATTCTCATGTAGATGTGTTCAGGACAGAACGCTTATCAAAAGTGTGAAGTTTGGGGCAGATTGGACATTCCATGCCTGAGTTACAGCAAATTCCTATTTAATTGCAATAATAGCATGCTTTAGCACTTAGCTAAGAGTTTGCTAGCATGTTTTAGCATGCTTCTAGTATGTTGTTAGCATGTTTAGCACTTGCTGGCACTTTTTTATATGTTATTAGGAGTCCATAACAGTGTTAAACATGTCACTTCCTGTTGCCAGCAGGTGGCGCTATGACTATAACTGAATATGAGCATGGTCATGTGTTCAGGACAGAACTCTTATCAAAAGTGTGAAGTTTGGGGCAGATTGGACATTCCATGCCTGAGTTACAGCAACTTCCTGTTTCATGGCGAAACATCGAAATTTGTCAGGCCGCCGAGGACCCGCACTTCGACGAAAACTCAAGATCTTCGCAATTTAACGTCGCAAAGGCCTGAAGATTACACTCACCAAATTTGAAGATGATCAGATTAAAACTGTAGGAGGAGTTCGTTAAAGTACGAGGCCTGAAAATGGCAAAAACTGCACAAAAATCTGAGAGGAAGTTCAAAATGGCTGACTTCCTGTTGTGTTTAGGGCTACGCTCCAAGAGACTTTTTTGTAGGTATTAGGTAATTACATGTATGTACCGAATTTCGTGCACGTACGTGGAACGATGCGGGAGGCGCACTCCGTTGAACTTTTATAGGTGGCGCTATCGAGCCATTTTGCCCCGTCCAATTCTGAAACCTATATCAGATGTAAATTTTCGCCAGTTCTGACGCGTGTGCAAAGTTTCGTGAGTTTTCGAGCATGTTTAGGCCCTCAAAAATGCAATTCAATGCGGAGAAGAAGAATAATAATAATAATAATAATAATAATAATAAACAGAGCAATTCCAAGAGGGTCCTCACACCATCGGTGCTCGGGCCCTAATTAAAGCTGCAAGCAGCGATGAAAGGGCCCTCGCACCCGTGCCATCAACACTCGGTGGCTTTAGGAAGACAGAGCATGGTTGGGAAATGTACATTTAAGGAGGTATATATAGTAAGAGTATGTCAAAGTCAGTTACAAAATGTTTTGTATAATGGTGATAATAGCATGCTTCATGACTCAGCTAAGTGTTGCTAGCATGTTTAGTGTGTTTCTAGCATGCTTAGTACACAATAATTATGTGGTTAGTACTGCATTACTGTGTTAACCATGTCAGTTTCTGTTGCCAGTAGGTGGCGTTATGACTATAACTGAATATGAGCTTGGATGTGTGTTCAGGACAGAACTCTTATCAAACGTGTGAAGTTTGGTGCAAATTGGACATTGCCTTCTTGAGTAACAACAAAGTCATGTTTCATTGAATTAGCATGCTTTAGCACTTAGCTAAGCATTGTTAGCATGTTTTAACATGTTTCTAGCATGTTTAGAACTCAATGGCATTTTTAACATGTTGCTAGAACGGCATCAACGTGTTAAAACATGTCACTTCCTGTTGCCAGTTGGTGGCGCTATTACTATAATTGAACATTCTCATGTAGATGTGTTCAGGCCATGACTCTTATCAAAAGTGTGAAGTTTGGGGCAGATTGGACATTCCATGCCTGAGTTACAGCAAATTCCTATTTAATTGCAATAATAGCATGCTTTAGCACTTGGCTAAGAGTTTGCTAGCATGTTTTAGCATGTTTCTAGTATGTTGTTAGCATGTTTAACACTTGCTGGCACTTTTTTATATGTTATTAGGAGTCCATAACAGTGTTAAACATGTCACTTCCTGTTGCCAGCAGGTGGCGCTATGACTGTAACTGAATATAAGCATGGTCATGTGTTCAGGACAGAACGCTTATCAAAAGTGTGAAGTTTGGGGCAGATTGGACATTCCATGCCTGAGTTACAGCAAATTCATATTTAATTGCAGTAATATCATTCTTTAGCACTTAGCTAAGTGTTTGCTAGTATGTTTTAGCATGTCTATAGTATGTTGGTAGGATGTTTAGCACCTACTGGCATTTTTTTATATGTTATTAGGAGTCAAGAACAGTGTTAAACGTCACTTCCTGTTGCCAGCAGGTGGCGCTATGACTATAACTAAATATGAGCATGGACATGTGTTCAAGAGATAACTCTTATCAAACGTGTGACGTTTGGGGTAGATTGTACATTGCCTTCTTGAGTAACAACAAAGTCCTGTTTCATTGAATTAGCATGCTTTAGCACTTAGCTAAGTATTGCTAGTATGTTTTAACATGTTTCTAGCATGTTTAGAAGTCAATGGCATTTTTAACATGTTGCTAGAATGGCATCAACGTGTTAAACATGACACTTCCTGTTACCAGTAGGTGGCGCTATTACTATAACTGAATATTCTCATGTAGATATGTTCAGGACAGAACGCTTATCAAAAGTGTGAAGTTTGGGGCAGATTGGACATTCCATGCCTGAGTTACAGCAAATTCCTATTTAATTGCAATAATAGCATGCTTTAGCACTTAGCTAAGAGTTTGCTAGCATGTTTTAGCATGCTTCTAGTATGTTGTTAGCATGTTTAGCACTTGCTGGCACTTTTTTATATGTTATTAGGAGTCCATAACAGTGTTAAACATGTCACTTCCTGTTGCCAGCAGGTGGCGCTATGACTATAACTGAATATGAGCATGGTCATGTGTTCAGGACAGAACGTTTATTAAAAGTGTGAAGTTTGGCGCAGATTGGACATTGCCTTCTTGAGTAACAACAACATCCTGTTTCATTGAATTAGCATGCTTTAGCACTTAGCTAAGTATTGCTAGTATGTTTTAACATGTTTCTAGCATGTTTAGAAGTCAATGGCATTTTTAACATGTTGCTAGAATGGCATCAACGTGTTAAACATGACACTTCCTGTTACCAGTAGGTGGCGCTATTACTATAACTGAATATTCTCATGTAGATATGTTCAGGACAGAACGCTTATCAAAAGTGTGAAGTTTGGGGCAGATTGGACATTCCATGCCTGAGTTACAGCAAATTCCTATTTAATTGCAATAATAGCATGCTTTAGCACTTAGCTAAGAGTTTGCTAGCATGTTTTAGCATGCTTCTAGTATGTTGTTAGCATGTTTAGCACTTGCTGGCACTTTTTTATATGTTATTAGGAGTCCATAACAGTGTTAAACATGTCACTTCCTGTTGCCAGCAGGTGGCGCTATGACTATAACTGAATATGAGCATGGTCATGTGTTCAGGACAGAACTCTTATCAAACGTATGAAGTTTGGGGCAGATTGGACATTCCATGCCTGAGTTACAGCAACTTCCTGTTTCATGGCGAAACATCAAAATTTGTCAGGCCGCCGAGGACCCGCCCTTCGACGAAAACTCAAGATCTTCGCAATTTAACGTCGCAAAGGCCTTAAGATTACACTCACCAAATTTGAAGATGATCAGATTAAAACTGTAGGAGGAGTTCGTTAAAGTATGAGGCCTGAAAATGTCAAAAACTGCACAAAAATCTGGGAGGAAGTTCAAAATGGCTGACTTCCTGTTGGGTTTAGGGCTATGCTCCAAGAGACTTTTTTGTAGGTATTAGGTCATTACATGTATGTACCGAATTTCGTGCACGTACGTGGAACGTTGCGGGAGGCGCACTCCGTTGAACTTTTATAGGTGGCGCTATCGAGCCGTTTTGCCCCGTCCAATTCTGAAACCTATATCAGATGTAAATTTTCGCCAGTTCTGACGCGTGTGCAAAGTTTCGTGAGTTTTCACGCATGTTTAGGCCCTCAAAAATGCAATTCAATGCGGAGAAGAAGAATAATAATAATAATAATAATAATAATAATAAACAGAGCAATTCCAAGAGGGTCCTCACACCATCGGTGCTCGGGCCCTAATAATAATAATAATAATAAACAGAGCAATTCCAAGAGGGTCCTCACACCATCGGTGCTCGGGCCCTAATAATAAACAGAGCAATTCCAAGAGGGTCCTCACACCATCGGTGCTCGGGCCCTAATAATAATAATAATAAACAGAGCAATTCCAAGAGGGTCCTCACACCATCGGTGCTCGGGCCCTAATTAAAGCTGCAAGCAGCGATGAAAGGGCCCTCGCACCCGTGCCATCAACACTTTGTGGCTTTAGGAAGACAGAGCATGGTTGGGAAATGTACATTTAAGGAGGTATATATAGTAAGAGTATGTCAAAGTCAGTTACAAAATGTTTTGTATAATGGTGATAATAGCATGCTTCATGACTCAGCTAAGTGTTGCTAGCATGTTTAGTCTGTTTCTAGCATGCTTAGTACACAATAATTATGTGGTTAGTACTGCATTACTGTGTTAACCATGTCAGTTTCTGTTGCCAGTAGGTGGCGTTATGACTATAGCTGAATATGAGCATGGATGTGTGTTCAGGACAGAACTCTTATCAAACGTGTGAAGTTTGGTGCAAATTGGAAATTGCCTTCTTGAGTAACAAAAAAGTCATGTTTCATTGAATTAGCATTCTTTAGCACTTAGCTAAGCATTGTTAGCATGTTTTAACATGTTTCTAGCATGTTTAGAACTCAATGGCATTTTTAACATGTTGCTAGAACGGCATCAATGTGTTAAACATGTCACTTCCTGTTGCCAGTAGGTGGCGCTATTACTATAAATGAACATTCTCATGTAGATGTATTCAGGCCATGACTCTTATCAAAAGTGTGAAGTTTGGGGCAGATTGGACATTCCATGTCTGAGTTACAGCAAATTCCTATTTAATTGCAATAATAGCATGCTTTAGCACTTAGCTAAGAGTTTGCTAGCATGTTTTAGCATTTTTCTAGTATGTTGTTAGCATGTTTAACACTTGCTGGCACTTTTTTATATGTTATTAGGAGTCCATAACAGTGTTAAACATGTCACTTCCTGTTGCCAGCAGGTGGCGCTATGACTGTAACTGAATATGAGCATGGTCATGTGTTCAGGACAGAACGCTTATCAAAAGTGTGAAGTTTGGGGCAGATTGGACATTGCCTTCTTGAGTAACAACAACATCCTGTTTCATTGAATTAGCATGCTTTACCACTTAGCTAAGTATTGCTAGCATGTTTTAACATTAGCTAGCATGTTTTAACATGTTTCTAGCATGTTTAGACCTCAATGGCATTTTTAACATGTTGCTAGAATGGCATCAACGTGTTAAACATGACACTTCCTGTTACCAGTAGGTGGCGCTATTACTATAACTGAATGTTCTCATGTAGATGTGTTCAGGACAGAACGCTTATCAAAAGTGTGAAGTTTGGGGCAGATTGGACATTCCATGCCTGAGTTACAGCAAATTCCTATTTAATTGCAATAATAGCATGCTTTAGCACTTAGCTAAGAGTTTGCTAGCATGTTTTAGCATGCTTCTAGTATGTTGTTAGCATGTTTAGCACTTGCTGGCACTTTTTTATATGTTATTAGGAGTCCATAACAGTGTTAAACATGTCACTTCCTGTTGCCAGCAGGTGGCGCTATGACTGTAACTGAATATGAGCATGGTCATGTGTTCAGGACAGAACGCTTATCAAAAGTGTGAAGTTTGGGGCAGATTGGACATTCCATGCCTGAGTTACAGCAACTTCCTGTTTCATGGCGAAACATCGAAATTTGTCAGGTCACCGAGGACCCGCCCTTTGACGAAAACTCAAGATCTTCGCAATTTAACGTCGCAAAGGCCTTAAGATTACACTCACCAAATTTGAAGATGATCAGATTAAAACTGTAGGAGGAGTTCGTTAAAGTACGAGGCCTGAAAATAGCAAAAACTGCACAAAAATCTGAGAGGAAGTTCAAAATGGCTGACTTCCTGTTGTGTTTAGGGCTATGCTCCAAGAGACTTTTTTGTAGGTATTAGGTCATTACATGTATGTACCGAATTTCGTGCACGTACGTGGAACGTTGCGGGAGGCGCACTCCGTTGAACTTTTATAGGTGGCGCTATCGAGCCGTTTTGCCCCGTCCAATTCTGAAACCTATATCAGATGTAAATTTTCGCCAGTTCTGACGCGTGTGCAAAGTTTCGTGAGTTTTCGAGCATGTTTAGGCCCTCAAAAATGCAATTCAATGCGGAGAAGAAGAAGAAGAAGAATAATAATAATAATTAAAGCTGCAAGCAGCGATGAAAGGGCCCTCGCACCCGTGCCATCAACACTCGGTGGCTTTAGGAAGACAGAGCATGGTTGGGAAATGTACATTTAAGGAGGTATATATAGTAAGAGTATGTCAAAGTCAGTTACAAAATGTTTTGTATAATGGTGATAATAGCATGCTTCATGACTCAGCTAAGTGTTGCTAGCATGTTTAGTGTGTTTCTAGCATGCTTAGTACACAATAATTATGTGGTTAGTACTGCATTACTGTGTTAACCATGTCAGTTTCTGTTGCCAGTAGGTGGCGTTATGACTATAACTGAATATGAGCTTGGATGTGTGTTCAGGACAGAACTCTTATCAAACGTGTGAAGTTTGGTGCAAATTGGACATTGCCTTCTTGAGTAACAACAAAGTCATGTTTCATTGAATTAGCATGCTTTAGCACTTAGCTAAGCATTGTTAGCATGTTTTAACATGTTTCTAGCATGTTTAGAACTCAATGGCATTTTTAACATGTTGCTAGAACGGCATCAACGTGTTAAACATGTCACTTCCTATTGCCAGTTGGTGGCGCTATTACTATAATTGAACATTCTCATGTAGATGTGTTCAGGCCATGACTCTTATCAAAAGTGTGAAGTTTGGGGCAGATTGGACATTCCATGCCTGAGTTACAGCAAATTCCTATTTAATTGCAATAATAGCATGCTTTAGCACTTGGCTAAGAGTTTGCTAGCATGTTTTAGCATGTTTCTAGTATGTTGTTAGCATGTTTAACACTTGCTGGCACTTTTTTATATGTTATTAGGAGTCCATAACAGTGTTAAACATGTCACTTCCTGTTACCAGCAGGTGGCGCTATGACTGTAACTGAATATAAGCATGGTCATGTGTTCAGGACAGAACGCTTATCAAAAGTGTGAAGTTTGGGGCAGATTGGACATTCCATGCCTGAGTTACAGCAAATTCATATTTAATTGCAGTAATATCATTCTTTAGCACTTAGCTAAGTGTTTGCTAGTATGTTTTAGCATGTCTATAGTATGTTGGTAGGATGTTTAGCACCTACTGGCATTTTTTTATATGTTATTAGGAGTCAAGAACAGTGTTAAACGTCACTTCCTGTTGCCAGCAGGTGGCGCTATGACTATAACTAAATATGAGCATGGACATGTGTTCAAGAGATAACTCTTATCAAACGTGTGACGTTTGGGGTAGATTGTACATTGCCTTCTTGAGTAAGAACAAAGTCCTGTTTCATTGAATTAGCATGCTTTAGCACTTAGCTAAGTATTGCTAGTATGTTTTAACATGTTTCTAGCATGTTTAGAAGTCAATGGCATTTTTAACATGTTGCTAGAATGGCATCAACGTGTTAAACATGACACTTCCTGTTACCAGTAGGTGGCGCTATTACTATAACTGAATATTCTCATGTAGATATGTTCAGGACAGAACGCTTATCAAAAGTGTGAAGTTTGGGGCAGATTGGACATTCCATGCCTGAGTTACAGCAAATTCCTATTTAATTGCAATAATAGCATGCTTTAGCACTTAGCTAAGAGTTTGCTAGCATGTTTTAGCATGCTTCTAGTATGTTGTTAGCATGTTTAGCACTTTCTGGCACTTTTTTATATGTTATTAGGAGTCCATAACAGTGTTAAACATGTCACTTCCTGTTGCCAGCAGGTGGCGCTATGACTATAACTGAATATGAGCATGGTCATGTGTTCAGGACAGAACGTTTATTAAAAGTGTGAAGTTTGGCGCAGATTGGACATTGCCTTCTTGAGTAACAACAACATCCTGTTTCATTGAATTAGCATGCTTTAGCACTTAGCTAAGTATTGCTAGTATGTTTTAACATGTTTCTAGCATGTTTAGAAGTCAATGGCATTTTTAACATGTTGCTAGAATGGCATCAACGTGTTAAACATGACACTTCCTGTTACCAGTAGGTGGCGCTATTACTATAACTGAATATTCTCATGTAGATATGTTCAGGACAGAACGCTTATCAAAAGTGTGAAGTTTGGGGCAGATTGGACATTCCATGCCTGAGTTACAGCAAATTCCTATTTAATTGCAATAATAGCATGCTTTAGCACTTAGCTAAGAGTTTGCTAGCATGTTTTAGCATGCTTCTAGTATGTTGTTAGCATGTTTAGCACTTGCTGGCACTTTTTTATATGTTATTAGGAGTCCATAACAGTGTTAAACATGTCACTTCCTGTTGCCAGCAGGTGGCGCTATGACTATAACTGAATATGAGCATGGTCATGTGTTCAGGACAGAACTCTTATCAAACGTATGAAGTTTGGGGCAGATTGGACATTCCATGCCTGAGTTACAGCAACTTCCTGTTTCATGGCGAAACATCAAAATTTGTCAGGCCGCCGAGGACCCGCCCTTCGACGAAAACTCAAGATCTTCGCAATTTAACGTCGCAAAGGCCTTAAGATTACACTCACCAAATTTGAAGATGATCAGATTAAAACTGTAGGAGGAGTTCGTTAAAGTATGAGGCCTGAAAATGTCAAAAACTGCACAAAAATCTGGGAGGAAGTTCAAAATGGCTGACTTCCTGTTGGGTTTAGGGCTATGCTCCAAGAGACTTTTTTGTAGGTATTAGGTCATTACATGTATGTACCGAATTTCGTGCACGTACGTGGAACGTTGCGGGAGGCGCACTCCGTTGAACTTTTATAGGTGGCGCTATCGAGCCGTTTTGCCCCGTCCAATTCTGAAACCTATATCAGATGTAAATTTTCGCCAGTTCTGACGCGTGTGCAAAGTTTTGTGAGTTTTCGCGCATGTTTAGGCCCTCAAAAATGCAATTCAATGCGGAGAAGAAGAAGAAGAATAATAATAATAATTAAAGCTGCAAGCAGCGATGAAAGGGCCCTCGCACCCGTGCCATCAACACTCGGTGGCTTTAGGAAGACAGAGCATGGTTGGGAAATGTACATTTAAGGAGGTATATATAGTAAGAGTATGTCAAAGTCAGTTACAAAATGTTTTGTATAATGGTGATAATAGCATGCTTCATGACTCAGCTAAGTGTTGCTAGCATGTTTAGTGTGTTTCTAGCATGCTTAGTACACAATAATTATGTGGTTAGTACTGCATTACTGTGTTAACCATGTCAGTTTCTGTTGCCAGTAGGTGGCGTTATGACTATAACTGAATATGAGCTTGGATGTGTGTTCAGGACAGAACTCTTATCAAACGTGTGAAGTTTGGTGCAAATTGGACATTGCCTTCTTGAGTAACAACAAAGTCATGTTTCATTGAATTAGCATGCTTTAGCACTTAGCTAAGCATTGTTAGCATGTTTTAACATGTTTCTAGCATGTTTAGAACTCAATGGCATTTTTAACATGTTGCTAGAACGGCATCAACGTGTTAAACATGTCACTTCCTGTTGCCAGTTGGTGGCGCTATTACTATAATTGAACATTCTCATGTAGATGTGTTCAGGCCATGACTCTTATCAAAAGTGTGAAGTTTGGGGCAGATTGGACATTCCATGCCTGAGTTACAGCAAATTCCTATTTAATTGCAATAATAGCATGCTTTAGCACTTGGCTAAGAGTTTGCTAGCATGTTTTAGCATGTTTCTAGTATGTTGTTAGCATGTTTAACACTTGCTGGCACTTTTTTATATGTTATTAGGAGTCCATAACAGTGTTAAACATGTCACTTCCTGTTGCCAGCAGGTGGCGCTATGACTGTAACTGAATATAAGCATGGTCATGTGTTCAGGACAGAACGCTTATCAAAAGTGTGAAGTTTGGGGCAGATTGGACATTCCATGCCTGAGTTACAGCAAATTCATATTTAATTGCAGTAATATCATTCTTTAGCACTTAGCTAAGTGTTTGCTAGTATGTTTTAGCATGTCTATAGTATGTTGGTAGGATGTTTAGCACCTACTGGCATTTTTTTATATGTTATTAGGAGTCAAGAACAGTGTTAAACGTCACTTCCTGTTGCCAGCAGGTGGCGCTATGACTATAACTAAATATGAGCATGGACATGTGTTCAAGAGATAACTCTTATCAAACGTGTGACGTTTGGGGTAGATTGTACATTGCCTTCTTGAGTAACAACAAAGTCCTGTTTCATTGAATTAGCATGCTTTAGCACTTAGCTAAGTATTGCTAGTATGTTTTAACATGTTTCTAGCATGTTTAGAAGTCAATGGCATTTTTAACATGTTGCTAGAATGGCATCAACGTGTTAAACATGACACTTCCTGTTACCAGTAGGTGGCGCTATTACTATAACTGAATATTCTCATGTAGATATGTTCAGGACAGAACGCTTATCAAAAGTGTGAAGTTTGGGGCAGATTGGACATTCCATGCCTGAGTTACAGCAAATTCCTATTTAATTGCAATAATAGCATGCTTTAGCACTTAGCTAAGAGTTTGCTAGCATGTTTTAGCATGCTTCTAGTATGTTGTTAGCATGTTTAGCACTTGCTGGCACTTTTTTATATGTTATTAGGAGTCCATAACAGTGTTAAACATGTCACTTCCTGTTGCCAGCAGGTGGCGCTATGACTATAACTGAATATGAGCATGGTCATGTGTTCAGGACAGAACGTTTATTAAAAGTGTGAAGTTTGGCGCAGATTGGACATTGCCTTCTTGAGTAACAACAACATCCTGTTTCATTGAATTAGCATGCTTTAGCACTTAGCTAAGTATTGCTAGTATGTTTTAACATGTTTCTAGCATGTTTAGAAGTCAATGGCATTTTTAACATGTTGCTAGAATGGCATCAACGTGTTAAACATGACACTTCCTGTTACCAGTAGGTGGCGCTATTACTATAACTGAATATTCTCATGTAGATATGTTCAGGACAGAACGCTTATCAAAAGTGTGAAGTTTGGGGCAGATTGGACATTCCATGCCTGAGTTACAGCAAATTCCTATTTAATTGCAATAATAGCATGCTTTAGCACTTAGCTAAGAGTTTGCTAGCATGTTTTAGCATGCTTCTAGTATGTTGTTAGCATGTTTAGCACTTGCTGGCACTTTTTTATATGTTATTAGGAGTCCATAACAGTGTTAAACATGTCACTTCCTGTTGCCAGCAGGTGGCGCTATGACTATAACTGAATATGAGCATGGTCATGTGTTCAGGACAGAACTCTTATCAAACGTATGAAGTTTGGGGCAGATTGGACATTCCATGCCTGAGTTACAGCAACTTCCTGTTTCATGGCGAAACATCAAAATTTGTCAGGCCGCCGAGGACCCGCCCTTCGACGAAAACTCAAGATCTTCGCAATTTAACGTCGCAAAGGCCTTAAGATTACACTCACCAAATTTGAAGATGATCAGATTAAAACTGTAGGAGGAGTTTGTTAAAGTATGAGGCCTGAAAATGTCAAAAACTGCACAAAAATCTGGGAGGAAGTTCAAAATGGCTGACTTCCTGTTGGGTTTAGGGCTATGCTCCAAGAGACTTTTTTGTAGGCATTAGGTCATTACATGTATGTACCGAATTTCGTGCACGTACGTGGAACGTTGCGGGAGGCGTACTCCGTTGAACTTTTATAGGTGGCGCTATCGAGCCGTTTTGCCCCGTCCAATTCTGAAACCTATATCAGATGTAAATTTTCGCCAGTTCTGACGCGTGTGCAAAGTTTCGTGAGTTTTCGCGCATGTTTAGGCCCTCAAAAATGCAATTCAATGCGGAGAAGAATAATAATAATAATTAAAGCTGCAAGCAGCGATGAAAGGGCCCTCGCACCCGTGCCGCCGCCACCCGGTGGCTTTAGGAAGACAGAGCATGGTTGGACAATGTGCATTTAAGGAGGTATATATAGTAGTTGCTAGCATGTTTAGTATGTTTTTAGCATGCTTAGTACACAATAGTTATGTGGTTAGTACTGCATTACTGTGTTAACCATGTCAGTTTCTGTTGCCAGTAGGTGGGGCTATGTCTATATCTGAATATCGCTATGTAGATGTGTTCAGTGCAGGACTTTTATCAAACATGTGGAGTTTGGGGCAGATTGGACATTGTATGCTTGAGTTACAACAACTTCCTTTAGCATTTCTAGCATGTTTTATGATGTTTCTAGCATATTACATATTAATTTTGGGGTAGATTGGACATTGAATGCCTGAGTTACAGCAAATTCATATTTAATTGCAGTAATAGGATGCTTTAACACTTAGCTAAGTATTTGATTGCATGTTTCTAGTATGTTGCTAACATGTTTAACAGTTGGTGACACTTTTTTATATGTTATTAGGAGTCCAGAATAGTGTTAAACGTCACTTCCTGTTGCCAGCAGGCGGCGCTATGACTATATCTGAATACGAGCATGGACTTGTGTTCAGGAGATAACTATTATCAAACGTGTGAAGTTTGGGGTAGATTGGACATTGTATGCCTAAGTTACAACAACTTCCTTTAGCATTTCTAGCATGCTTTAGAACTTAGCTATGTGTTGCTAGCATGTTTCTTGCATGTTACATATTAAGTTTGGGGCAGATTGGACATTCCATGCCTGTGTTACAGCAAATTCATATTTAATTGCAGCAATAGCATGCTTTAGCACTTAGCTAAGTGTTTGCTAATATGTTTCTAGTATGTTGTTAGCATGTTTAGCACTTGCTGGCACTTTTTTATATGTTATCAGGAGTCCACAACAGTGTTTAACATATCACTTCCTGTTGCCAGCAGGCGGTGCTATGACTGTAACTGAATGAGCATGGTCATGTGTTCAGGACAGAACGCTTATCAAAAGTGTGAAGTTTGGCGCAGATTGGACATTGCCTTCTTGAGTAACAACAACATCCTGTTTCATTGAATTAGCATGCTTTAGCACTTAGCTAAGTATTGCTAGTATGTTTTAACATGTTTCTAGCATGTTTAGAAGTCAATGGCATTTTTAACATGTTGCTAGAATGGCATCAACGTGTTAAACATGACACTTTCTGTTACCAGTAGGTGGCGCTATTACTATAACTGAATATTCTCATGTAGATATGTTCAGGACAGAACGCTTATCAAAAGTGTGAAGTTTGGGGCAGATTGGACATTCCATGCCTGAGTTACAGCAAATTCCTATTTAATTGCAATAATAGCATGCTTTAGCACTTAGCTAAGAGTTTGCTAGCATGTTTTAGCATGCTTCTAGTATGTTGTTAGCATGTTTAGCACTTGCTGGCACTTTTTTATATGTTATTAGGAGTCCATAACAGTGTTAAACATGTCACTTCCTGTTGCCAGCAGGTGGCGCTATGACTATAACTGAATATGAGCATGGTCATGTGTTCAGGACAGAACTCTTATCAAACGTATGAAGTTTGGGGCAGATTGGACATTCCATGCCTGAGTTACAGCAACTTCCTGTTTCATGGCGAAACATCAAAATTTGTCAGGCCGCCGAGGACCCGCCCTTCGACGAAAACTCAAGATCTTCGCAATTTAACGTCGCAAAGGCCTTAAGATTACACTCACCAAATTTGAAGATGATCAGATTAAAACTGTAGGAGGAGTTCGTTAAAGTATGAGGCCTGAAAATGTCAAAAACTGCACAAAAATCTGGGAGGAAGTTCAAAATGGCTGACTTCCTGTTGGGTTTAGGGCTATGCTCCAAGAGACTTTTTTGTAGGTATTAGGTCATTACATGTATGTACCGAATTTCGTGCACGTACGTGGAACGTTGCGGGAGGCGCACTCCGTTGAACTTTTATAGGTGGCGCTATCGAGCCGTTTTGCCCCGTCCAATTCTGAAACCTATATCAGATGTAAATTTTCGCCAGTTCTGACGCGTGTGCAAAGTTTCGTGAGTTTTCGCGCATGTTTAGGCCCTCAAAAATGCAATTCAATGCGGAGAAGAAGAATAATAATAATAATTAAAGCTGCAAGCAGCGATGAAAGGGCCCTCGCACCCATGCCATCAACACTCGGTGGCTTTAGGAAGACAGAGCATGGTTGGGAAATGTACATTTAAGGAGGTATATATAGTAAGAGTATGTCAAAGTCAGTTACAAAATGTTTTGTATAATGGTGATAATAGCATGCTTCATGACTCAGCTAAGTGTTGCTAGCATGTTTAGTCTGTTTCTAGCATGCTTAGTACACAATTATTATGTGGTTAGTACTGCATTACTGTGTTAACCATGTCAGTTTCTGTTGCCAGTAGGTTGCGTTATGACTATAACTGAATATGAGCATGGATGTGTGTTCAGGACAGAACCTTTATCAAACGTGTGAAGTTTGGTGCAAATTGGACATTGCCTTCTTGAGTAACAACAAAGTCATGTTTCATTGAATTAGCATTCTTTAGCACGTACCTAAGCATTGTTAGCATGTTTTAACATGTTTCTAGCATGTTTAGAACTCAATGGCATTTTTAACATGTTGCTAGAACGGCATCAACGTGTTAAACATGTCACTTCCTGTTGCCAGTAGGTGGCGCTATTACTATAACTGAACATTCTCATGTAGATGTGTTCAGGCCATGACTCTTATCAAAAGTGTGAAGTTTGGGGCAGATTGGACATTCCATGCCTGAGTTACAGCAAATTCCTATTTAATTGCAATAATAGCATGCGTTAGCACTTAGCTAAGAGTTTGCTAGCATGTTTTAGCATGTTTCTAGTATGTTGTTAGCATGTTTAACACTTGCTGGCACTTTTTTATATGTTATTAGGAGTCCATAACAGTGTTAAACATGTCACTTCCTGTTGCCAGCAGGTGGCGCTATGACTGTAACTGAATATAAGCATGGTCATGTGTTCAGGACAGAACGCTTATCAAAAGTGTGAAGTTTGGGGCAGATTGGACATTCCATGCCTGAGTTACAGCAAATTCATATTTAATTGCAGTAATATCATTCTTTAGCACTTAGCTAAGTGTTTGCTAGTATGTTTCAGCATGTCTCTAGTATGTTGGTAGGATGTTTAGCACCTACTGGCATTTTTTTATATGTTATTAGGAGTCAAGAACAGTGTTAAACGTCACTTCCTGTTGCCAGCAGGTGGCGCTATGACTATAACTAAATATGAGCATGGACATGTGTTCAAGAGATAACTCTTATCAAACGTGTGAAGTTTGGGGTAGATTGTACATTGCCTTCTTGAGTAACAACAAAGTCCTGTTTCATTGAATTAGCATGCTTTAGCATTTAGCTAAGTATTGCTAGCATGTTTTAACATGTTTCTAGCATGTTTAGAACTCAATGGCATTTTTAACATGTTGCTAGAACGGCATCAACGTGTTAAACATGTCACTTCCTGGTGCCAGTAGGTGGCGCTATTACTATAACTAAATTTGAGCATAGACATGTGTTCAGGCCATAATTCTTATCAAACGTGTGAAGTTTGGGGCAGATTGGACATTCCATGCCTGAGTTACAGCAAATTCCTATTTAATTGCAATAATAGCATGCTTTAGCACTTAGCTAAGAGTTTGCTAGCATGTTTTAGCATGTTTGTAGTATGTTGTTAGCATGTTTAACACTTGCTGGCACTTTTTTATATGTTATTAGGAGTCCATAACAGTGTTAAACATGTCACTTCCTGTTGCCAGCAGGTGGCGCTATGACTGTAACTGAATATAAGCATGGTCATGTGTTCAGGACAGAACGCTTATCAAAAGTGTGAAGTTTGGTGCAGATTGGACATTGCCTTCTTGAGTAACAACAACATCCTGTTTCATTGAATTAGCATGCTTTAGCACTTAGCTAAGTATTGCTAGCATGTTTTAACATGTTTCTAGCATGTTTAGAAGTCAATGGCATTTTTAACATGTTGCTAGAATGGCATCAACGTGTTAAACATGACACTTCCTGTTACCAGTAGGTGGCGCTATTACTATAACTGAATATTCTCATGTAGATGTGTTCAGGACAGAACGCTTATCAAAAGTGTGAAGTTTGGGGCAGATTGGACATTCCATGCCTGAGTTACAGCAAATTCCTATTTAATTGCAATAATAGCATGCTTTAGCACTTAGCTAAGAGTTTGCTAGCATGTTTTAGCATGCTTCTAGTATGTTGTTAGCATGTTTAGCACTTGCTGGCACTTTTTTATATGTTATTAGGAGTCCATAACAGTGTTAAACATGTCACTTCCTGTTGCCAGCAGGTGGCGCTATGACTATAACTGAATATGAGCATGGTCATGTGTTCAGGACAGAACTCTTATCAAAAGTGTGAAGTTTGGGGCAGATTGGACATTCCATGCCTGAGTTACAGCAACTTCCTGTTTCATGGCGAAACATCGAAATTTGTCAGGCCGCCGAGGACCCGCACTTCGACGAAAACTCAAGATCTTCGCAATTTAACGTCGCAAAGGCCTGAAGATTACACTCACCAAATTTGAAGATGATCAGATTAAAACTGTAGGAGGAGTTCGTTAAAGTACGAGGCCTGAAAATGGCAAAAACTGCACAAAAATCTGAGAGGAAGTTCAAAATGGCTGACTTCCTGTTGTGTTTAGGGCTACGCTCCAAGAGACTTTTTTGTAGGTATTAGGTAATTACATGTATGTACCGAATTTCGTGCACGTACGTGGAACGATGCGGGAGGCGCACTCCGTTGAACTTTTATAGGTGGCGCTATCGAGCCATTTTGCCCCGTCCAATTCTGAAACCTATATCAGATGTAAATTTTCGCCCGTGTTCTGACGCGTGTGCAAAGTTTCGTGAGTTTTCGAGCATGTTTAGGCCCTCAAAAATGCAATTCAATGCGGAGAATAATAATAATAATAATAATAATAATAATAAACAGAGCAATTCCAAGAGGGTCCTCACACCATCGGTGCTCGGGCCCTAATTAAAGCTGCAAGCAGCGATGAAAGGGCCCTCGCACCCGTGCCGCCGCCACCCGGTGGCTTTAGGAAGACAGAGCATGGTTGGACAATGTGCATTTAAGGAGGTATATATAGTAGTTGCTAGCATGTTTAGTATGTTTTTAGCATGCTTAGTACACAATAGTTATGTGGTTAGTACTGCATTACTGTGTTAACCATGTCAGTTTCTGTTGCCAGTAGGTGGGGCTATGTCTATATCTGAATATCGCTATGTAGATGTGTTCAGTGCAGGACTTTTATCAAACATGTGGAGTTTGGGGCAGATTGGACATTGTATGCTTGAGTTACAACAACTTCCTTTAGCATTTCTAGCATGTTTTATGATGTTTCTAGCATATTACATATTAATTTTGGGGTAGATTGGACATTGAATGCCTGAGTTACAGCAAATTCATATTTAATTGCAGTAATAGGATGCTTTAACACTTAGCTAAGTATTTGATTGCATGTTTCTAGTATGTTGCTAACATGTTTAACAGTTGGTGACACTTTTTTATATGTTATTAGGAGTCCAGAATAGTGTTAAACGTCACTTCCTGTTGCCAGCAGGCGGCGCTATGACTATATCTGAATACGAGCATGGACTTGTGTTCAGGAGATAACTATTATCAAACGTGTGAAGTTTGGGGTAGATTGGACATTGTATGCCTAAGTTACAACAACTTCCTTTAGCATTTCTAGCATGCTTTAGAACTTAGCTATGTGTTGCTAGCATGTTTCTTGCATGTTACATATTAAGTTTGGGGCAGATTGGACATTCCATGCCTGTGTTACAGCAAATTCATATTTAATTGCAGCAATAGCATGCTTTAGCACTTAGCTAAGTGTTTGCTAATATGTTTCTAGTATGTTGTTAGCATGTTTAGCACTTGCTGGCACTTTTTTATATGTTATCAGGAGTCCACAACAGTGTTTAACATATCACTTCCTGTTGCCAGCAGGCGGTGCTATGACTGTAACTGAATGAGCATGGTCATGTGTTCAGGACAGAACGCTTATCAAAAGTGTGAAGTTTGGCGCAGATTGGACATTGCCTTCTTGAGTAACAACAACATCCTGTTTCATTGAATTAGCTAAGTATTGCTAGCATGTTTCAACATGTTTCTAGCATTTTTAGAAGTCAATGGCATTTTTAACATGTTGCTAGAACGGCATCAACGTGTTAAACATGACACTTCCTGCTACCAGTAGGTGGCGCTATTACTATAACTGAATATTCTCATGTAGATGTGTTCAGGCCATGACTCTTATCAAACGTGTGAAGTCTGGGGCAGATTGGACATTCTGTGCCTGAGTTACAACAAATTTCTATTTAATTGCAGTAATAGCATGCTTTAGCACTTAGCTAAGTGTTTGCTAGCATGTTTTAGCATGTTTCTAGTATGTTGTTAGCATGTTTAGCACTTGCTGGCACTTTTTTATATGTTATCAGGAGTCCACAAGAGTGTTAAACATGTCACTTCCTGTTGTCAGCAGGTGGCGCTATGACTATAACTGAATATGAGCATAGTCATGTGTTCAGGACAGAACGCTTATCAAAAGTGTGAAGTTTGGGGCAGATTGGACATTCCATGCCTTAGTTACAGCAACTTCCTATTTATTTGCAGCAATAGCATGCTTTAGCACTTAGCTAAGTGTTTGCTAACATGTTTCTAGTATGTTGTTAGCATGTTTAGCACTTGCTGGCACTTTTTTATATGTTATCAGGAGTTCACAACAGTGTTTAACATGTCACTTCCTGTTGCCAGCAGGTGGCGCTATGACTGTAACTGAATATGAGCATGGTCATGTGTTCAGGACAGAACGCTTATCAAAAGTGTGAAGTTTGGGGCAGATTGGACATTGCCTTCTTGAGTAACAACAACATCCTGTTTCATTGAATTAGCATGCTTTAGCACTCAGCTAAGTTTTGCTAGCATGTTTTAACATGTTTCTAGCATGTTTAGAAGTCAATGGCGTTTTTAACATGTTGCTAGAACGGCATCAACGTGTTAAACATGACACTTCCTGTTACCAGTAGGTGGCGCTATTACTATAACTGAATATTCTCATGTAGATGTGTTCAGGCCATGACTCTTATCAAACGTGTGAAGTTTGGGGCAGATTGGACATTCCGTGCCTGAGTTACAGCAAATTCCTATTTAATTGCAGTAATAGCATGCTTTAGCACTTAGCTAAGTGTTTGCTAACATGTTTTAGCATGTGTCTAGTATGTTGTTAGCATGTTTAGCAGTTGCTGGCACTTTTTTATATGTTATCAGGAGTTCACAACAGTGTTAAACATGTCACTTCCTGTTGCCAGCAGGTGGCGCTATGACTATAACTGAATATGAGCATGGTCATGTGTTCAGGACAGAACGCTTATCAAAAGTGTGAAGTTTGGGGCAGATTGGACATTCCATGCCTGAGTTACAGCAACTTCCTGTTTCATGGCGAAACATCAAAATTTGTCAGGCCGCCGAGGACCCGCCCTTCGACGAAAACTCAAGATCTTCGCAATTTAACATCGCAAAGGCCTTAAGATTACACTCACCAAATTTGAAGATGATCAGATTAAAACTGTAGGAGGAGTTCGTTAAAGTACGAGGCATGAAAATGGCAAAAACTGCACAAAAATCTGAGAGGAAGTTGAAAATGGCTGACTTCCTGTTGTGTTTAGGGCTACGCTCCAAGAGACTTTTTTGTAGGTATTAGGTCCTTACATGTATGTACCGAATTTCGTACACGTACGTGGAACATAGCGGGAGGCGCACTCCGTTGAACTTTTATAGGTGGCGCTATCGAGCCATTTTGCCCCGCCCAATTCTGAAACCTATATCAGATGTAAATTTTCGCCAGTTCTGATGCGTGTGCAAAGTTTCGTGAGTTTTCGAGCATGTTTAGTCCCTCAAAAATGCGATTAAATTCGGAGAAGAATAATAATAATAATTAAAGCTGCAAGCAGCGATGAAAGGGCCCTCGCACCCGTGCCATCAACACTCGGTGGCTTTAGGAAGACAGAGCATGGTTGGGAAATGTACATTTAAGGAGGTATATATAGTAAGAGTATGTCAAAGTCAGTTACAAAATGTTTTGTATAATGGTGATAATAGCATGCTTCATGACTCAGCTAAGTGTTGCTAGCATGTTTAGTGTGTTTCTAGCATGCTTAGTACACAATAATTATGTGGTTAGTACTGCATTACTGTGTTAACCATGTCAGTTTCTGTTGCCAGTAGGTGGCGTTATGACTATAACTGAATATGAGCTTGGATGTGTGTTCAGGACAGAACTCTTATCAAACGTGTGAAGTTTGGTGCAAATTGGACATTGCCTTCTTGAGTAACAACAAAGTCATGTTTCATTGAATTAGCATGCTTTAGCACTTAGCTAAGCATTGTTAGCATGTTTTAACATGTTTCTAGCATGTTTAGAACTCAATGGCATTTTTAACATGTTGCTAGAACGGCATCAACGTGTTAAACATGTCACTTCCTGTTGCCAGTTGGTGGCGCTATTACTATAATTGAACATTCTCATGTAGATGTGTTCAGGCCATGACTCTTATCAAAAGTGTGAAGTTTGGGGCAGATTGGACATTCCATGCCTGAGTTACAGCAAATTCCTATTTAATTGCAATAATAGCATGCTTTAGCACTTGGCTAAGAGTTTGCTAGCATGTTTTAGCATGTTTCTAGTATGTTGTTAGCATGTTTAACACTTGCTGGCACTTTTTTATATGTTATTAGGAGTCCATAACAGTGTTAAACATGTCACTTCCTGTTGCCAGCAGGTGGCGCTATGACTGTAACTGAATATAAGCATGGTCATGTGTTCAGGACAGAACGCTTATCAAAAGTGTGAAGTTTGGGGCAGATTGGACATTCCATGCCTGAGTTACAGCAAATTCATATTTAATTGCAGTAATATCATTCTTTAGCACTTAGCTAAGTGTTTGCTAGTATGTTTTAGCATGCTTCTAGTATGTTGTTAGCATGTTTAGCACTTGCTGGCACTTTTTTATATGTTATTAGGAGTCCATAACAGTGTTAAACATGTCACTTCCTGTTGCCAGCAGGTGGCGCTATGACTATAACTGAATATGAGCATGGTCATGTGTTCAGGACAGAACGTTTATTAAAAGTGTGAAGTTTGGCGCAGATTGGACATTGCCTTCTTGAGTAACAACAACATCCTGTTTCATTGAATTAGCATGCTTTAGCACTTAGCTAAGTATTGCTAGTATGTTTTAACATGTTTCTAGCATGTTTAGAAGTCAATGGCATTTTTAACATGTTGCTAGAATGGCATCAACGTGTTAAACATGACACTTCCTGTTACCAGTAGGTGGCGCTATTACTATAACTGAATATTCTCATGTAGATATGTTCAGGACAGAACGCTTATCAAAAGTGTGAAGTTTGGGGCAGATTGGACATTCCATGCCTGAGTTACAGCAAATTCCTATTTAATTGCAATAATAGCATGCTTTAGCACTTAGCTAAGAGTTTGCTAGCATGTTTTAGCATGCTTCTAGTATGTTGTTAGCATGTTTAGCACTTGCTGGCACTTTTTTATATGTTATTAGGAGTCCATAACAGTGTTAAACATGTCACTTCCTGTTGCCAGCAGGTGGCGCTATGACTATAACTGAATATGAGCATGGTCATGTGTTCAGGACAGAACGTTTATTAAAAGTGTGAAGTTTGGCGCAGATTGGACATTGCCTTCTTGAGTAACAACAACATCCTGTTTCATTGAATTAGCATGCTTTAGCACTTAGCTAAGTATTGCTAGTATGTTTTAACATGTTTCTAGCATGTTTAGAAGTCAATGGCATTTTTAACATGTTGCTAGAATGGCATCAACGTGTTAAACATGACACTTCCTGTTACCAGTAGGTGGCGCTATTACTATAACTGAATATTCTCATGTAGATATGTTCAGGACAGAACGCTTATCAAAAGTGTGAAGTTTGGGGCAGATTGGACATTCCATGCCTGAGTTACAGCAAATTCCTATTTAATTGCAATAATAGCATGCTTTAGCACTTAGCTAAGAGTTTGCTAGCATGTTTTAGCATGCTTCTAGTATGTTGTTAGCATGTTTAGCACTTGCTGGCACTTTTTTATATGTTATTAGGAGTCCATAACAGTGTTAAACATGTCACTTCCTGTTGCCAGCAGGTGGCGCTATGACTGTAACTGAATATGAGCATGGTCATGTGTTCAGGACAGAACTCTTATCAAACGTGTGAAGTTTGGGGCAGATTGGACATTCCATGCCTGAGTTACAGCAACTTCCTGTTTCATGGCGAAACATCGAAATTTGTCAGGCCGCCGAGGACCCGCCCTTCGACGAAAACTCAAGATCTTCGCAATTTAACGTCGCAAAGGCCTTAAGATTACACTCACCAAATTTGAAGATGATCAGATTAAAACTGTAGGAGGAGTTCGTTAAAGTACGAGGCCTGAAAATGGCAAAAACTGCACAAAAATCTGAGAGGAAGTTGAAAATGGCTGACTTCCTGTTGTGTTTAGGGCTATGCTCCAAGAGACTTTTTTGTAGGTATTAGGTCATTACATGTATGTACCGAATTTCGTGCACGTACGTGGAACGTTGCGGGAGGCGCACTCCGTTGAACTTTTATAGGTGGCGCTATCGAGCCGTTTTGCCCCGTCCAATTCTGAAACCTATATCAGATGTAAATTTTCGCCAGTTCTGACGCGTGTGCAAAGTTTCGTGAGTTTTCGCGCATGTTTAGGCCCTCAAAAATGCAATTCAATGCGGAGAAGAAGAATAATAATAATAATAATAATAATAATAATAAACAGAGCAATTCCAAGAGGGTCCTCACACCATCGGTGCTCGGGCCCTAATAATAATAATAATAAACAGAGCAATTCCAAGAGGGTCCTCACACCATCGGTGCTCGGGCCCTAATTACAGTAATATCATTCTTTAGCACTTAGCTAAGTGTTTGCTAGTATGTTTTAGCATGTCTCTAGTATGTTGGTAGGATGTTTAGCACCTACTGGCATTTTTTTATATGTTATTAGGAGTCAAGAACAATGTTAAACGTCACTTCCTGTTGCCAGCAGGTGGCGCTATGACTATAACTAAATATGAGCATGGACATGTGTTCAAGAGATAACTCTTATCAAACGTGTGAAGTTTGGGGTAGATTGTACATTGCCTTCTTGAGTAACAACAAAGTCCTGTTTCATTGAATTAGCATGCTTTAGCACTTAGCTAAGTATTGCTAGCATGTTTTAACATGTTTCTAGCATGTTTAGAACTCAATGGCATTTTTAACATGTTGCTAGAACGGCATCAACGTGTTAAACATGTCACTTCCTGTTGCCAGTAGGTGGCGCTATAACTATAACTGAATTTGAGCATAGACATGTGTTCAGGCCATGATTCTTATCAAACGTGTGAAGTTTGGGGCAGATTGGACATTCCATGCCTGAGTTACAGCAAATTCCTATTTAATTGCAGTAATAGCATGCTTTAGCACTTAGCTAAGTGTTTGCTAGCATGTTTCTAGTATGTTGCTAACCTGTTTAGCACTTGCTGGCTCTTTTTTATATGTTATTAGGAGACCACAACAGTGTTAAACATGTCATTTCCTGTTGACAGCAGGTGGCGCTATTACTATAACTGAATATTCTCATGTAGATGTGTTCAGGCCATGACTCTTATCAAACGTGTGAAGTTTGGGGCAGATTGGACATTCCATGCCTGTGTAACAGCAAATTCCTATTTAATTGCAGCAATAGCCTGCTTTAGCACTTAGCTAAGAGTTTGCTAGCATGTTTTAGCATGTTTCTAGTATGTTGTTAGCATGTTTAGCACTTGCTGGCACTTTTTTTATATGTTTTTATATGTCCACAACAGTGTTTAACATGTCACTTCCTGTTGCCAGCAGGTGGCACTATGACTGTAACTGAATATGAGCATGGTCATGTGTTCAGGACAGAACGTTTATTAAAAGTGTGAAGTTTGGCGCAGATTGGACATTGCCTTCTTGAGTAACAACAACATCCTGTTTCATTGAATTAGCATGCTTTACCACTTAGCTAAGTATTGCTAGCATGTTTTAACATAAGCTAGCATGTTTTAACATGTTTCTAGCATGTTTAGACCTCAATGGCATTTTTAACATGTTGCTAGAATGGCATCAACGTGTTAAACATGACACTTCCTGTTGCCAGTAGGTGGCGCTATTACTATAACTGAATATTCTCATGTAGATGTGTTCAGGACAGAACGCTTATCAAAAGTGTGAAGTTTGGGGCAGATTGGATATTCCATTCCTGAGTTACAGCAAATTCCTATTTAATTGCAATAATATGCATGCTTTAGCACTTAGCTAAGAGTTTGCTAGCATGTTTTAGCATGCTTCTAGTATGTTGTTAGCATGTTTAGCACTTGCTGGCACTTTTTTATATGTTATTAGGAGTCCATAACAGTGTTAAACATGTCACTTCCTGTTGCCAGCAGGTGGCGCTATGACTATAACTGAATATGAGCATGGCCATGTGTTCAGGGCAGAACTCTTATCAAACGTGTGAAGTTTGGGGCAGATTGGACATTCCATGCCTGAGTTACAGCAACTTCCTGTTTCATGGCGAAACATCGAAATTTGTAAGGCCGCCGAGGACCCGCCCTTTGACGAAAACTCAAGATCTTCGCAATTTAACGTCGCAAAGGCCTTAAGATTACACTCACCAAATTTGAAGATGATCAGATTAAAACTGTAGGAGGAGTTCGTTAAAGTACGAGGCCTGAAAATGGCAAAAACTGCACAAAAATCTGAGAGGAAGTTCAAAATGGCTGACTTCCTGTTGTGTTTAGGGCTATGCTCCAAGAGACTTTTTTGTAGGTATTAGGTCATTACATGTATGTACCGAATTTCGTGCACGTACGTGGAATGTTGCGGGAGGCGCACTCCGTTGAACTTTTATAGGTGGCGCTATCGAGCCATTTTGCCCCGTCCAATTCTGAAACCTATGTCAGATGTAAATTTTCGCCAGTTCTGACGCGTGTGCAAAGTTTCGTGAGTTTTCGAGCATGTTTAGGCCCTCAAAAATGCAATTCAATGCGGAGAAGAAGAAGAATAATAATAATAATAATTAAAGCTGCAAGCAGCGATGAAAGGGCCCTCGCACCCGTGCCATCAACACTCGGTGGCTTTAGGAAGACAGAGCATGGTTGGGAAATGTACATTTAAGGAGGTATATATAGTAAGAGTATGTCAAAGTCAGTTACAAAATGTTTTGTATAATGGTGATAATAGCATGCTTCATGACTCAGCTAAGTGTTGCTAGCATGTTTAGTCTGTTTCTAGCATGCTTAGTACACAATAATTATGTGGTTAGTACTGCATTACTGTGTTAACCATGTCAGTTTCTGTTGCCAGTAGGTGGCGTTATGGCTATAACTGAATATGAGCATGGATGTGTGTTCAGGACAGAACTCTTATCAAACGTGTGAAGTTTGGTGCAAATTGGACATTGCCTTCTTGAGTAACAACAAAGTCATGTTTCATTGAATTAACATTCTTTAGCACTTAGCTAAGCATTGTTAGCATGTTTTAACATGTTTCTAGCATGTTTAGAACTCAATGGCATTTTTAACATGTTGCTAGAACGGCATAAAAGTGTTAAACATGTCACTTCCTGTTGCCAGTAGGTGGCGCTATTACTATAACTGAATTTGAGCATAGACATGTGTTCAGGCCATGATTCTTATCAAATGTGTGAAGTTTGGGGCAGATTGGACATTCCATGCCTGAATTACAGCAAATTCCTATTTAATTGCAATAATAGCATGCTTTAGCACTTAGCTAAGAGTTTGCTAGCATGTTTTAGCATGTTTCTAGTATGTTGTTAGCATGTTTAGCACTCGCTGGCACTTTTTTATATGTTATTAGGAGTCCATAACAGTGTTAAACATGTCACTTCCTGCTGCCAGCAGGTGGCGCTATGACTGTAAGCATGATCATGTGTTCAGGACAGAACGCTTATCAAAAGTGTGAAGTTTGGGGCAGATTGGACATTCCTTGCCTGAGTTACAGCAAATTCATATTTAATTACAGTAATATCATTCTTTAACACTTAGCTAAGTGTTTGCTAGCATGTTTTAGCATGTTTCTAGTATGTTGTTAGCATGTTTAACACTTGCTGGCACTTTTTTATATGTTATTAGGAGTCCATAACAGTGTTAAACATGTCACTTCCTGTTGCCAGCAGGTGGCGCTATGACTGTAACTGAATATAAGCATGGTCATGTGTTCAGGACAGAACGCTTATCAAAAGTGTGAAGTTTGGGGCAGATTGGACATTCCATGCCTGAGTTACAGCAAATTCATATTTAATTGCAGTAATATCATTCTTTAGCACTTAGCTAAGTGTTTGCTAGTATGTTTCAGCATGACTCTAGTATGTTGGTAGGATGTTTAGCACCTACTGGCATTTTTTTATATGTTATTAGGAGTCAAGAACAGTGTTAAACGTCACTTCCTGTTGCCAGCAGGTGGCGCTATGACTATAACTAAATATGAGCATGGACATGTGTTCAAGAGATAACTCTTATCAAACGTGTGAAGTTTGGGGTACATTGTACATTGCCTTTTTGAGTAACAACAAAGTCCTGTTTCATTGAATTAGCATGCTTTAGCATTTAGCTAAGTATTGCTAGCATGTTTTAACATGTTTCTAGCATGTTTAGAACTCAATGGCATTTTTAACATGTTGCTAGAACGGCATCAACGTGTTAAACATGTCACTTCCTGGTGCCAGTAGGTGGCGCTATTACTATAACTAAATTTGAGCATAGACATGTGTTCAGGCCATGATTCTTATCAAACGTGTGAAGTTTGGTGCAGATTGGACATTGCCTTCTTGAGTAACAACAACATCCTGTTTCATTGAATTAGCATGCTTTAGCACTTAGCTAAGTATTGCTAACATGTTTTAACATGTTTCTAGCATGTTTAGAAGTCAATGGCATTTTTAACATGTTGCTAGAATGGCATCAACGTGTTAAACATGACACTTCCTGTTACCAGTAGGTGGCGCTATTACTATAACTGAATATTCTCATGTAGATGTGTTCAGGACAGAACGCTTATCAAAAGTGTGAAGTTTGGGGCAGATTGGACATTCCATGCCTGAGTTACAGCAAATTCCTATTTAATTGCAATAATAGCATGCTTTAGCACTTAGCTAAGAGTTTGCTAGCATGTTTTAGCATGCTTCTAGTATGTTGTTAGCATGTTTAGCACTTGCTGGCACCTTTTTATATGTTATTAGGAGTCCATAACAGTGTTAAACATGTCACTTCCTGTTGCCAGCAGGTGGCGCTATGACTATAACTGAATATGAGCATGGTCATGTGTTCAGGACAGAACTCTTATCAAAAGTGTGAAGTTTGGGGCAGATTGGACATTCCATGCCTGAGTTACAGCAACTTCCTGTTTCATGGCGAAACATCGAAATTTGTCAGGCCGCCGAGGACCCGCACTTCGACGAAAACTCAAGATCTTCGCAATTTAACGTCGCAAAGGCCTGAAGTTTACACTCACCAAATTTGAAGATGATCAGATTAAAACTGTAGGAGGAGTTCGTTAAAGTACGAGGCCTGAAAATGGCAAAAACTGCACAAAAATCTGAGAGGAAGTTCAAAATGGCTGACTTCCTGTTGTGTTTAGGGCTACGCTCCAAGAGACTTTTTTGTAGGTATTAGGTAATTACATATATGTACCGAATTTCGTGCACGTACGTGGAACGATGCGGGAGGCGCACTCCGTTGAACTTTTATAGGTGGCGCTATCGAGCCATTTTGCCCCGTCCAATTCTGAAACCTATATCAGATGTAAATTTTCGCCAGTTCTGACGCGTGTGCAAAGTTTCGTGAGTTTTCGAGCATGTTTAGGCCCTCAAAAATGCAATTCAATGCGGAGAAGAAGAATAATAATAATAATAATAATAATAATAATAAACAGAGCAATTCCAAGAGGGTCCTCACACCATCGGTGCTCGGGCCCTAATAATAATAAACAGAGCAATTCCAAGAGGGTCCTCACACCATCGGTGCTCGGGCCCTAATAATAAACAGAGCAATTCCAAGAGGGTCCTCACACCATCGGTGCTCGGGCCCTAATTAAAGCTGCAAGCAGCGATGAAAGGGCCCTCGCACCCATGCCATCAACACTCGGTGGCTTTAGGAAGACAGAGCATGGTTGGGAAATGTACATTTAAGGAGGTATATATAGTAAGAGTATGTCAAAGTCAGTTACAAAATGTTTTGTATAATGGTGATAATAGCATGCTTCATGACTCAGCTAAGTGTTGCTAGCATGTTTAGTCTGTTTCTAGCATGCTTAGTACACAATTATTATGTGGTTAGTACTGCATTACTGTGTTAACCATGTCAGTTTCTGTTGCCAGTAGGTTGCGTTATGACTATAACTGAATATGAGCATGGATGTGTGTTCAGGACAGAACTCTTATCAAACGTGTGAAGTTTGGTGCAAATTGGACATTGCCTTCTTGAGTAACAACAAAGTCATGTTTCATTGAATTAGCATTCTTTAGCACGTACCTAAGCATTGTTAGCATGTTTTAACATGTTTCTAGCATGTTTAGAACTCAATGGCATTTTTAACATGTTGCTAGAACGGCATCAACGTGTTAAACATGTCACTTCCTGTTGCCAGTAGGTGGCGCTATTACTATAACTGAACATTCTCATGTAGATGTGTTCAGGCCATGACTCTTATCAAAAGTGTGAAGTTTGGGGCAGATTGGACATTCCATGCCTGAGTTACAGCAAATTCCTATTTAATTGCAATAATAGCATGCGTTAGCACTTAGCTAAGAGTTTGCTAGCATGTTTTAGCATGTTTCTAGTATGTTGTTAGCATGTTTAACACTTGCTGGCACTTTTTTATATGTTATTAGGAGTCCATAACAGTGTTAAACATGTCACTTCCTGTTGCCAGCAGGTGGCGCTATGACTGTAACTGAATATAAGCATGGTCATGTGTTCAGGACAGAACGCTTATCAAAAGTGTGAAGTTTGGGGCAGATTGGACATTCCATGCCTGAGTTACAGCAAATTCATATTTAATTGCAGTAATATCATTCTTTAGCACTTAGCTAAGTGTTTGCTAGTATGTTTCAGCATGTCTCTAGTATGTTGGTAGGATGTTTAGCACCTACTGGCATTTTTTTATATGTTATTAGGAGTCCAGAATAGTGTTAAACGTCACTTCCTGTTGCCAGCAGGCGGCGCTATGACTATATCTGAATATGAGCATGGACTTGTGTTCAGGAGATAACTATTATCAAACGTGTGAAGTTTGGGGTAGATTGGACATTGTATGCCTAAGTTACAACAACTTCCTTTAGCATTTCTAGCATGCTTTAGAACTTAGCTATGTGTTGCTAGCATGTTTCTTGCATGTTACATATTAAGTTTGGGGCAGATTGGACATTCCATGCCTGTGTTACAGCAAATTCATATTTAATTGCAGCAATAGCATGCTTTAGCACTTAGCTAAGTGTTTGCTAATATGTTTCTAGCATGTTGTTAGCATGTTTAGCACTTGCTGGCACTTTTTTATATGTTATCAGGAGTCCATAACAGTGTTAAACATGTCACTTCCTGTTGCCAGCAGGTGGCGCTATGACTGTAACTGAATATAAGCATGGTCATGTGTTCAGGACAGAACGCTTATCAAAAGTGTGAAGTTTGGTGCAGATTGGACATTGCCTTCTTGAGTAACAACAACATCCTGTTTCATTGAATTAGCATGCTTTAGCACTTAGCTAAGTATTGCTAGCATGTTTTAACATGTTTCTAGCATGTTTAGAAGTCAATGGCATTTTTAACATGTTGCTAGAATGGCATCAACGTGTTAAACATGACACTTCCTGTTACCAGTAGGTGGCGCTATTACTATAACTGAATATTCTCATGTAGATGTGTTCAGGACAGAACGCTTATCAAAAGTGTGAAGTTTGGGGCAGATTGGACATTCCATGCCTGAGTTACAGCAAATTCCTATTTAATTGCAATAATAGCATGCTTTAGCACTTAGCTAAGAGTTTGCTAGCATGTTTTAGCATGCTTCTAGTATGTTGTTAGCATGTTTAGCACTTGCTGGCACTTTTTTATATGTTATTAGGAGTCCATAACAGTGTTAAACATGTCACTTCCTGTTGCCAGCAGGTGGCGCTATGACTATAACTGAATATGAGCATGGTCATGTGTTCAGGACAGAACTCTTATCAAAAGTGTGAAGTTTGGGGCAGATTGGACATTCCATGCCTGAGTTACAGCAACTTCCTGTTTCATGGCGAAACATCGAAATTTGTCAGGCCGCCGAGGACCCGCACTTCGACGAAAACTCAAGATCTTCGCAATTTAACGTCGCAAAGGCCTGAAGATTACACTCACCAAATTTGAAGATGATCAGATTAAAACTGTAGGAGGAGTTCGTTAAAGTACGAGGCCTGAAAATGGCAAAAACTGCACAAAAATCTGAGAGGAAGTTCAAAATGGCTGACTTCCTGTTGTGTTTAGGGCTACGCTCCAAGAGACTTTTTTGTAGGTATTAGGTAATTACATGTATGTACCGAATTTCGTGCACGTACGTGGAACGATGCGGGAGGCGCACTCCGTTGAACTTTTATAGGTGGCGCTATCGAGCCATTTTGCCCCGTCCAATTCTGAAACCTATATCAGATGTAAATTTTCGCCAGTTCTGACGCGTGTGCAAAGTTTCGTGAGTTTTCGAGCATGTTTAGGCCCTCAAAAATGCAATTCAATGCGGAGAAGAATAATAATAATAATAATTAAAGCTGCAAGCAGCGATGAAAGGGCCCTCGCACCCGTGCCATCAACACTCGGTGGCTTTAGGAAGACAGAGCATGGTTGGGAAATGTACATTTAAGGAGGTATATATAGTAAGAGTATGTCAAAGTCAGTTACAAAATGTTTTGTATAATGGTGATAATAGCATGCTTCATGACTCAGCTAAGTGTTGCTAGCATGTTTAGTGTGTTTCTAGCATGCTTAGTACACAATAATTATGTGGTTAGTACTGCATTACTGTGTTAACCATGTCAGTTTCTGTTGCCAGTAGGTGGCGTTATGACTATAACTGAATATGAGCTTGGATGTGTGTTCAGGACAGAACTCTTATCAAACGTGTGAAGTTTGGTGCAAATTGGACATTGCCTTCTTGAGTAACAACAAAGTCATGTTTCATTGAATTAGCATGCTTTAGCACTTAGCTAAGCATTGTTAGCATGTTTTAACATGTTTCTAGCATGTTTAGAACTCAATGGCATTTTTAACATGTTGCTAGAACGGCATCAACGTGTTAAACATGTCACTTCCTTTTGCCAGTTGGTGGCGCTATTACTATAATTGAACATTCTCATGTAGATGTGTTCAGGCCATGACTCTTATCAAAAGTGTGAAGTTTGGGGCAGATTGGACATTCCATGCCTGAGTTACAGCAAATTCCTATTTAATTGCAATAATAGCATGCTTTAGCACTTGGCTAAGAGTTTGCTAGCATGTTTTAGCATGTTTCTAGTATGTTGTTAGCATGTTTAACACTTGCTGGCACTTTTTTATATGTTATTAGGAGTCCATAACAGTGTTAAACATGTCACTTCCTGTTGCCAGCAGGTGGCGCTATGACTGTAACTGAATATAAGCATGGTCATGTGTTCAGGACAGAACGCTTATCAAAAGTGTGAAGTTTGGGGCAGATTGGACATTCCATGCCTGAGTTACAGCAAATTCATATTTAATTGCAGTAATATCATTCTTTAGCACTTAGCTAAGTGTTTGCTAGTATGTTTTAGCATGTCTATAGTATGTTGGTAGGATGTTTAGCACCTACTGGCATTTTTTTATATGTTATTAGGAGTCAAGAACAGTGTTAAACGTCACTTCCTGTTGCCAGCAGGTGGCGCTATGACTATAACTAAATATGAGCATGGACATGTGTTCAAGAGATAACTCTTATCAAACGTGTGACGTTTGGGGTAGATTGTACATTGCCTTCTTGAGTAACAACAAAGTCCTGTTTCATTGAATTAGCATGCTTTAGCACTTAGCTAAGTATTGCTAGTATGTTTTAACATGTTTCTAGCATGTTTAGAAGTCAATGGCATTTTTAACATGTTGCTAGAATGGCATCAACGTGTTAAACATGACACTTCCTGTTACCAGTAGGTGGCGCTATTACTATAACTGAATATTCTCATGTAGATATGTTCAGGACAGAACGCTTATCAAAAGTGTGAAGTTTGGGGCAGATTGGACATTCCATGCCTGAGTTACAGCAAATTCCTATTTAATTGCAATAATAGCATGCTTTAGCACTTAGCTAAGAGTTTGCTAGCATGTTTTAGCATGCTTCTAGTATGTTGTTAGCATGTTTAGCACTTGCTGGCACTTTTTTATATGTTATTAGGAGTCCATAACAGTGTTAAACATGTCACTTCCTGTTGCCAGCAGGTGGCGCTATGACTATAACTGAATATGAGCATGGTCATGTGTTCAGGACAGAACGTTTATTAAAAGTGTGAAGTTTGGCGCAGATTGGACATTGCCTTCTTGAGTAACAACAACATCCTGTTTCATTGAATTAGCATGCTTTAGCACTTAGCTAAGTATTGCTAGTATGTTTTAACATGTTTCTAGCATGTTTAGAAGTCAATGGCATTTTTAACATGTTGCTAGAATGGCATCAACGTGTTAAACATGACACTTCCTGTTACCAGTAGGTGGCGCTATTACTATAACTGAATATTCTCATGTAGATATGTTCAGGACAGAACGCTTATCAAAAGTGTGAAGTTTGGGGCAGATTGGACATTCCATGCCTGAGTTACAGCAAATTCCTATTTAATTGCAATAATAGCATGCTTTAGCACTTAGCTAAGAGTTTGCTAGCATGTTTTAGCATGCTTCTAGTATGTTGTTAGCATGTTTAGCACTTGCTGGCACTTTTTTATATGTTATTAGGAGTCCATAACAGTGTTAAACATGTCACTTCCTGTTGCCAGCAGGTGGCGCTATGACTATAACTGAATATGAGCATGGTCATGTGTTCAGGACAGAACTCTTATCAAACGTATGAAGTTTGGGGCAGATTGGACATTCCATGCCTGAGTTACAGCAACTTCCTGTTTCATGGCGAAACATCAAAATTTGTCAGGCCGCCGAGGACCCGCCCTTCGACGAAAACTCAAGATCTTCGCAATTTAACGTCGCAAAGGCCTTAAGATTACACTCACCAAATTTGAAGATGATCAGATTAAAACTGTAGGAGGAGTTTGTTAAAGTATGAGGCCTGAAAATGTCAAAAACTGCACAAAAATCTGGGAGGAAGTTCAAAATGGCTGACTTCCTGTTGGGTTTAGGGCTATGCTCCAAGAGACTTTTTTGTAGGCATTAGGTCATTACATGTATGTACCGAATTTCGTGCACGTACGTGGAACGTTGCGGGAGGTGTACTCCGTTGAACTTTTATAGGTGGCGCTATCGAGCCGTTTTGCCCCGTCCAATTCTGAAACCTATATCAGATGTAAATTTTCGCCAGTTCTGACGCGTGTGCAAAGTTTCGTGAGTTTTCGCGCATGTTTAGGCCCTCAAAAATGCAATTCAATGCGGAGAAGAAGAATAATAATAATAATAATAATAATAAACAGAGCAATTCCAAGAGGGTCCTCACACCATCGGTGCTCGGGCCCTAATTACAGTAATATCATTCTTTAGCACTTAGCTAAGTGTTTGCTAGTATGTTTTAGCATGTCTCTAGTATGTTGGTAGGATGTTTAGCACCTACTGGCATTTTTTTATATGTTATTAGGAGTCAAGAACAATGTTAAACGTCACTTCCTGTTGCCAGCAGGTGGCGCTATGACTATAACTAAATATGAGCATGGACATGTGTTCAAGAGATAACTCTTATCAAACGTGTGAAGTTTGGGGTAGATTGTACATTGCCTTCTTGAGTAACAACAAAGTCCTGTTTCATTGAATTAGCATGCTTTAGCACTTAGCTAAGTATTGCTAGCATGTTTTAACATGTTTCTAGCATGTTTAGAACTCAATGGCATTTTTAACATGTTGCTAGAACGGCATCAACGTGTTAAACATGTCACTTCCTGTTGCCAGTAGGTGGCGCTATAACTATAACTGAATTTGAGCATAGACATGTGTTCAGGCCATGATTCTTATCAAACGTGTGAAGTTTGGGGCAGATTGGACATTCCATGCCTGAGTTACAGCAAATTCCTATTTAATTGCAGTAATAGCATGCTTTAGCACTTAGCTAAGTGTTTGCTAGCATGTTTCTAGTATGTTGCTAACCTGTTTAGCACTTGCTGGCTCTTTTTTATATGTTATTAGGAGACCACAACAGTGTTAAACATGTCATTTCCTGTTGACAGCAGGTGGCGCTATTACTATAACTGAATATTCTCATGTAGATGTGTTCAGGCCATGACTCTTATCAAACGTGTGAAGTTTGGGGCAGATTGGACATTCCATGCCTGTGTAACAGCAAATTCCTATTTAATTGCAGCAATAGCCTGCTTTAGCACTTAGCTAAGAGTTTGCTAGCATGTTTTAGCATGTTTCTAGTATGTTGTTAGCATGTTTAGCACTTGCTGGCACTTTTTTTATATGTTTTTATATGTCCACAACAGTGTTTAACATGTCACTTCCTGTTGCCAGCAGGTGGCACTATGACTGTAACTGAATATGAGCATGGTCATGTGTTCAGGACAGAACGTTTATTAAAAGTGTGAAGTTTGGCGCAGATTGGACATTGCCTTCTTGAGTAACAACAACATCCTGTTTCATTGAATTAGCATGCTTTACCACTTAGCTAAGTATTGCTAGCATGTTTTAACATAAGCTAGCATGTTTTAACATGTTTCTAGCATGTTTAGACCTCAATGGCATTTTTAACATGTTGCTAGAATGGCATCAACGTGTTAAACATGACACTTCCTGTTGCCAGTAGGTGGCGCTATTACTATAACTGAATATTCTCATGTAGATGTGTTCAGGACAGAACGCTTATCAAAAGTGTGAAGTTTGGGGCAGATTGGATATTCCATTCCTGAGTTACAGCAAATTCCTATTTAATTGCAATAATATGCATGCTTTAGCACTTAGCTAAGAGTTTGCTAGCATGTTTTAGCATGCTTCTAGTATGTTGTTAGCATGTTTAGCACTTGCTGGCACTTTTTTATATGTTATTAGGAGTCCATAACAGTGTTAAACATGTCACTTCCTGTTGCCAGCAGGTGGCGCTATGACTATAACTGAATATGAGCATGGCCATGTGTTCAGGGCAGAACTCTTATCAAACGTGTGAAGTTTGGGGCAGATTGGACATTCCATGCCTGAGTTACAGCAACTTCCTGTTTCATGGCGAAACATCGAAATTTGTAAGGCCGCCGAGGACCCGCCCTTTGACGAAAACTCAAGATCTTCGCAATTTAACGTCGCAAAGGCCTTAAGATTACACTCACCAAATTTGAAGATGATCAGATTAAAACTGTAGGAGGAGTTCGTTAAAGTACGAGGCCTGAAAATGGCAAAAACTGCACAAAAATCTGAGAGGAAGTTCAAAATGGCTGACTTCCTGTTGTGTTTAGGGCTATGCTCCAAGAGACTTTTTTGTAGGTATTAGGTCATTACATGTATGTACCGAATTTCGTGCACGTACGTGGAATGTTGCGGGAGGCGCACTCCGTTGAACTTTTATAGGTGGCGCTATCGAGCCATTTTGCCCCGTCCAATTCTGAAACCTATGTCAGATGTAAATTTTCGCCAGTTCTGACGCGTGTGCAAAGTTTCGTGAGTTTTCGAGCATGTTTAGGCCCTCAAAAATGCAATTCAATGCGGAGAAGAAGAATAATAATAATAATTAAAGCTGCAAGCAGCGATGAAAGGGCCCTCGCACCCCTGCCATCAACACTCGGTGGCTTTAGGAAGACAGAGCATGGTTGGGAAATGTACATTTAAGGAGGTATATATAGTAAGAGTATGTCAAAGTCACTTACAAAATGTTTTGTATAATGGTGATAATAGCATGCTTCATGACTCAGCTAAGTGTTGCTAGCATGTTTAGTCTGTTCCTAGCATGCTTAGTACACAATAATTATGTGGTTAGTACTGCATTACTGTGTTAACCATGTCAGTTTCTGTTGCCAGTAGGTGGCGTTATGACTATAACTGAATATGAGCATGGATGTGTGTTCAGGACAGAACTCTTATCAAACGTGTGAAGTTTGGTGCAAATTGGACATTGCCTTCTTGAGTAACAACAAAGTCATGTTTCATTGAATTAGCATTCTTTAGCACTTAGCTAAGCATTGTTAGCATGTTTTAACATGTTTCTAGCATGTTTAGAACTCAATGGCATTTTTAACATGTTGCTAGAACGGCATCAACGTGTTAAACATGTCACTTCCTGTTGCCAGTAGGTGGCGCTATTACTATAACTGAACATTCTCATGTAGATGTGTTCAGGCCATGACTCTTATCAAAAGTGTGAAGTTTGGGGCAGATTGGACATTCCATGCCTGAGTTACAACAAATTCCTATTTAATTGCAATAATAGCATGCTTTAGCACTTAGCTAAGAGTTTGCTAGCATGTTTTAGCATGTTTCTAGTATGTTGTTAGCATGTTTAACACTTGCTGGCACTTTTTTATATGTTATTAGGAGTCCATAACAGTGTTAAACATGTCACTTCCTGTTGCCAGCAGGTGGCGCTATGACTGTAACTGAATATAAGCATGGTCATGTGTTCAGGACAGAACGCTTATCAAAAGTGTGAAGTTTGGGGCAGATTGGACATTCCATGCCTGAGTTACAGTAAATTCATATTTAATTGGCAGTAATATCATTCTTTAGCACTTAGCTAAGTGTATGCTAGTATGTTTTAGCATGTCTCTAGTATGTTGGTAGGATGTTTAGCACCTACTGGCATTTTTTCATATGTTATTAGGAGTCAAGAACAGTGTTAAACGTCACTTCCTGTTGCCAGCAGGTGGCGCTATGACTATAACTAAATATGAGCATGGGCATGTGTTCAAGAGATAACTCATCAAACGTGTGAAGTTTGGGGTAGATTGTACATTGCCTTCTTGAGCAACAATAAAGTCCTGTTTCATTGAATTAGCATGCTTTAGCACTTAGCTAAGTATTGCTAGCATGTTTTAATATGTTTCTAGCATGTTTAGAACTCAATGGCATTTTTAACATGTTGCTAGAACGGCATCAACGTGTTAAACATGTCACTTCCTGTTGCCAGTAGGTGGCGCTATTACTATAACTGAATTTGAGCATAGACGTGTTTAGGCCATGATTCTTATCAAACGTGTGAAGTTTGGGGCAGATTGGACATTCCATGCCTGAGTTACAGCAAATTCCTATTTAATTGCAGTAATAGCATGCTTTAGCACTTAGCTAAGTGTTTGCTAGCATGTTTCTAGTATGTTGCTAACCTGTTTAGCACTTGCTGGCTCTTTTTTATATGTTATTAGGAGACCACAACAGTGTTAAACATGTCACTTCCTGTTGACAGCAGGTGGCGCTATTACTATAACTGAATATTCTCATGTAGATGTGTTCAGGCCATGACTCTTATCAAACGTGTGAAGTTTGGGGCAGATTGGACATTCCATGCCTGTGTTACAGCAAATTCCTATTTAATTGCAGCAATAGCATGCTTTAGCACTTAGCTAAGTGTTTGCTAGCATGTTTTAGCATGTTTCTAGTATGTTGTTAGCATGTTTAGCACTTGCTGGCACTTTTTTATATGTTTTTATATGTCCACAACAGTGTTTAACATGTCACTTCCTGTTGCCAGCAGGTGGCACTATGACTGTAACTGAATATGAGCATGGTCATGTGTTCAGGACAGAACGTTTATTAAAAGTGTGAAGTTTGGCGCAGATTGGACATTGCCTTCTTGAGTAACAACAACATCCTGTTTCATTGAATTAGCATGCTTTAGCACTTAGCTAAGTATTGCTAGCATGTTTTAACATGTTTCTAGCATGTTTAGAAGTCAATGGCATTTTTAACATGTTGCTAGAATGGCATCAACGTGTTAAACATGACACTTCCTGTTATAAGTAGGTGGCGCTATTACTATAACTGAATATTCTCATGTAGATGTGTTCAGGACAGAACGCTTATCAAAAGTGTGAAGTTTGGGGCAGATTGGACATTCCATGCCTGAGTTACAGCAAATTCCTATTTAATTGCAATAATAGCATGCTTTAGCACTTAGCTAAGAGTTTGCTAGCATGTTTTAGCATGCTTCTAGTATGTTGTTAGCATGTTTAGCACTTGCTGGCACTTTTTTATATGTTATTAGGAGTCCATAACAGTGTTAAACATGTCGCTTCCTGTTGCCAGCAGGTGGCGCTATGACTATAACTGAATATGAGCATGGTCATGTGTTCAGGACAGAACTCTTATCAAACGTGTGAAGTTTGGGGCAGATTGGACATTCCATGCCTGAGTTACAGCAACTTCCTGTTTCATGGCGAAACATCGAAATTTGTCAGGCCGCCGAGGACCCGCCCTTCGACGAAAACTCAAGATCTTCGCAATTTAACGTCGCAAAGGCCTTAAGATTACACTCACCAAATTTGAAGATGATCAGATTAAAACTGTAGGAGGAGTTCGTTAAAGTACGAGGCCTGAAAATGGCAAAAACTGCACAAAAATCTGAGAGGAAGTTGAAAATGGCTGACTTCCTGTTGTGTTTAGGGCTATGCTCCAAGAGACTTTTTTGTAGGTATTAGGTCATTACATGTATGTACCGAATTTCGTGCACGTACGTGGAACGTTGCGGGAGGCGCACTCCGTTGAACTTTTATAGGTGGCGCTATCGAGCCGTTTTGCCCCGTCCAATTCTGAAACCTATATCAGATGTAAATTTTCGCCAGTTCTGACGCGTGTGCAAAGTTTCGTGAGTTTTCGCGCATGTTTAGGCCCTCAAAAATGCAATTCAATGCGGAGAAGAATAATAATAATAATAATAATAATAATAATAATAAACAGAGCAATTCCAAGAGGGTCCTCACACCATCGGTGCTCGGGCCCTAATTAAAGCTGCAAGCAGCGATGAAAGGGCCCTCGCACCCGTGCCATCAACACTCGGTGGCTTTAGGAAGACAGAGCATGGTTGGGAAATGTACATTTAAGGAGGTATATATAGTAAGAGTATGTCAAAGTCAGTTACAAAATGTTTTGTATAATGGTGATAATAGCATGCTTCATGACTCAGCTAAGTGTTGCTAGCATGTTTAGTGTGTTTCTAGCATGCTTAGTACACAATAATTATGTGGTTAGTACTGCATTACTGTGTTAACCATGTCAGTTTCTCTTGCCAGTAGGTGGCGTTATGACTATAGCTGAATATGAGCTTGGATGTGTGTTCAGGACAGAACTCTTATCAAACGTGTGAAGTTTGGTGCAAATTGGACATTGCCTTCTTGAGTAACAACAAAGTCATGTTTCATTGAATTAGCATGCTTTAGCACTTAGCTAAGCATTGTTAGCATGTTTTAACATGTTTCTAGCATGTTTAGAACTCAATGGCATTTTTAACATGTTGCTAGAACGGCATCAACGTGTTAAACATGTCACTTCCTGTTGCCAGTTGGTGGCGCTATTACTATAATTGAACATTCTCATGTAGATGTGTTCAGGCCATGACTCTTATCAAAAGTGTGAAGTTTGGGGCAGATTGGACATTCCATGCCTGAGTTACAGCAAATTCCTATTTAATTGCAATAATAGCATGCTTTAGCACTTGGCTAAGAGTTTGCTAGCATGTTTTAGCATGTTTCTAGTATGTTGTTAGCATGTTTAACACTTGCTGGCACTTTTTTATATGTTATTAGGAGTCCATAACAGTGTTAAACATGTCACTTCCTGTTGCCAGCAGGTGGCGCTATGACTGTAACTGAATATAAGCATGGTCATGTGTTCAGGACAGAACGCTTATCAAAAGTGTGAAGTTTGGGGCAGATTGGACATTCCATGCCTGAGTTACAGCAAATTCATATTTAATTGCAGTAATATCATTCTTTAGCACTTAGCTAAGTGTTTGCTAGTATGTTTTAGCATGTCTATAGTATGTTGGTAGGATGTTTAGCACCTACTGGCATTTTTTATATGTTATTAGGAGTCAAGAACAGTGTTAAACGTCACTTCCTGTTGCCAGCAGGTGGCGCTATGACTATAACTAAATATGAGCATGGACATGGGTTCAAGAGATAACTCTTATCAAACGTGTGACGTTTGGGGTAGATTGTACATTGCCTTCTTGAGTAACAACAAAGTCCTGTTTCATTGAATTAGCATGCTTTAGCACTTAGCTAAGTATTGCTAGTATGTTTTAACATGTTTCTAGCATGTTTAGAAGTCAATGGCATTTTTAACATGTTGCTAGAATGGCATCAATGTGTTAAACATGACATTTCCTGTTACCAGTAGGTGGCGCTATTACTATAACTGAATATTCTCATGTAGATATGTTCAGGACAGAACGCTTATCAAAAGTGTGAAGTTTGGGGCAGATTGGACATTCCATGCCTGAGTTACAGCAAATTCCTATTTAATTGCAATAATAGCATGCTTTAGCACTTAGCTAAGAGTTTGCTAGCATGTTTTAGCATGCTTCTAGTATGTTGTTAGCATGTTTAGCACTTGCTGGCACTTTTTTATATGTTATTAGGAGTCCATAACAGTGTTAAACATGTCACTTCCTGTTGCCAGCAGGTGGCGCTATGACTATAACTGAATATGAGCATGGTCATGTGTTCAGGACAGAACGTTTATTAAAAGTGTGAAGTTTGGCGCAGATTGGACATTGCCTTCTTGAGTAACAACAACATCCTGTTTCATTGAATTAGCATGCTTTAGCACTTAGCTAAGTATTGCTAGTATGTTTTAACATGTTTCTAGCATGTTTAGAAGTCAATGGCATTTTTAACATGTTGCTAGAATGGCATCAACGTGTTAAACATGACACTTCCTGTTACCAGTAGGTGGCGCTATTACTATAACTGAATATTCTCATGTAGATATGTTCAGGACAGAACGCTTATCAAAAGTGTGAAGTTTGGGGCAGATTGGACATTCCATGCCTGAGTTACAGCAAATTCCTATTTAATTGCAATAATAGCATGCTTTAGCACTTAGCTAAGAGTTTGCTAGCATGTTTTAGCATGCTTCTAGTATGTTGTTAGCATGTTTAGCACTTGCTGGCACTTTTTTATATGTTATTAGGAGTCCATAACAGTGTTAAACATGTCACTTCCTGTTGCCAGCAGGTGGCGCTATGACTATAACTGAATATGAGCATGGTCATGTGTTCAGGACAGAACGTTTATTAAAAGTGTGAAGTTTGGCGCAGATTGGACATTGCCTTCTTGAGTAACAACAACATCCTGTTTCATTGAATTAGCATGCTTTAGCACTTAGCTAAGTATTGCTAGTATGTTTTAACATGTTTCTAGCATGTTTAGAAGTCAATGGCATTTTTAACATGTTGCTAGAATGGCATCAACGTGTTAAACATGACACTTCCTGTTACCAGTAGGTGGCGCTATTACTATAACTGAATATTCTCATGTAGATATGTTCAGGACAGAACGCTTATCAAAAGTGTGAAGTTTGGGGCAGATTGGACATTCCATGCCTGAGTTACAGCAAATTCCTATTTAATTGCAATAATAGCATGCTTTAGCACTTAGCTAAGAGTTTGCTAGCATGTTTTAGCATGCTTCTAGTATGTTGTTAGCATGTTTAGCACTTGCTGGCACTTTTTTATATGTTATTAGGAGTCCATAACAGTGTTAAACATGTCACTTCCTGTTGCCAGCAGGTGGCGCTATGACTATAACTGAATATGAGCATGGTCATGTGTTCAGGACAGAACTCTTATCAAACGTATGAAGTTTGGGGCAGATTGGACATTCCATGCCTGAGTTACAGCAACTTCCTGTTTCATGGCGAAACATCAAAATTTGTCAGGCCGCCGAGGACCCGCCCTTCGACGAAAACTCAAGATCTTCGCAATTTAACGTCGCAAAGGCCTTAAGATTACACTCACCAAATTTGAAGATGATCAGATTAAAACTGTAGGAGGAGTTCGTTAAAGTATGAGGCCTGAAAATGTCAAAAACTGCACAAAAATCTGGGAGGAAGTTCAAAATGGCTGACTTCCTGTTGGGTTTAGGGCTATGCTCCAAGAGACTTTTTTGTAGGTATTAGGTCATTACATGTATGTACCGAATTTCGTGCACGTACGTGGAACGTTGCGGGAGGCGCACTCCGTTGAACTTTTATAGGTGGCGCTATCGAGACGTTTTGCCCCGTCCAATTCTGAAACCTATATCAGATGTAAATTTTCGCCAGTTCTGACGCGTGTGCAAAGTTTCGTGAGTTTTCGCGCATGTTTAGGCCCTCAAAAATGCAATTCAATGCGGAGAAGAAGAATAATAATAATAATAATAATAATAATAATAAACAGAGCAATTCCAAGAGGGTCCTCACACCATCGGTGCTCGGGCCCTAATAATAATAATAATAAACAGAGCAATTCCAAGAGGGTCCTCACACCATCGGTGCTCGGGCCCTAATAATAATAAACAGAGCAATTCCAAGAGGGTCCTCACACCATCGGTGCTCGGGCCCTAATTAAAGCTGCAAGCAGCGATGAAAAGGGCCCTCGCACCCCTGCCACCGCCACCCGGCACCTTTAGGAAAGGCCTTAAGATTACACTCACCAAATTTGAAGAGGATCAGATCAAAACTGTAGGAGTTTGTTAAAGTACAACATCAGGAAATGGCAAAAACTGCCCAAAATCTGACAGGAAGTTCAAAATAACTGACTTCCTGTTGTGTTTAGGGCTATGCTCCAAGAGACTTTTTTGTAGGTATTGGGTCTTTACATGTGTGTACCAAATTTCATACCTGTACGTGAAACGTCGAGCCGGGGCAAAATGTAGGGGCAATAAGTAAGCCATTTTGCCCCACCCAATTTTTAAAACCACATCACACGTAAATTGTCACCACTTCTGAAGCGTGTGCAAAGTTTCATGATTTTTCGAGCACGTTTTGTATTTGCCACACTTCCTGCTACCAGCAGGTGGTGCTATTGCTATAATCATAATGAGCATTGGCATGTGTTCAGGACAGGACTCTTATCAAACATGTGAAGTTTGTGGCAGATTGAAAATTGTATGCCTGAGTTACTGCAGGCTGTCTGTGGTTGCCTAGCAACATCAGAACTGCAAGCAACATTAATATTGAACTTATCTGATCATGCATATATCACCAAAAGGCCGAAATTGGGTGAACTAGTGCAAAAAATGCCCGTGCAAAATCAGTTTTTGTGTGTGTTTTTAGTAATTGTTGGTTTGGTGTGTGCTCATTGTTACAATTACACAGCAAAAGTTCAGTGACATTTTTATTTGTGCATGGTAAAAAGCACACAGTGAACTCCGAGAAAACGCTATGCTTGAGCAAACAGTTTGTGAATAGGCAACTACAAATGATGCCCGTGAAAGAGACTGTGAACGCATTGAATAGGATATGTTTAGTTGGTGAATAGCATAGGCTACTATTACACAGTAGCGACAACGTTAAGCGCACCAGAATGAAATATAATATTCAGAAGTAAACACTAACAGCATAGCTGACTTACAGATTCAGTTTACATCCACAAATGAATAAGCACCTCGATTCAGGGAGCAGTGCAAAGTGCCCGTGCAAAATCAGTTTTTGTGAGCTGATCGCCGTCAAAAAAGTTCAGGAGATATTTCTTGCGATGGCAATATGATCAAAAATAACTTTATATTGATTCAATGGATTAATAGCATTTAAAAAAAAAAAAAAAAGTCATGAATTTATTGCATTTTTGGGAAAAAATAATCCGTTTTTATAATAAATCTTAAAAAATTCAAATCCAGATTTTGATTTTCAATGTTGTTATAACCTAAAGATGCTATGTGAAAGTTTGAAACAGAAAATAGTGGTTTTCACACATTTAGTGGTTATCTCACATTCGAGAGATATGCGAATAACACACAGACAGACAGACGGACGTTTCTGTAATTTATAGATAGATGGATTTATCACGTTCGGGAACCAAACTATAATATTCAGAAGTAAACAGTGTAGCTGACTGAGTGTTTATGTCAGAATGTTTATTTTTAAACCACAGCCTTCTTGGGGCTTCTTTGACCGATACAACTCTCTAATGTCAGAATGTTTATTTTTAAACCACAACCTTCTAAAAATGATATATTTAACGATATCTTTTGCATTTCTCATCCAAACAATGTCAAACTTGGCACTGCACTTACTCGTGCCCGTGGCAAGACACCTGTCGAGTTTGAAATCAATCGGACTAACGGTTCGAGAGATATGCGAGGAACAGACACACACACACACAGACAGACAGACAGACAGACGTTCCTGTAATTTATAGATAGATGTTTGTCAGGCCGCCGAGGGCACACCCTTCGACGAAAACTCTAGATCTTCGCAATTTAACGTCACAAAGGCCTTAAGATTACACTCACCAAATTTGAAGAGTATCAGATCAAATCTGTAGGAGGAGTTCGTTAAAGTACAACATCAGGAAATTACGAAAAATGCCCAAAATCCAGGAGGAAGTTCAAAATAGCTCACTTCCTGTTGTGTTTAGGGCTATGCTCCAAGAGACTTTTCTGTAGGTATTGGGTCATTACATGTATGTACCAAATTTCATACCTGTACGTGAAACCAGGAGCCGGGGCAAAATGTGGGGGCAATAATTTACCGAATTTGCCCCCCACAATTCTGAAAACCATATCACACGTAAATTTTCACCACTTCTGAAGCGTGTGCAAAGTTTCATGAGTTTTCGAGCATGTTTAGGCCCTCTAAAAAGCGATTCACTTTGGAGAAGAAGAATAATAATAAACGGAGCAAAAACAATAGGGTCCTCTCACCATCGGTGCTCGGGCCCTAATAATAATAAACAGAGCAATTCCAAGAGGGTCCTCACACCATCGGTGCTCGGGCCCTAATTAAAGCTGCAAGCAGCGATGAAAGGGCCCTCGCACCCGTGCCATCAACACTCGGTGGCTTTAGGAAGACAGAGCATGGTTGGGAAATGTACATTTAAGGAGGTATATATAGTAAGAGTATGTCAAAGTCAGTTACAAAATGTTTTGTATAATGGTGATAATAGCATGCTTCATGACTCAGCTAAGTGTTGCTAGCATGTTTAGTCTGTTTCTAGCATGCTTAGTACACAATTATTATGTGGTTAGTACTGCATTACTGTGTTAACCATGTCAGTTTCTGTTGCCAGTAGGTTGCGTTATGACTATAACTGAATATGAGCATGGATGTGTGTTCAGGACAGAACTCTTATCAAACGTGTGAAGTTTGGTGCAAATTGGACATTGCCTTCTTGAGTAACAACAAAGTCATGTTTCATTGAATTAGCATTCTTTAGCACGTACCTAAGCATTGTTAGCATGTTTTAACATGTTTCTAGCATGTTTAGAACTCAATGGCATTTTTAACATGTTGCTAGAACGGCATCAACGTGTTAAACATGTCACTTCCTGTTGCCAGTAGGTGGCGCTATTACTATAACTGAACATTCTCATGTAGATGTGTTCAGGCCATGACTCTTATTAAAAGTGTGAAGTTTGGGGCAGATTGGACATTCCATGCCTGAGTTACAGCAAATTTCTATTTAATTGCAATAATAGCATGCGTTAGCACTTAGCTAAGAGTTTGCTAGCATGTTTTAGCATGTTTCTAGTATGTTGTTAGCATGTTTAACACTTGCTGGCACTTTTTTATATGTTATTAGGAGTCCATAACAGTGTTAAACATGTCACTTCCTGTTGCCAGCAGGTGGCGCTATGACTGTAACTGAATATAAGCATGGTCATGTGTTCAGGACAGAACGCTTATCAAAAGTGTGAAGTTTGGGGCAGATTGGACATTCCATGCCTGAGTTACAGCAAATTCATATTTAATTGCAGTAATATCATTCTTTAGCACTTAGCTAAGTGTTTGCTAGTATGTTTCAGCATGTCTCTAGTATGTTGGTAGGATTTTTAGCACCTACTGGCATTTTTTTATATGTTATTAGGAGTCAAGAACAGTGTTAAACGTCACTTCCTGTTGCCAGCAGGTGGCGCTATGACTATAACTAAATATGAGCATGGACATGTGTTCAAGAGATAACTCTTATCAAACGTGTGAAGTTTGGGGTAGATTGTACATTGCCTTCTTGAGTAACAACAAAGTCCTGTTTCATTGAATTAGCATGCTTTAGCATTTAGCTAAGTATTGCTAGCATGTTTTAACATGTTTCTAGCATGTTTAGAACTCAATGGCATTTTTAACATGTTGCTAGAACGGCATCAACGTGTTAAACATGTCACTTCCTGGTGCCAGTAGGTGGCGCTATTACTATAACTAAATTTGAGCATAGACATGTGTTCAGGCCATGATTCTTATCAAACGTGTGAAGTTTGGGGCAGATTGGACATTCCATGCCTGAGTTACAGCAAATTCCTATTTAATTGCAATAATAGCATGCTTTAGCACTTAGCTAAGAGTTTGCTAGCATGTTTTAGCATGTTTGTAGTATGTTGTTAGCATGTTTAACACTTGCTGGCACTTTTTTATATGTTATTAGGAGTCCATAACAGTGTTAAACATGTCACTTCCTGTTGCCAGCAGGTGGCGCTATGACTGTAACTGAATATAAGCATGGTCATGTGTTCAGGACAGAACGCTTATCAAAAGTGTGAAGTTTGGTGCAGATTGGACATTGCCTTCTTGAGTAACAACAACATCCTGTTTCATTGAATTAGCATGCTTTAGCACTTAGCTAAGTATTGCTAGCATGTTTTAACATGTTTCTAGCATGTTTAGAAGTCAATGGCATTTTTAACATGTTGCTAGAATGGCATCAACGTGTTAAACATGACACTTCCTGTTACCAGTAGGTGGCGCTATTACTATAACTGAATATTCTCATGTAGATGTGTTCAGGACAGAACGCTTATCAAAAGTGTGAAGTTTGGGGCAGATTGGACATTCCATGCCTGAGTTACAGCAAATTCCTATTTAATTGCAATAATAGCATGCTTTAGCACTTAGCTAAGAGTTTGCTAGCATGTTTTAGCATGCTTCTAGTATGTTGTTAGCATGTTTAGCACTTGCTGGCACTTTTTTATATGTTATTAGGAGTCCATAACAGTGTTAAACATGTCACTTCCTGTTGCCAGCAGGTGGCGCTATGACTATAACTGAATATGAGCATGGTCATGTGTTCAGGACAGAACTCTTATCAAAAGTGTGAAGTTTGGGGCAGATTGGACATTCCATGCCTGAGTTACAGCAACTTCCTGTTTCATGGCGAAACATCGAAATTTGTCAGGCCGCCGAGGACCCGCACTTCGACGAAAACTCAAGATCTTCGCAATTTAACGTCGCAAAGGCCTGAAGATTACACTCACCAAATTTGAAGATGATCAGATTAAAACTGTAGGAGGAGTTCGTTAAAGTACGAGGCCTGAAAATGGCAAAAACTGCACAAAAATCTGAGAGGAAGTTCAAAATGGCTGACTTCCTGTTGTGTTTAGGGCTACGCTCCAAGAGACTTTTTTGTAGGTATTAGGTAATTACATGTATGTACCGAATTTCGTGCACGTACGTGGAACGATGCGGGTGGCGCACTCCGTTGAACTTTTATAGGTGGCGCTATCGAGCCATTTTGCCCCGTCCAATTCTGAAACCTATATCAGATGTAAATTTTCGCCAGTTCTGACGCGTGTGCAAAGTTTCGTGAGTTTTCGAGCATGTTTAGGCCCTCAAAAATGCAATTCAATGCGGAGAATAATAATAATAATAATAATAATTAAAGCTGCAAGCAGCGATGAAAGGGCCCTCGCACCCGTGCCATCAACACTCGGTGGCTTTAGGAAGACAGAGCATGGTTGGGAAATGTACATTTAAGGAGGTATATATAGTAAGAGTATGTCAAAGTTAGTAACAAAATGTTTTGTATAATGGTGATAATAGCATGCTTCATGACTCAGCTAAGTGTTGCTAGCATGTTTAGTCTGTTTCTAGCATGCTTAGTACACAATAATTATGTGGTTAGTACTGCATTACTGTGTTAACCATGTCAGTTTCTGTTGCTAGTAGGTGGCGTTATGACTATTGCTGAATATGAGCATGGATGTGTGTTCAGGACAGAACTCTTATCAAACGTGTGAAGTTTGGTGCAAATTGGAAATTGCCTTCTTGAGTAACAAAAAAGTCATGTTTCATTGAATTAGCATTCTTTAGTACTTAGCTAAGCATCGTTAGCATGTTTTAACATGTTTCTAGCATGTTTAGAACTCAATGGCATTTTTAACATGTTGCTAGAACGGCATCAACGTGTTAAACATGTCACTTCCTGTTGCCAGTAGGTGGCGCTATTACTATAAATGAACATTCTCATGTAGATGTATTCAGGCCATGACTCTTATCAAAAGTGTGAAGTTTGGGGCAGATTGGACATTCCATGCCTGAGTTACAGCAAATTCCTATTTAATTGCAATAATAGCATGCTTTAGCACTTAGCTAAGAGTTTGCTAGCATGTTTTAGCATGTTTATAATATGTTGTTAGCATGTTTAAAACTTGCTGGCACTTTTTTATATGTTATTAGGAGTCCATAACAGTGTTAAACATGTCACTTCCTGTTGCCAGCAGGTGGCGCTATGTCTGTAACTGAATATAAGCATGGTCATGTGTTCAGGACAGAACGCTTATCAAAAGTGTGAAGTTTGGGGCAGATTGGACATTCCATGCCTGAGTTACAGCAAATTCATATTTAATTGCAGTAATATCATTCTTTAGCACTTAGCTAAGTGTTTGCTAGTATGTTTTAGCATGTCTCTAGTATGTTGGTAGGATGTTTAGCACCTACTGGCATTTTTTTATATGTTATTAGGAGTCAAGAACAGTGTTAAACATCCCTTCCTGTTGCCAGCAGGTGGCGCTATGACTATAACTAAATATGAGCATGGACATGTGTTCAAGAGATAACTCTTATCAAACGTGTGAAGTTTGGGGTAGATTGTACATTGCCTTCTTGAGTAACAACAAAGTCCTGTTTCATTGAATTAGCATGCTTTAGCACTTAGCTAAGTATTGCTAGCATGTTTTAATATGTTTCTAACATGTTTAGAACTCAATGGCATTTTTAACATGTTGCTAGAATGGCATCAACGTGTTAAACATGACACTTCCTGTTACCAGTAGGTGGCGCTATTACTATAACTGAATTTGAGCATAGACATGTGTTCAGGCCATGATTCTTATCAAACGTGTGAAGTTTGGGGCAGATTGGACATTCCATGCCTGGGTTACAGCAAATTCCTATTTAATTGCAATAATAGCATGCTTTAGCACTTAGCTAAGAGTTTGCTAGCATGTTTTAGCATGCTTCTAGTATGTTGTTAGCATGTTTAGCACTTGCTGGCACTTTTTTATATGTTATTAGGAGTCCATAACAGTGTTAAACATGTCACTTCCTGTTGCCAGCAGGTGGCGCTATGACTGTAACTGAATATGAGCATGGTCATGTGTTCAGGACAGAATGCTTATCAAAAGTGTGAAGTTTGGGGCAGATTGGACATTCCATGCCTGATTTACAGCAACTTCCTGTTTCATGGCGAAACATCGAAATTTGTCAGGCCGCCGAGGACCCGCCCTTTGACGAAAACTCAAGATCTTCGCAATTTAACGTCGCAAAGGCCTTAAGATTACACTCACCAAATTTGAAGATGATCAGATTAAAACTGTAGGAGGAGTTCGTTAAAGTACGAGGCCTGAAAATGGCAAAAACTGCACAAAAATCTGAGAGGAAGTTCAAAATGGCTGACTTCCTGTTGTGTTTAGGGCTATGCTTCAAGAGACTTTTTTGTAGGTATTAGGTCATTACACGTATGTACCGAATTTCGTGCACGTACGTGGAACGTTGCGGGAGGCGCACTCCGTTGAACTTTTATAGGTGGCGCTATCGAGCCATTTTGCCCCGTCCAATTCTGAAACCTATATCAGATGTAAATTTTCGCCAGTTCTGACGCGTGTGCAAAGTTTCGTGAGTTTTCGAGCATGTTTAGGCCCTCAAAAATGCAATTCAATGCGGAGAAGAAGAAGAAGAAGAATAATAATAATAATTAAAGCTGCAAGCAGCGATGAAAGGGCCCTCGCACCCGTGCCATCAACACTCGGTGGCTTTAGGAAGACAGAGCATGGTTGGGAAATGTACATTTAAGGAGGTATATATAGTAAGAGTATGTCAAAGTCAGTTACAAAATGTTTTGTATAATGGTGATAATAGCATGCTTCATGACTCAGCTAAGTGTTGCTAGCATGTTCAGTCTGTTTCTAGCATGCTTAGTACACAATAATTATGTGGTTAGTACTGCACGGTGTTAACCATGTCAGTTTCTGTTGCCAGTAGGTGGCGTTATGACTATAACTGAATATGAGCATGGATGTGTGTTCAGGACAGAACTCTTATCAAACATGTGAAGTTTGGTGCAAATTGGACATTGCCTTCTTGAGTAACAACAAAGTCATGTTTCATTGAATTAGCATTCTTTAGAACTTAGCTAAGCATTGTTAGCATGTTTTAACATGTTGCTAGAACGGCATCAACGTGTTAAACATGTCACTTCCTGTTGCCAGTTGGTGGCGCTATTACTATAACTGAACATTCTCATGTAGATGTGTTCAGGCCATGACTCTTATCAAAAGTGTGAAATTTGGGGCAGATTGGACATTCCATGCCTGAGTTACAGCAAATTCCTATTTAATTGCAATAATAGCATGCTTTAGCACTTGGCTAAGAGTTTGCTAGCATGTTTTAGCATGTTTCTAGTATGTTGTTAGCATGTTTAACACTTGCTGGCACTTTTTTATATGTTATTAGGAGTCCACAACAGTGTTAAACATGTCACTTCCTGTTGCCAGCAGGTGGCGCTATGACTATAACTGAATATAAGCATGGTCATGTGTTCAGGACAGAACGCTTATCAAAAGTGTGAAGTTTGGGGCAGATTGGACATTCCATGCCTGAGTTACAGCAAATTCATATTTAATTGCAGTAATATCATTCTTTAGCACTTAGCTAAGTGTTTGCTATTATGTTTTAGCATGTCTCTAGTATGTTGGTAGGATGTTTAGCACCTACTGGCATTTTTTTATATGTTATTAGGAGTCAAGAACAGTGTTAAACGTCACTTCCTGTTGCCAGCAGGTGGCGCTATGACTATAACTAAATATGAGCATGGACATGTGTTCAAGAGATAACTCTTATCAAACGTGTGACGTTTGGGGTAGATTGTACATTGCCTTCTTGAGTAACAACAAAGTCCTGTTTCATTGAATTAGCATGCTTTAGCACTTAGCTAAGTATTGCTAGCATGTTTTAATATGTTTCTAGCATGTTTAGAACTCAATGGCATTTTTAACATGTTGCTAGAACGGCATCAACGTGTTAAACATGTCACTTCCTGTTGCCAGTAGGTGGCGCTATTACTATAACTGAATTTGAGCATAGGCATGCGTTCAGGCCATGATTCTTATCAAACATGTGAAGTTTGGGGCAGATTGGACGTTCCATGCCTGAGTTACAGCAAATTCCTATTTAATTGCAGTAATAGCATGCTTTATCACTTAGCTAAGTGTTTGCTAGCATGTTTCTAGTATGTTGCTAACCTGTTTAGCACTTGCTGGCTCTTTTATATATGTTATTAGGAGACCACAACAGTGTTAAACATGTCACTTCCTGTTGACAGCAGGTGGCGCTATTACTATAACTGAATATTCTCATGTAGATGTGTTCAGGCCATGACTCTTATCAAACGTGTGAAGTTTGGGGCAGATTGGACATTCCATGCCTGTGTTACAGCAAATTCCTATTTAATTGCAGCAATAGCATGCTTTAGCACTTAGCTAAGTGTTTGCTAGCATGTTTTAGCATGTTTCTACTATGTTGTTAGCATGTTTAGCACTTGCTGGCACTTTTTTATATGTTTTTATATGTCCACAACAGTGTTTAACATGTCACTTCCTGTTGCCAGCAGGTGGCACTATGACTGTAACTGAATATGAGCATGGTCATGTGTTCAGGACAGAACGTTTATTAAAAGTGTGAAGTTTGGCGCATATTGGACATTGCCTTCTTGCGTAACAACAACATCCTGTTTCATTGAATTAGCATGCTTTACCACTTAGCTAAGTATTGCTAGCATGTTTTAACATTAGCTAGCATGTTTTAACATGTTTCTAGCATGTTTAGACCTCAATGGCATTTTTAACATGTTGCTAGAATGGCATCAACGTGTTAAACATGACACTTCCTGTTGCCAGTAGGTGGCGCTATTACTATAACTGAATATTCTCATGTAGATGTGTTCAGGACAGAACGCTTATCAAAAGTGTGAAGTTTGGGGCAGATTGGACATTCCATGCCTGAGTTACAGCAAATTCCTATTTAATTGCAATAATAGCATGCTTTAGCACTTGGCTAAGAGTTTGCTAGCATGTTTTAGCATGTTTCTAGTATGTTGTTAGCATGTTTAACACTTGCTGGCACTTTTTTATATGTTATTAGGAGTCCATAACAGTGTTAAACATGTCACTTCCTGTTGCCAGCAGGTGGCGCTATGACTGTAACTGAATATAAGCATGGTCATGTGTTCAGGACAGAACGCTTATCAAAAGTGTGAAGTTTGGGGCAGATTGGACATTCCATGCCTGAGTTACAGCAAATTCATATTTAATTGCAGTAATATCATTCTTTAGCACTTAGCTAAGTGTTTGCTAGTATGTTTTAGCATGTCTATAGTATGTTGGTAGGATGTTTAGCACCTACTGGCATTTTTTTTATATGTTATTAGGAGTCAAGAACAGTGTTAAACGTCACTTCCTGTTGCCAGCAGGTGGCGCTATGACTATAACTAAATATGAGCATGGACATGTGTTCAAGAGATAACTCTTATCAAACGTGTGACGTTTGGGGTAGATTGTACATTGCCTTCTTGAGTAACAACAAAGTCCTGTTTCATTGAATTAGCATGCTTTAGCACTTAGCTAAGTATTGCTAGTATGTTTTAACATGTTTCTAGCATGTTTAGAAGTCAATGGCATTTTTAACATGTTGCTAGAATGGCATCAACGTGTTAAACATGACACTTCCTGTTACCAGTAGGTGGCGCTATTACTATAACTGAATATTCTCATGTAGATATGTTCAGGACAGAACGCTTATCAAAAGTGTGAAGTTTGGGGCAGATTGGACATTCCATGCCTGAGTTACAGCAAATTCCTATTTAATTGCAATAATAGCATGCTTTAGCACTTAGCTAAGAGTTTGCTAGCATGTTTTAGCATGCTTCTAGTATGTTGTTAGCATGTTTAGCACTTGCTGGCACTTTTTTATATGTTATTAGGAGTCCATAACAGTGTTAAACATGTCACTTCCTGTTGCCAGCAGGTGGCGCTATGACTATAACTGAATATGAGCATGGTCATGTGTTCAGGACAGAACGTTTATTAAAAGTGTGAAGTTTGGCGCAGATTGGACATTGCCTTCTTGAGTAACAACAACATCCTGTTTCATTGAATTAGCATGCTTTAGCACTTAGCTAAGTATTGCTAGTATGTTTTAACATGTTTCTAGCATGTTTAGAAGTCAATGGCATTTTTAACATGTTGCTAGAATGGCATCAACGTGTTAAACATGACACTTCCTGTTACCAGTAGGTGGCGCTATTACTATAACTGAATATTCTCATGTAGATATGTTCAGGACAGAACGCTTATCAAAAGTGTGAAGTTTGGGGCAGATTGGACATTCCATGCCTGAGTTACAGCAAATTCCTATTTAATTGCAATAATAGCATGCTTTAGCACTTAGCTAAGAGTTTGCTAGCATGTTTTAGCATGCTTCTAGTATGTTGTTAGCATGTTTAGCACTTGCTGGCACTTTTTTATATGTTATTAGGAGTCCATAACAGTGTTAAACATGTCACTTCCTGTTGCCAGCAGGTGGCGCTATGACTATAACTGAATATGAGCATGGTCATGTGTTCAGGACAGAACTCTTATCAAACGTATGAAGTTTGGGGCAGATTGGACATTCCATGCCTGAGTTACAGCAACTTCCTGTTTCATGGCGAAACATCAAAATTTGTCAGGCCGCCGAGGACCCGCCCTTCGACGAAAACTCAAGATCTTCGCAATTTAACGTCGCAAAGGCCTTAAGATTACACTCACCAAATTTGAAGATGATCAGATTAAAACTGTAGGAGGAGTTCGTTAAAGTATGAGGCCTGAAAATGTCAAAAACTGCACAAAAATCTGGGAGGAAGTTCAAAATGGCTGACTTCCTGTTGGGTTTAGGGCTATGCTCCAAGAGACTTTTTTGTAGGTATTAGGTCATTACATGTATGTACCGAATTTCGTGCACGTACGTGGAACGTTGCGGGAGGCGCACTCCGTTGAACTTTTATAGGTGGCGCTATCGAGCCGTTTTGCCCCGTCCAATTCTGAAACCTATATCAGATGTAAATTTTCGCCAGTTCTGACGCGTGTGCAAAGTTTCGTGAGTTTTCGCGCATGTTTAGGCCCTCAAAAATGCAATTCAATGCGGAGAAGAAGAATAATAATAATAATAATTAAAGCTGCAAGCAGCGATGAAAGGGCCCTCGCACCCGTGCCATCAACACTCGGTGGCTTTAGGAAGACAGAGCATGGTTGGGAAATGTACATTTAAGGAGGTATATATAGTAAGAGTATGTCAAAGTCAGTTACAAAATGTTTTGTATAATGGTGATAATAGCATGCTTCATGACTCAGCTAAGTGTTGCTAGCATGTTTAGTGTGTTTCTAGCATGCTTAGTACACAATAATTATGTGGTTAGTACTGCATTACTGTGTTAACCATGTCAGTTTCTGTTGCCAGTAGGTGGCGTTATGACTATAACTGAATATGAGCTTGGATGTGTGTTCAGGACAGAACTCTTATCAAACGTGTGAAGTTTGGTGCAAATTGGACATTGCCTTCTTGAGTAACAACAAAGTCATGTTTCATTGAATTAGCATGCTTTAGCACTTAGCTAAGCATTGTTAGCATGTTTTAACATGTTTCTAGCATGTTTAGAACTCAATGGCATTTTTAACATGTTGCTAGAACGGCATCAACGTGTTAAACATGTCACTTCCTGTTGCCAGTTGGTGGCGCTATTACTATAATTGAACATTCTCATGTAGATGTGTTCAGGCCATGACTCTTATCAAAAGTGTGAAGTTTGGGGCAGATTGGACATTCCATGCCTGAGTTACAGCAAATTCCTATTTAATTGCAATAATAGCATGCTTTAGCACTTGGCTAAGAGTTTGCTAGCATGTTTTAGCATGTTTCTAGTATGTTGTTAGCATGTTTAACACTTGCTGGCACTTTTTTATATGTTATTAGGAGTCCATAACAGTGTTAAACATGTCACTTCCTGTTGCCAGCAGGTGGCGCTATGACTGTAACTGAATATAAGCATGGTCATGTGTTCAGGACAGAACGCTTATCAAAAGTGTGAAGTTTGGGGCAGATTGGACATTCCATGCCTGAGTTACAGCAAATTCATATTTAATTGCAGTAATATCATTCTTTAGCACTTAGCTAAGTGTTTGCTAGTATGTTTTAGCATGCTTCTAGTATGTTGTTAGCATGTTTAGCACTTGCTGGCACTTTTTTATATGTTATTAGGAGTCCATAACAGTGTTAAACATGTCACTTCCTGTTGCCAGCAGGTGGCGCTATGACTATAACTGAATATGAGCATGGTCATGTGTTCAGGACAGAACGTTTATTAAAAGTGTGAAGTTTGGCGCAGATTGGACATTGCCTTCTTGAGTAACAACAACATCCTGTTTCATTGAATTAGCATGCTTTAGCACTTAGCTAAGTATTGCTAGTATGTTTTAACATGTTTCTAGCATGTTTAGAAGTCAATGGCATTTTTAACATGTTGCTAGAATGGCATCAACGTGTTAAACATGACACTTCCTGTTACCAGTAGGTGGCGCTATTACTATAACTGAATATTCTCATGTAGATATGTTCAGGACAGAACGCTTATCAAAAGTGTGAAGTTTGGGGCAGATTGGACATTCCATGCCTGAGTTACAGCAAATTCCTATTTAATTGCAATAATAGCATGCTTTAGCACTTAGCTAAGAGTTTGCTAGCATGTTTTAGCATGCTTCTAGTATGTTGTTAGCATGTTTAGCACTTGCTGGCACTTTTTTATATGTTATTAGGAGTCCATAACAGTGTTAAACATGTCACTTCCTGTTGCCAGCAGGTGGCGCTATGACTATAACTGAATATGAGCATGGTCATGTGTTCAGGACAGAACGTTTATTAAAAGTGTGAAGTTTGGCGCAGATTGGACATTGCCTTCTTGAGTAACAACAACATCCTGTTTCATTGAATTAGCATGCTTTAGCACTTAGCTAAGTATTGCTAGTATGTTTTAACATGTTTCTAGCATGTTTAGAAGTCAATGGCATTTTTAACATGTTGCTAGAATGGCATCAACGTGTTAAACATGACACTTCCTGTTACCAGTAGGTGGCGCTATTACTATAACTGAATATTCTCATGTAGATATGTTCAGGACAGAACGCTTATCAAAAGTGTGAAGTTTGGGGCAGATTGGACATTCCATGCCTGAGTTACAGCAAATTCCTATTTAATTGCAATAATAGCATGCTTTAGCACTTAGCTAAGAGTTTGCTAGCATGTTTTAGCATGCTTCTAGTATGTTGTTAGCATGTTTAGCACTTGCTGGCACTTTTTTATATGTTATTAGGAGTCCATAACAGTGTTAAACATGTCACTTCCTGTTGCCAGCAGGTGGCGCTATGACTGTAACTGAATATGAGCATGGTCATGTGTTCAGGACAGAACTCTTATCAAACGTGTGAAGTTTGGGGCAGATTGGACATTCCATGCCTGAGTTACAGCAACTTCCTGTTTCATGGCGAAACATCGAAATTTGTCAGGCCGCCGAGGACCCGCCCTTCGACGAAAACTCAAGATCTTCGCAATTTAACGTCGCAAAGGCCTTAAGATTACACTCACCAAATTTGAAGATGATCAGATTAAAACTGTAGGAGGAGTTCGTTAAAGTACGAGGCCTGAAAATGGCAAAAACTGCACAAAAATCTGAGAGGAAGTTGAAAATGGCTGACTTCCTGTTGTGTTTAGGGCTATGCTCCAAGAGACTTTTTTGTAGGTATTAGGTCATTACATGTATGTACCGAATTTCGTGCACGTACGTGGAACGTTGCGGGAGGCGCACTCCGTTGAACTTTTATAGGTGGCGCTATCGAGCCGTTTTGCCCCGTCCAATTCTGAAACCTATATCAGATGTAAATTTTCGCCAGTTCTGACGCGTGTGCAAAGTTTCGTGAGTTTTCGCGCATGTTTAGGCCCTCAAAAATGCAATTCAATGCGGAGAAGAAGAATAATAATAATAATAATAATAATAATTAAAGCTGCAAGCAGCGATGAAAGGGCCCTCGCACCCGTGCCATCAACACTCGGTGGCTTTAGGAAGACAGAGCATGGTTGGGAAATGTACATTTAAGGAGGTATATATAGTAAGAGTATGTCAAAGTCAGTTACAAAATGTTTTGTATAATGGTGATAATAGCATGCTTCATGACTCAGCTAAGTGTTGCTAGCATGTTTAGTCTGTTTCTAGCATGCTTAGTACACAATAATTATGTGGTTAGTACTGCATTACTGTGTTAACCATGTCAGTTTCTGTTGCCAGTAGGTGGCGTTATGGCTATAACTGAATATGAGCATGGATGTGTGTTCAGGACAGAACTCTTATCAAACGTGTGAAGTTTGGTGCAAATTGGACATTGCCTTCTTGAGTAACAACAAAGTCATGTTTCATTGAATTAACATTCTTTAGCACTTAGCTAAGCATTGTTAGCATGTTTTAACATGTTTCTAGCATGTTTAGAACTCAATGGCATTTTTAACATGTTGCTAGAACGGCATAAAAGTGTTAAACATGTCACTTCCTGTTGCCAGTAGGTGGCGCTATTACTATAACTGAATTTGAGCATAGACATGTGTTCAGGCCATGATTCTTATCAAATGTGTGAAGTTTGGGGCAGATTGGACATTCCATGCCTGAATTACAGCAAATTCCTATTTAATTGCAATAATAGCATGCTTTAGCACTTAGCTAAGAGTTTGCTAGCATGTTTTAGCATGTTTCTAGTATGTTGTTAGCATGTTTAGCACTCGCTGGCACTTTTTTATATGTTATTAGGAGTCCATAACAGTGTTAAACATGTCACTTCCTGCTGCCAGCAGGTGGCGCTATGACTGTAAGCATGATCATGTGTTCAGGACAGAACGCTTATCAAAAGTGTGAAGTTTGGGGCAGATTGGACATTCCTTGCCTGAGTTACAGCAAATTCATATTTAATTACAGTAATATCATTCTTTAACACTTAGCTAAGTGTTTGCTAGCATGTTTTAGCATGTTTCTAGTATGTTGTTAGCATGTTTAACACTTGCTGGCACTTTTTTATATGTTATTAGGAGTCCATAACAGTGTTAAACATGTCACTTCCTGTTGCCAGCAGGTGGCGCTATGACTGTAACTGAATATAAGCATGGTCATGTGTTCAGGACAGAACGCTTATCAAAAGTGTGAAGTTTGGGGCAGATTGGACATTCCATGCCTGAGTTACAGCAAATTCATATTTAATTGCAGTAATATCATTCTTTAGCACTTAGCTAAGTGTTTGCTAGTATGTTTCAGCATGACTCTAGTATGTTGGTAGGATGTTTAGCACCTACTGGCATTTTTTTATATGTTATTAGGAGTCAAGAACAGTGTTAAACGTCACTTCCTGTTGCCAGCAGGTGGCGCTATGACTATAACTAAATATGAGCATGGACATGTGTTCAAGAGATAACTCTTATCAAACGTGTGAAGTTTGGGGTACATTGTACATTGCCTTTTTGAGTAACAACAAAGTCCTGTTTCATTGAATTAGCATGCTTTAGCATTTAGCTAAGTATTGCTAGCATGTTTTAACATGTTTCTAGCATGTTTAGAACTCAATGGCATTTTTAACATGTTGCTAGAACGGCATCAACGTGTTAAACATGTCACTTCCTGGTGCCAGTAGGTGGCGCTATTACTATAACTAAATTTGAGCATAGACATGTGTTCAGGCCATGATTCTTATCAAACGTGTGAAGTTTGGTGCAGATTGGACATTGCCTTCTTGAGTAACAACAACATCCTGTTTCATTGAATTAGCATGCTTTAGCACTTAGCTAAGTATTGCTAACATGTTTTAACATGTTTCTAGCATGTTTAGAAGTCAATGGCATTTTTAACATGTTGCTAGAATGGCATCAACGTGTTAAACATGACACTTCCTGTTACCAGTAGGTGGCGCTATTACTATAACTGAATATTCTCATGTAGATGTGTTCAGGACAGAACGCTTATCAAAAGTGTGAAGTTTGGGGCAGATTGGACATTCCATGCCTGAGTTACAGCAAATTCCTATTTAATTGCAATAATAGCATGCTTTAGCACTTAGCTAAGAGTTTGCTAGCATGTTTTAGCATGCTTCTAGTATGTTGTTAGCATGTTTAGCACTTGCTGGCACCTTTTTATATGTTATTAGGAGTCCATAACAGTGTTAAACATGTCACTTCCTGTTGCCAGCAGGTGGCGCTATGACTATAACTGAATATGAGCATGGTCATGTGTTCAGGACAGAACTCTTATCAAAAGTGTGAAGTTTGGGGCAGATTGGACATTCCATGCCTGAGTTACAGCAACTTCCTGTTTCATGGCGAAACATCGAAATTTGTCAGGCCGCCGAGGACCCGCACTTCGACGAAAACTCAAGATCTTCGCAATTTAACGTCGCAAAGGCCTGAAGTTTACACTCACCAAATTTGAAGATGATCAGATTAAAACTGTAGGAGGAGTTCGTTAAAGTACGAGGCCTGAAAATGGCAAAAACTGCACAAAAATCTGAGAGGAAGTTCAAAATGGCTGACTTCCTGTTGTGTTTAGGGCTACGCTCCAAGAGACTTTTTTGTAGGTATTAGGTAATTACATGTATGTACCGAATTTCGTGCACGTACGTGGAACGATGCGGGAGGCGCACTCCGTTGAACTTTTATAGGTGGCGCTATCGAGCCGTTTTGCCCCGTCCAATTCTGAAACCTATATCAGATGTAAATTTTCGCCAGTTCTGACGCGTGTGCAAAGTTTCGTGAGTTTTCGAGCATGTTTAGGCCCTCAAAAATGCAATTCAATGCGGAGAAGAAGAATAATAATAATAATAATAATAATAATAATAAACAGAGCAATTCCAAGAGGGTCCTCACACCATCGGTGCTCGGGCCCTAATAATAAACAGAGCAATTCCAAGAGGGTCCTCACACCATCGGTGCTCGGGCCCTAATAATAATAATAAACAGAGCAATTCCAAGAGGGTCCTCACACCATCGGTGCTCGGGCCCTAATAATAATAAACAGAGCAATTCCAAGAGGGTCCTCACACCATCGGTGCTCGGGCCCTAATTAAAGCTGCAAGCAGCGATGAAAAGGGCCCTCGCACCCCTGCCACCGCCACCCGGCACCTTTAGGAAAGGCCTTAAGATTACACTCACCAAATTTGAAGAGGATCAGATCAAAACTGTAGGAGGAGTTTGTTAAAGTACAACATCAGGAAATGGCAAAAACTGCCCAAAATCTGACAGGAAGTTCAAAATAACTGACTTCCTGTTGTGTTTAGGGCTATGCTCCAAGAGACTTTTTTGTAGGTATTGGGTCTTTACATGTGTGTACCAAATTTCATACCTGTACGTGAAACGTCGAGCCGGGGCAAAATGTAGGGGCAATAAGTAAGCCATTTTGCCCCACCCAATTTTTAAAACCACATCACACGTAAATTGTCACCACTTCTGAAGCGTGTGCAAAGTTTCATGATTTTTCGAGCACGTTTTGTATTTGCCACACTTCCTGCTACCAGCAGGTGGTGCTATTGCTATAATCATAATGAGCATTGGCATGTGTTCAGGACAGGAGTCTTATCAAACATGTGAAGTTTGTGGCAGATTGAAAATTGTATGCCTGAGTTACTGCAGGCTGTCTGTGGTTGCCTAGCAACATCAGAACTGCAAGCAACATTAATATTGAACTTATCTGATCATGCATATATCACCAAAAGGCCGAAATTGGGTGAACTAGTGCAAAAAATGCCCGTGCAAAATCAGTTTTTGTGTGTGTTTTTAGTAATTGTTGGTTTGGTGTGTGCTCATTGTTACAATTACACAGCAAAAGTTCAGTGACATTTTTATTTGTGCATGGTAAAAAGCACACAGTGAACTCCGAGAAAACGCTATGCTTGAGCAAACAGTTTGTGAATAGGCAACTACAAATGATGCCCGTGAAAGAGACTGTGAACGCATTGAATAGGATATGTTTAGTTGGTGAATAGCATAGGCTATTATTACACAGTAGCGACAACGTTAAGCGCACCAGAATGAAATATAATATTCAGAAGTAAACACTAACAGCATAGCTGACATACAGATTCAGTTTACATCCACAAATGAATAAGCACCTCGATTCAGGGAGCAGTGCAAAGTGCCCGTGCAAAATCAGTTTTTGTGAGCTGATCGCCGTCAAAAAAGTTCAGGAGATATTTCTTGCGATGGCAATATGATCAAAAATAACTTTATATTGATTCAATGGATTAATAGCATTTTGAAAAAAAAAAAAAAAGTCATGAATTTATTGCATTTTTGGGAAAAAATAATCCGTTTTTATAATAAATCTTAAAAAATTCAAATCCAGATTTTGATTTTCAATGTTGTTATAACCTAAAGATTCTATGTGAAAGTTTGAAACAGAAAATAGTGGTTTTCACACATTTAGTGGTTATCTCACATTCGAGAGATATGCGAATAACACACAGACAGACAGACGGACGTTTCTGTAATTTATAGATAGATGGATTTATCACGTTCGGGAACCAAACTATAATATTCAGAAGTAAACAGTGTAGCTGACTGAGTGTTTATGTCAGAATGTTTATTTTTAAACCACAGCCTTCTTGGGGCTTCTTTGACCGATACAACTCTCTAATGTCAGAATGTTTATTTTTAAACCACAACCTTCTAAAAATGATATATTTAACGATATCTTTTGCATTTCTCATCCAAACAATGTCAAACTTGGCACTGCACTTACTCGTGCCCGTGGCGAGACACCTGTCAAGTTTGAAATCAATCGGACTAACGGTTCGAGAGATATGCGAGGAACAGACACACACACACACAGCCAGACAGACAGACAGACGTTCCTGTAATTTATAGATAGATGTTTGTCAGGCCGCCGAGGGCACACCCTTCGACGAAAACTCTAGATCTTCGCAATTTAACGTCACAAAGGCCTTAAGATTACACTCACCAAATTTGAAGAGTATCGGATCAAATCTGTAGGAGGAGTTCGTTAAAGTACAACATCAGGAAATTACGAAAAATGCCCAAAATCCAGGAGGAAGTTCAAAATAGCTCACTTCCTGTTGTGTTTAGGGCTATGCTCCAAGAGACTTTTCTGTAGGTATTGGGTCATTACATGTATGTACCAAATTTCATACCTGTACGTGAAACCAGGAGCCGGGGCAAAATGTGGGGGCAATAATTTACCGAATTTGCCCCCCCCAATTCTGAAAACCATATCACACGTAAATTTTCACCACTTCTGAAGCGTGTGCAAAGTTTCATGAGTTTTCGAGCATGTTTAGGCCCTCTAAAAAGCGATTCACTTTGGAGAAGAAGAATAATAATAAACGGAGCAAAAACAATAGGGTCCTCTCACCATCGGTGCTCGGGCCCTAATAAACAGAGCAATTCCAAGAGGGTCCTCACACCATCGGTGCTCGGGCCCTAATTAAAGCTGCAAGCAGCGATGAAAGGGCCCTCGCACCCGTGCCATCAACACTCGGTGGCTTTAGGAAGACAGAGCATGGTTGGGAAATGTACATTTAAGGAGGTATATATAGTAAGAGTATGTCAAAGTCAGTTACAAAATGTTTTGTATAATGGTGATAATAGCATGCTTCATGACTCAGCTAAGTGTTGCTAGCATGTTTAGTGTGTTTCTAGCATGCTTAGTACACAATAATTATGTGGTTAGTACTGCATTACTGTGTTAACCATGTCAGTTTCTGTTGCCAGTAGGTGGCGTTATGACTATAACTGAATATGAGCTTGGATGTGTGTTCAGGACAGAACTCTTATCAAACGTGTGAAGTTTGGTGCAAATTGGACATTGCCTTCTTGAGTAACAACAAAGTCATGTTTCATTGAATTAGCATGCTTTAGCACTTAGCTAAGCATTGTTAGCATGTTTTAACATGTTTCTAGCATGTTTAGAACTCAATGGCATTTTTAACATGTTGCTAGAACGGCATCAACGTGTTAAACATGTCACTTCCTGTTGCCAGTTGGTGGCGCTATTACTATAATTGAACATTCTCATGTAGATGTGTTCAGGCCATGACTCTTATCAAAAGTGTGAAGTTTGGGGCAGATTGGACATTCCATGCCTGAGTTACAGCAAATTCCTATTTAATTGCAATAATAGCATGCTTTAGCACTTGGCTAAGAGTTTGCTAGCATGTTTTAGCATGTTTCTAGTATGTTGTTAGCATGTTTAACACTTGCTGGCACTTTTTTATATGTTATTAGGAGTCCATAACAGTGTTAAACATGTCACTTCCTGTTGCCAGCAGGTGGCGCTATGACTGTAACTGAATATAAGCATGGTCATGTGTTCCGGACAGAACGCTTATCAAAAGTGTGAAGTTTGGGGCAGATTGGACATTCCATGCCTGAGTTACAGCAAATTCATATTTAATTGCAGTAATATCATTCTTTAGCACTTAGCTAAGTGTTTGCTAGTATGTTTTAGCATGTCTATAGTATGTTGGTAGGATGTTTAGCACCTACTGGCATTTTTTTATATGTTATTAGGAGTCAAGAACAGTGTTAAACGTCACTTCCTGTTGCCAGCAGGTGGCGCTATGACTATAACTAAATATGAGCATGGACATGTGTTCAAGAGATAACTCTTATCAAACGTGTGACGTTTGGGGTAGATTGTACATTGCCTTCTTGAGTAACAACAAAGTCCTGTTTCATTGAATTAGCATGCTTTAGCACTTAGCTAAGTATTGCTAGTATGTTTTAACATGTTTCTAGCATGTTTAGAAGTCAATGGCATTTTTAACATGTTGCTAGAATGGCATCAACGTGTTAAACATGACACTTCCTGTTACCAGTAGGTGGCGCTATTACTATAACTGAATATTCTCATGTAGATATGTTCAGGACAGAACGCTTATCAAAAGTGTGAAGTTTGGGGCAGATTGGACATTCCATGCCTGAGTTACAGCAAATTCCTATTTAATTGCAATAATAGCATGCTTTAGCACTTAGCTAAGAGTTTACTAGCATGTTTTAGCATGCTTCTAGTATGTTGTTAGCATGTTTAGCACTTGCTGGCACTTTTTTATATGTTATTAGGAGTCCATAACAGTGTTAAACATGTCACTTCCTGTTGCCAGCAGGTGGCGCTATGACTATAACTGAATATGAGCATGGTCATGTGTTCAGGACAGAACGTTTATTAAAAGTGTGAAGTTTGGCGCAGATTGGACATTGCCTTCTTGAGTAACAACAACATCCTGTTTCATTGAATTAGCATGGTTTAGCACTTAGCTAAGTATTGCTAGTATGTTTTAACATGTTTCTAGCATGTTTAGAAGTCAATGGCATTTTTAACATGTTGCTAGAATGGCATCAACGTGTTAAACATGACACTTCCTGTTACCAGTAGGTGGCGCTATTACTATAACTGAATATTCTCATGTAGATATGTTCAGGACAGAACGCTTATCAAAAGTGTGAAGTTTGGGGCAGATTGGACATTCCATGCCTGAGTTACAGCAAATTCCTATTTAATTGCAATAATAGCATGCTTTAGCACTTAGCTAAGAGTTTGCTAGCATGTTTTAGCATGCTTCTAGTATGTTGTTAGCATGTTTAGCACTTGCTGGCACTTTTTTATATGTTATTAGGAGTCCATAACAGTGTTAAACATGTCACTTCCTGTTGCCAGCAGGTGGCGCTATGACTATAACTGAATATGAGCATGGTCATGTGTTCAGGACAGAACTCTTATCAAACGTATGAAGTTTGGGGCAGATTGGACATTCCATGCCTGAGTTACAGCAACTTCCTGTTTCATGGCGAAACATCAAAATTTGTCAGGCCGCCGAGGACCCGCCCTTCGACGAAAACTCAAGATCTTCGCAATTTAACGTTGCAAAGGCCTTAAGATTACACTCACCAAATTTGAAGATGATCAGATTAAAACTGTAGGAGGAGTTCGTTAAAGTATGAGGCCTGAAAATGTCAAAAACTGCACAAAAATCTGGGAGGAAGTTCAAAATGGCTGACTTCCTGTTGGGTTTAGGGCTACGCTCCAAGAGACTTTTTTGTAGGTATTAGGTCATTACATGTATGTACCGAATTTCGTGCACGTACGTGGAACGTTGCGGGAGGCGCACTCCGTTGAACTTTTATAGGTGGCGCTATCGAGCCGTTTTGCCCCGTCCAATTCTGAAACCTATATCAGATGTAAATTTTCGCCAGTTCTGACGCGTGTGCAAAGTTTCGTGAGTTTTCGCGCATGTTTAGGCCCTCAAAAATGCAATTCAATGCGGAGAAGAATAATAATAATTAAAGCTGCAAGCAGCGATGAAAAGGGCCCTCGCACCCCTGCCACCGCCACCCGGCACCTTTAGGAAAGGCCTTAAGATTACACTCACCAAATTTGAAGAGGATCAGATCAAAACTGTAGGAGTTTGTTAAAGTACAACATCAGGAAATGGCAAAAACTGCCCAAAATCTGACAGGAAGTTCAAAATAACTGACTTCCTGTTGTGTTTAGGGCTATGCTCCAAGAGACTTTTTTGTAGGTATTGGGTCTTTACATGTGTGTACCAAATTTCATACCTGTACGTGAAACGTCGAGCCGGGGCAAAATGTAGGGGCAATAAGTAAGCCATTTTGCCCCACCCAATTTTTAAAACCACATCACACGTAAATTGTCACCACTTCTGAAGCGTGTGCAAAGTTTCATGATTTTTCGAGCACGTTTTGTATTTGCCACACTTCCTGCTACCAGCAGGTGGTGCTATTGCTATAATCATAATGAGCATTGGCATGTGTTCAGGACAGGACTCTTATCAAACATGTGAAGTTTGTGGCAGATTGAAAATTGTATGCCTGAGTTACTGCAGGCTGTCTGTGGTTGCCTAGCAACATCAGAACTGCAAGCAACATTAATATTGAACTTATCTGATCATGCATATATCACCAAAAGGCCGAAATTGGGTGAACTAGTGCAAAAAATGCCCGTGCAAAATCAGTTTTTGTGTGTGTTTTTAGTAATTGTTGGTTTGGTGTGTGCTCATTGTTACAATTACACAGCAAAAGTTCAGTGACATTTTTATTTGTGCATGGTAAAAAGCACACAGTGAACTCCGAGAAAACGCTATGCTTGAGCAAACAGTTTGTGAATAGGCAACTACAAATGATGCCCGTGAAAGAGACTGTGAACGCATTGAATAGGATATGTTTAGTTGGTGAATAGCATAGGCTACTATTACACAGTAGCGACAACGTTAAGCGCACCAGAATGAAATATAATATTCAGAAGTAAACACTAACAGCATAGCTGACTTACAGATTCAGTTTACATCCACAAATGAATAAGCACCTCGATTCAGGGAGCAGTGCAAAGTGCCCGTGCAAAATCAGTTTTTGTGAGCTGATCGCCGTCAAAAAAGTTCAGGAGATATTTCTTGCGATGGCAATATGATCAAAAATAACTTTATATTGATTCAATGGATTAATAGCATTTAAAAAAAAAAAAAAAAGTCATGAATTTATTGCATTTTTGGGAAAAAATAATCCGTTTTTATAATAAATCTTAAAAAATTCAAATCCAGATTTTGATTTTCAATGTTGTTATAACCTAAAGATGCTATGTGAAAGTTTGAAACAGAAAATAGTGGTTTTCACACATTTAGTGGTTATCTCACATTCGAGAGATATGCGAATAACACACAGACAGACAGACGGACGTTTCTGTAATTTATAGATAGATGGATTTATCACGTTCGGGAACCAAACTATAATATTCAGAAGTAAACAGTGTAGCTGACTGAGTGTTTATGTCAGAATGTTTATTTTTAAACCACAGCCTTCTTGGGGCTTCTTTGACCGATACAACTCTCTAATGTCAGAATGTTTATTTTTAAACCACAACCTTCTAAAAATGATATATTTAACGATATCTTTTGCATTTCTCATCCAAACAATGTCAAACTTGGCACTGCACTTACTCGTGCCCGTGGCAAGACACCTGTCGAGTTTGAAATCAATCGGACTAACGGTTCGAGAGATATGCGAGGAACAGACACACACACACACAGACAGACAGACAGACAGACGTTCCTGTAATTTATAGATAGATGTTTGTCAGGCCGCCGAGGGCACACCCTTCGACGAAAACTCTAGATCTTCGCAATTTAACGTCACAAAGGCCTTAAGATTACACTCACCAAATTTGAAGAGTATCAGATCAAATCTGTAGGAGGAGTTCGTTAAAGTACAACATCAGGAAATTACGAAAAATGCCCAAAATCCAGGAGGAAGTTCAAAATAGCTCACTTCCTGTTGTGTTTAGGGCTATGCTCCAAGAGACTTTTCTGTAGGTATTGGGTCATTACATGTATGTACCAAATTTCATACCTGTACGTGAAACCAGGAGCCGGGGCAAAATGTGGGGGCAATAATTTACCGAATTTGCCCCCCACAATTCTGAAAACCATATCACACGTAAATTTTCACCACTTCTGAAGCGTGTGCAAAGTTTCATGAGTTTTCGAGCATGTTTAGGCCCTCTAAAAAGCGATTCACTTTGGAGAAGAAGAATAATAATAAACGGAGCAAAAACAATAGGGTCCTCTCACCATCGGTGCTCGGGCCCTAATTAAAGCTGCAAGCAGCGATGAAAAGGGCCCTCGCACCCCTGCCACCGCCACCCGGCACCTTTAGGAAAGGCCTTAAGATTACACTCACCAAATTTGAAGAGGATCAGATCAAAACTGTAGGAGTTTGTTAAAGTACAACATCAGGAAATGGCAAAAACTGCCCAAAATCTGACAGGAAGTTCAAAATAACTGACTTCCTGTTGTGTTTAGGGCTATGCTCCAAGAGACTTTTTTGTAGGTATTGGGTCTTTACATGTGTGTACCAAATTTCATACCTGTACGTGAAACGTCGAGCCGGGGCAAAATGTAGGGGCAATAAGTAAGCCATTTTGCCCCACCCAATTTTTAAAACCACATCACACGTAAATTGTCACCACTTCTGAAGCGTGTGCAAAGTTTCATGATTTTTCGAGCACGTTTTGTATTTGCCACACTTCCTGCTACCAGCAGGTGGTGCTATTGCTATAATCATAATGAGCATTGGCATGTGTTCAGGACAGGACTCTTATCAAACATGTGAAGTTTGTGGCAGATTGAAAATTGTATGCCTGAGTTACTGCAGGCTGTCTGTGGTTGCCTAGCAACATCAGAACTGCAAGCAACATTAATATTGAACTTATCTGATCATGCATATATCACCAAAAGGCCGAAATTGGGTGAACTAGTGCAAAAAATGCCCGTGCAAAATCAGTTTTTGTGTGTGTTTTTAGTAATTGTTGGTTTGGTGTGTGCTCATTGTTACAATTACACAGCAAAAGTTCAGTGACATTTTTATTTGTGCATGGTAAAAAGCACACAGTGAACTCCGAGAAAACGCTATGCTTGAGCAAACAGTTTGTGAATAGGCAACTACAAATGATGCCCGTGAAAGAGACTGTGAACGCATTGAATAGGATATGTTTAGTTGGTGAATAGCATAGGCTACTATTACACAGTAGCGACAACGTTAAGCGCACCAGAATGAAATATAATATTCAGAAGTAAACACTAACAGCATAGCTGACTTACAGATTCAGTTTACATCCACAAATGAATAAGCACCTCGATTCAGGGAGCAGTGCAAAGTGCCCGTGCAAAATCAGTTTTTGTGAGCTGATCGCCGTCAAAAAAGTTCAGGAGATATTTCTTGCGATGGCAATATGATCAAAAATAACTTTATATTGATTCAATGGATTAATAGCATTTAAAAAAAAAAAAAAAAGTCATGAATTTATTGCATTTTTGGGAAAAAATAATCCGTTTTTATAATAAATCTTAAAAAATTCAAATCCAGATTTTGATTTTCAATGTTGTTATAACCTAAAGATGCTATGTGAAAGTTTGAAACAGAAAATAGTGGTTTTCACACATTTAGTGGTTATCTCACATTCGAGAGATATGCGAATAACACACAGACAGACAGACGGACGTTTCTGTAATTTATAGATAGATGGATTTATCACGTTCGGGAACCAAACTATAATATTCAGAAGTAAACAGTGTAGCTGACTGAGTGTTTATGTCAGAATGTTTATTTTTAAACCACAGCCTTCTTGGGGCTTCTTTGACCGATACAACTCTCTAATGTCAGAATGTTTATTTTTAAACCACAACCTTCTAAAAATGATATATTTAACGATATCTTTTGCATTTCTCATCCAAACAATGTCAAACTTGGCACTGCACTTACTCGTGCCCGTGGCAAGACACCTGTCGAGTTTGAAATCAATCGGACTAACGGTTCGAGAGATATGCGAGGAACAGACACACACACACACAGACAGACAGACAGACAGACGTTCCTGTAATTTATAGATAGATGTTTGTCAGGCCGCCGAGGGCACACCCTTCGACGAAAACTCTAGATCTTCGCAATTTAACGTCACAAAGGCCTTAAGATTACACTCACCAAATTTGAAGAGTATCAGATCAAATCTGTAGGAGGAGTTCGTTAAAGTACAACATCAGGAAATTACGAAAAATGCCCAAAATCCAGGAGGAAGTTCAAAATAGCTCACTTCCTGTTGTGTTTAGGGCTATGCTCCAAGAGACTTTTCTGTAGGTATTGGGTCATTACATGTATGTACCAAATTTCATACCTGTACGTGAAACCAGGAGCCGGGGCAAAATGTGGGGGCAATAATTTACCGAATTTGCCCCCCACAATTCTGAAAACCATATCACACGTAAATTTTCACCACTTCTGAAGCGTGTGCAAAGTTTCATGAGTTTTCGAGCATGTTTAGGCCCTCTAAAAAGCGATTCACTTTGGAGAAGAAGAATAATAATAAACGGAGCAAAAACAATAGGGTCCTCTCACCATCGGTGCTCGGGCCCTAATAATAATAATTAAAGCTGCAAGCAGCGATGAAAGGGCCCTCGCACCCGTGCCATCAACACTCGGTGGCTTTAGGAAGACAGAGCATGGTTGGGAAATGTACATTTAAGGAGGTATATATAGTAAGAGTATGTCAAAGTCAGTTACAAAATGTTTTGTATAATGGTGATAATAGCATGCTTCATGACTCAGCTAAGTGTTGCTAGCATGTTTAGTGTGTTTCTAGCATGCTTAGTACACAATAATTATGTGGTTAGTACTGCATTACTGTGTTAACCATGTCAGTTTCTGTTGCCAGTAGGTGGCGTTATGACTATAACTGAATATGAGCTTGGATGTGTGTTCAGGACAGAACTCTTATCAAACGTGTGAAGTTTGGTGCAAATTGGACATTGCCTTCTTGAGTAACAACAAAGTCATGTTTCATTGAATTAGCATGCTTTAGCACTTAGCTAAGCATTGTTAGCATGTTTTAACATGTTTCTAGCATGTTTAGAACTCAATGGCATTTTTAACATGTTGCTAGAACGGCATCAACGTGTTAAACATGTCACTTCCTGTTGCCAGTTGGTGGCGCTATTACTATAATTGAACATTCTCATGTAGATGTGTTCAGGCCATGACTCTTATCAAAAGTGTGAAGTTTGGGGCAGATTGGACATTCCATGCCTGAGTTACAGCAAATTCCTATTTAATTGCAATAATAGCATGCTTTAGCACTTGGCTAAGAGTTTGCTAGCATGTTTTAGCATGTTTCTAGTATGTTGTTAGCATGTTTAACACTTGCTGGCACTTTTTTATATGTTATTAGGAGTCCATAACAGTGTTAAACATGTCACTTCCTGTTGCCAGCAGGTGGCGCTATGACTGTAACTGAATATAAGCATGGTCATGTGTTCAGGACAGAACGCTTATCAAAAGTGTGAAGTTTGGGGCAGATTGGACATTCCATGCCTGAGTTACAGCAAATTCATATTTAATTGCAGTAATATCATTCTTTAGCACTTAGCTAAGTGTTTGCTAGTATGTTTTAGCATGTCTATAGTATGTTGGTAGGATGTTTAGCACCTACTGGCATTTTTTTATATGTTATTAGGAGTCAAGAACAGTGTTAAACGTCACTTCCTGTTGCCAGCAGGTGGCGCTATGACTATAACTAAATATGAGCATGGACATGTGTTCAAGAGATAACTCTTATCAAACGTGTGACGTTTGGGGTAGATTGTACATTGCCTTCTTGAGTAACAACAAAGTCCTGTTTCATTGAATTAGCATGCTTTAGCACTTAGCTAAGTATTGCTAGTATGTTTTAACATGTTTCTAGCATGTTTAGAAGTCAATGGCATTTTTAACATGTTGCTAGAATGGCATCAACGTGTTAAACATGACACTTCCTGTTACCAGTAGGTGGCGCTATTACTATAACTGAATATTCTCATGTAGATATGTTCAGGACAGAACGCTTATCAAAAGTGTGAAGTTTGGGGCAGATTGGACATTCCATGCCTGAGTTACAGCAAATTCCTATTTAATTGCAATAATAGCATGCTTTAGCACTTAGCTAAGAGTTTGCTAGCATGTTTTAGCATGCTTCTAGTATGTTGTTAGCATGTTTAGCACTTGCTGGCACTTTTTTATATGTTATTAGGAGTCCATAACAGTGTTAAACATGTCACTTCCTGTTGCCAGCAGGTGGCGCTATGACTATAACTGAATATGAGCATGGTCATGTGTTCAGGACAGAACGTTTATTAAAAGTGTGAAGTTTGGCGCAGATTGGACATTGCCTTCTTGAGTAACAACAACATCCTGTTTCATTGAATTAGCATGCTTTAGCACTTAGCTAAGTATTGCTAGTATGTTTTAACATGTTTCTAGCATGTTTAGAAGTCAATGGCATTTTTAACATGTTGCTAGAATGGCATCAACGTGTTAAACATGACACTTCCTGTTACCAGTAGGTGGCGCTATTACTATAACTGAATATTCTCATGTAGATATGTTCAGGACAGAACGCTTATCAAAAGTGTGAAGTTTGGGGCAGATTGGACATTCCATGCCTGAGTTACAGCAAATTCCTATTTAATTGCAATAATAGCATGCTTTAGCACTTAGCTAAGAGTTTGCTAGCATGTTTTAGCATGCTTCTAGTATGTTGTTAGCATGTTTAGCACTTGCTGGCACTTTTTTATATGTTATTAGGAGTCCATAACAGTGTTAAACATGTCACTTCCTGTTGCCAGCAGGTGGCGCTATGACTATAACTGAATATGAGCATGGTCATGTGTTCAGGACAGAACTCTTATCAAACGTATGAAGTTTGGGGCAGATTGGACATTCCATGCCTGAGTTACAGCAACTTCCTGTTTCATGGCGAAACATCAAAATTTGTCAGGCCGCCGAGGACCCGCCCTTCGACGAAAACTCAAGATCTTCGCAATTTAACGTTGCAAAGGCCTTAAGATTACACTCACCAAATTTGAAGATGATCAGATTAAAACTGTAGGAGGAGTTCGTTAAAGTATGAGGCCTGAAAACGTCAAAAACTGCACAAAAATCTGGGAGGAAGTTCAAAATGGCTGACTTCCTGTTGGGTTTAGGGCTATGCTCCAAGAGACTTTTTTGTAGGTATTAGGTCATTACATGTATGTACCGAATTTCGTGCACGTACGTGGAACGTTGCGGGAGGCGCACTCCGTTGAACTTTTATAGGTGGCGCTATCGAGCCGTTTTGCCCCGTCCAATTCTGAAACCTATATCAGATGTAAATTTTCGCCAGTTCTGACGCGTGTGCAAAGTTTCGTGAGTTTTCGCGCATGTTTAGGCCCTCAAAAATGCAATTCAATGCGGAGAAGAAGAATAATAATAATAATTAAAGCTGCAAGCAGCGATGAAAAGGGCCCTCGCACCCCTGCCACCGCCACCCGGCACCTTTAGGAAAGGCCTTAAGATTACACTCACCAAATTTGAAGAGGATCAGATCAAAACTGTAGGAGGAGTTTGTTAAAGTACAACATCAGGAAATGGCAAAAACTGCCCAAAATCTGACAGGAAGTTCAAAATAACTGACTTCCTGTTGTGTTTAGGGCTATGCTCCAAGAGACTTTTTTGTAGGTATTGGGTCTTTACATGTGTGTACCAAATTTCATACCTGTACGTGAAACGTCGAGCCGGGGCAAAATGTAGGGGCAATAAGTAAGCCATTTTGCCCCACCCAATTTTTAAAACCACATCACACGTAAATTGTCACCACTTCTGAAGCGTGTGCAAAGTTTCATGATTTTTCGAGCACGTTTTGTATTTGCCACACTTCCTGCTACCAGCAGGTGGTGCTATTGCTATAATCATAATGAGCATTGGCATGTGTTCAGGACAGGAGTCTTATCAAACATGTGAAGTTTGTGGCAGATTGAAAATTGTATGCCTGAGTTACTGCAGGCTGTCTGTGGTTGCCTAGCAACATCAGAACTGCAAGCAACATTAATATTGAACTTATCTGATCATGCATATATCACCAAAAGGCCGAAATTGGGTGAACTAGTGCAAAAAATGCCCGTGCAAAATCAGTTTTTGTGTGTGTTTTTAGTAATTGTTGGTTTGGTGTGTGCTCATTGTTACAATTACACAGCAAAAGTTCAGTGACATTTTTATTTGTGCATGGTAAAAAGCACACAGTGAACTCCGAGAAAACGCTATGCTTGAGCAAACAGTTTGTGAATAGGCAACTACAAATGATGCCCGTGAAAGAGACTGTGAACGCATTGAATAGGATATGTTTAGTTGGTGAATAGCATAGGCTATTATTACACAGTAGCGACAACGTTAAGCGCACCAGAATGAAATATAATATTCAGAAGTAAACACTAACAGCATAGCTGACATACAGATTCAGTTTACATCCACAAATGAATAAGCACCTCGATTCAGGGAGCAGTGCAAAGTGCCCGTGCAAAATCAGTTTTTGTGAGCTGATCGCCGTCAAAAAAGTTCAGGAGATATTTCTTGCGATGGCAATATGATCAAAAATAACTTTATATTGATTCAATGGATTAATAGCATTTTGAAAAAAAAAAAAAAGTCATGAATTTATTGCATTTTTGGGAAAAAATAATCCGTTTTTATAATAAATCTTAAAAAATTCAAATCCAGATTTTGATTTTCAATGTTGTTATAACCTAAAGATTCTATGTGAAAGTTTGAAACAGAAAATAGTGGTTTTCACACATTTAGTGGTTATCTCACATTCGAGAGATATGCGAATAACACACAGACAGACAGACGGACGTTTCTGTAATTTATAGATAGATGGATTTATCACGTTCGGGAACCAAACTATAATATTCAGAAGTAAACAGTGTAGCTGACTGAGTGTTTATGTCAGAATGTTTATTTTTAAACCACAGCCTTCTTGGGGCTTCTTTGACCGATACAACTCTCTAATGTCAGAATGTTTATTTTTAAACCACAACCTTCTAAAAATGATATATTTAACGATATCTTTTGCATTTCTCATCCAAACAATGTCAAACTTGGCACTGCACTTACTCGTGCCCGTGGCGAGACACCTGTCGAGTTTGAAATCAATCGGACTAACGGTTCGAGAGATATGCGAGGAACAGACACACACACACACAGACAGACAGACAGACAGACGTTCCTGTAATTTATAGATAGATGTTTGTCAGGCCGCCGAGGGCACACCCTTCGACGAAAACTCTAGATCTTCGCAATTTAACGTCACAAAGGCCTTAAGATTACACTCACCAAATTTGAAGAGTATCGGATCAAATCTGTAGGAGGAGTTCGTTAAAGTACAACATCAGGAAATTACGAAAAATGCCCAAAATCCAGGAGGAAGTTCAAAATAGCTCACTTCCTGTTGTGTTTAGGGCTATGCTCCAAGAGACTTTTCTGTAGGTATTGGGTCATTACATGTATGTACCAAATTTCATACCTGTACGTGAAACCAGGAGCCGGGGCAAAATGTGGGGGCAATAATTTACCGAATTTGCCCCCCCCAATTCTGAAAACCATATCACACGTAAATTTTCACCACTTCTGAAGCGTGTGCAAAGTTTCATGAGTTTTCGAGCATGTTTAGGCCCTCTAAAAAGCGATTCACTTTGGAGAAGAAGAATAATAATAAACGGAGCAAAAACAATAGGGTCCTCTCACCATCGGTGCTCGGGCCCTAATTAAAGCTGCAAGCAGCGATGAAAAGGGCCCTCGCACCCCTGCCACCGCCACCCGGCACCTTTAGGAAAGGCCTTAAGATTACACTCACCAAATTTGAAGAGGATCAGATCAAAACTGTAGGAGTTTGTTAAAGTACAACATCAGGAAATGGCAAAAACTGCCCAAAATCTGACAGGAAGTTCAAAATAACTGACTTCCTGTTGTGTTTAGGGCTATGCTCCAAGAGACTTTTTTGTAGGTATTGGGTCTTTACATGTGTGTACCAAATTTCATACCTGTACGTGAAACGTCGAGCCGGGGCAAAATGTAGGGGCAATAAGTAAGCCATTTTGCCCCACCCAATTTTTAAAACCACATCACACGTAAATTGTCACCACTTCTGAAGCGTGTGCAAAGTTTCATGATTTTTCGAGCACGTTTTGTATTTGCCACACTTCCTGCTACCAGCAGGTGGTGCTATTGCTATAATCATAATGAGCATTGGCATGTGTTCAGGACAGGACTCTTATCAAACATGTGAAGTTTGTGGCAGATTGAAAATTGTATGCCTGAGTTACTGCAGGCTGTCTGTGGTTGCCTAGCAACATCAGAACTGCAAGCAACATTAATATTGAACTTATCTGATCATGCATATATCACCAAAAGGCCGAAATTGGGTGAACTAGTGCAAAAAATGCCCGTGCAAAATCAGTTTTTGTGTGTGTTTTTAGTAATTGTTGGTTTGGTGTGTGCTCATTGTTACAATTACACAGCAAAAGTTCAGTGACATTTTTATTTGTGCATGGTAAAAAGCACACAGTGAACTCCGAGAAAACGCTATGCTTGAGCAAACAGTTTGTGAATAGGCAACTACAAATGATGCCCGTGAAAGAGACTGTGAACGCATTGAATAGGATATGTTTAGTTGGTGAATAGCATAGGCTATTATTACACAGTAGCGACAACGTTAAGCGCACCAGAATGAAATATAATATTCAGAAGTAAACACTAACAGCATAGCTGACATACAGATTCAGTTTACATCCACAAATGAATAAGCACCTCGATTCAGGGAGCAGTGCAAAGTGCCCGTGCAAAATCAGTTTTTGTGAGCTGATCGCCGTCAAAAAAGTTCAGGAGATATTTCTTGCGATGGCAATATGATCAAAAATAACTTTATATTGATTCAATGGATTAATAGCATTTTGAAAAAAAAAAAAAAAGTCATGAATTTATTGCATTTTTGGGAAAAAATAATCCGTTTTTATAATAAATCTTAAAAAATTCAAATCCAGATTTTGATTTTCAATGTTGTTATAACCTAAAGATTCTATGTGAAAGTTTGAAACAGAAAATAGTGGTTTTCACACATTTAGTGGTTATCTCACATTCGAGAGATATGCGAATAACACACAGACAGACAGACGGACGTTTCTGTAATTTATAGATAGATGGATTTATCACGTTCGGGAACCAAACTATAATATTCAGAAGTAAACAGTGTAGCTGACTGAGTGTTTATGTCAGAATGTTTATTTTTAAACCACAGCCTTCTTGGGGCTTCTTTGACCGATACAACTCTCTAATGTCAGAATGTTTATTTTTAAACCACAACCTTCTAAAAATGATATATTTAACGATATCTTTTGCATTTCTCATCCAAACAATGTCAAACTTGGCACTGCACTTACTCGTGCCCGTGGCGAGACACCTGTCGAGTTTGAAATCAATCGGACTAACGGTTCGAGAGATATGCGAGGAACAGACACACACACACACAGACAGACAGACAGACAGACGTTCCTGTAATTTATAGATAGATGTTTGTCAGGCCGCCGAGGGCACACCCTTCGACGAAAACTCTAGATCTTCGCAATTTAACGTCACAAAGGCCTTAAGATTACACTCACCAAATTTGAAGAGTATCGGATCAAATCTGTAGGAGGAGTTCGTTAAAGTACAACATCAGGAAATTACGAAAAATGCCCAAAATCCAGGAGGAAGTTCAAAATAGCTCACTTCCTGTTGTGTTTAGGGCTATGCTCCAAGAGACTTTTCTGTAGGTATTGGGTCATTACATGTATGTACCAAATTTCATACCTGTACGTGAAACCAGGAGCCGGGGCAAAATGTGGGGGCAATAATTTACCGAATTTGCCCCCCCCAATTCTGAAAACCATATCACACGTAAATTTTCACCACTTCTGAAGCGTGTGCAAAGTTTCATGAGTTTTCGAGCATGTTTAGGCCCTCTAAAAAGCGATTCACTTTGGAGAAGAAGAATAATAATAAACGGAGCAAAAACAATAGGGTCCTCTCACCATCGGTGCTCGGGCCCTAATAAACAGAGCAATTCCAAGAGGGTCCTCACACCATCGGTGCTCGGGCCCTAATTAAAGCTGCAAGCAGCGATGAAAGGGCCCTCGCACCCGTGCCATCAACACTCGGTGGCTTTAGGAAGACAGAGCATGGTTGGGAAATGTACATTTAAGGAGGTATATATAGTAAGAGTATGTCAAAGTCAGTTACAAAATGTTTTGTATAATGGTGATAATAGCATGCTTCATGACTCAGCTAAGTGTTGCTAGCATGTTTAGTGTGTTTCTAGCATGCTTAGTACACAATAATTATGTGGTTAGTACTGCATTACTGTGTTAACCATGTCAGTTTCTGTTGCCAGTAGGTGGCGTTATGACTATAACTGAATATGAGCTTGGATGTGTGTTCAGGACAGAACTCTTATCAAACGTGTGAAGTTTGGTGCAAATTGGACATTGCCTTCTTGAGTAACAACAAAGTCATGTTTCATTGAATTAGCATGCTTTAGCACTTAGCTAAGCATTGTTAGCATGTTTTAACATGTTTCTAGCATGTTTAGAACTCAATGGCATTTTTAACATGTTGCTAGAACGGCATCAACGTGTTAAACATGTCACTTCCTGTTGCCAGTTGGTGGCGCTATTACTATAATTGAACATTCTCATGTAGATGTGTTCAGGCCATGACTCTTATCAAAAGTGTGAAGTTTGGGGCAGATTGGACATTCCATGCCTGAGTTACAGCAAATTCCTATTTAATTGCAATAATAGCATGCTTTAGCACTTGGCTAAGAGTTTGCTAGCATGTTTTAGCATGTTTCTAGTATGTTGTTAGCATGTTTAACACTTGCTGGCACTTTTTTATATGTTATTAGGAGTCCATAACAGTGTTAAACATGTCACTTCCTGTTGCCAGCAGGTGGCGCTATGACTGTAACTGAATATAAGCATGGTCATGTGTTCCGGACAGAACGCTTATCAAAAGTGTGAAGTTTGGGGCAGATTGGACATTCCATGCCTGAGTTACAGCAAATTCATATTTAATTGCAGTAATATCATTCTTTAGCACTTAGCTAAGTGTTTGCTAGTATGTTTTAGCATGTCTATAGTATGTTGGTAGGATGTTTAGCACCTACTGGCATTTTTTTATATGTTATTAGGAGTCAAGAACAGTGTTAAACGTCACTTCCTGTTGCCAGCAGGTGGCGCTATGACTATAACTAAATATGAGCATGGACATGTGTTCAAGAGATAACTCTTATCAAACGTGTGACGTTTGGGGTAGATTGTACATTGCCTTCTTGAGTAACAACAAAGTCCTGTTTCATTGAATTAGCATGCTTTAGCACTTAGCTAAGTATTGCTAGTATGTTTTAACATGTTTCTAGCATGTTTAGAAGTCAATGGCATTTTTAACATGTTGCTAGAATGGCATCAACGTGTTAAACATGACACTTCCTGTTACCAGTAGGTGGCGCTATTACTATAACTGAATATTCTCATGTAGATATGTTCAGGACAGAACGCTTATCAAAAGTGTGAAGTTTGGGGCAGATTGGACATTCCATGCCTGAGTTACAGCAAATTCCTATTTAATTGCAATAATAGCATGCTTTAGCACTTAGCTAAGAGTTTGCTAGCATGTTTTAGCATGCTTCTAGTATGTTGTTAGCATGTTTAGCACTTGCTGGCACTTTTTTATATGTTATTAGGAGTCCATAACAGTGTTAAACATGTCACTTCCTGTTGCCAGCAGGTGGCGCTATGACTATAACTGAATATGAGCATGGTCATGTGTTCAGGACAGAACGTTTATTAAAAGTGTGAAGTTTGGCGCAGATTGGACATTGCCTTCTTGAGTAACAACAACATCCTGTTTCATTGAATTAGCATGGTTTAGCACTTAGCTAAGTATTGCTAGTATGTTTTAACATGTTTCTAGCATGTTTAGAAGTCAATGGCATTTTTAACATGTTGCTAGAATGGCATCAACGTGTTAAACATGACACTTCCTGTTACCAGTAGGTGGCGCTATTACTATAACTGAATATTCTCATGTAGATATGTTCAGGACAGAACGCTTATCAAAAGTGTGAAGTTTGGGGCAGATTGGACATTCCATGCCTGAGTTACAGCAAATTCCTATTTAATTGCAATAATAGCATGCTTTAGCACTTAGCTAAGAGTTTGCTAGCATGTTTTAGCATGCTTCTAGTATGTTGTTAGCATGTTTAGCACTTGCTGGCACTTTTTTATATGTTATTAGGAGTCCATAACAGTGTTAAACATGTCACTTCCTGTTGCCAGCAGGTGGCGCTATGACTATAACTGAATATGAGCATGGTCATGTGTTCAGGACAGAACTCTTATCAAACGTATGAAGTTTGGGGCAGATTGGACATTCCATGCCTGAGTTACAGCAACTTCCTGTTTCATGGCGAAACATCAAAATTTGTCAGGCCGCCGAGGACCCGCCCTTTGACGAAAACTCAAGATCTTCGCAATTTAACGTCGCAAAGGCCTTAAGATTACACTCACCAAATTTGAAGATGATCAGATTAAAACTGTAGGAGGAGTTCGTTAAAGTATGAGGCCTGAAAATGTCAAAAACTGCACAAAAATCTGGGAGGAAGTTCAAAATGGCTGACTTCCTGTTGGGTTTAGGGCTACGCTCCAAGAGACTTTTTTGTAGGTATTAGGTCATTACATGTATGTACCGAATTTCGTGCACGTACGTGGAACGTTGCGGGAGGCGCACTCCGTTGAACTTTTATAGGTGGCGCTATCGAGCCGTTTTGCCCCGTCCAATTCTGAAACCTATATCAGATGTAAATTTTCGCCAGTTCTGACGCGTGTGCAAAGTTTCGTGAGTTTTCGCGCATGTTTAGGCCCTCAAAAATGCAATTCAATGCGGAGAAGAATAATAATAATTAAAGCTGCAAGCAGCGATGAAAAGGGCCCTCGCACCCCTGCCACCGCCACCCGGCACCTTTAGGAAAGGCCTTAAGATTACACTCACCAAATTTGAAGAGGATCAGATCAAAACTGTAGGAGTTTGTTAAAGTACAACATCAGGAAATGGCAAAAACTGCCCAAAATCTGACAGGAAGTTCAAAATAACTGACTTCCTGTTGTGTTTAGGGCTATGCTCCAAGAGACTTTTTTGTAGGTATTGGGTCTTTACATGTGTGTACCAAATTTCATACCTGTACGTGAAACGTCGAGCCGGGGCAAAATGTAGGGGCAATAAGTAAGCCATTTTGCCCCACCCAATTTTTAAAACCACATCACACGTAAATTGTCACCACTTCTGAAGCGTGTGCAAAGTTTCATGATTTTTCGAGCACGTTTTGTATTTGCCACACTTCCTGCTACCAGCAGGTGGTGCTATTGCTATAATCATAATGAGCATTGGCATGTGTTCAGGACAGGACTCTTATCAAACATGTGAAGTTTGTGGCAGATTGAAAATTGTATGCCTGAGTTACTGCAGGCTGTCTGTGGTTGCCTAGCAACATCAGAACTGCAAGCAACATTAATATTGAACTTATCTGATCATGCATATATCACCAAAAGGCCGAAATTGGGTGAACTAGTGCAAAAAATGCCCGTGCAAAATCAGTTTTTGTGTGTGTTTTTAGTAATTGTTGGTTTGGTGTGTGCTCATTGTTACAATTACACAGCAAAAGTTCAGTGACATTTTTATTTGTGCATGGTAAAAAGCACACAGTGAACTCCGAGAAAACGCTATGCTTGAGCAAACAGTTTGTGAATAGGCAACTACAAATGATGCCCGTGAAAGAGACTGTGAACGCATTGAATAGGATATGTTTAGTTGGTGAATAGCATAGGCTACTATTACACAGTAGCGACAACGTTAAGCGCACCAGAATGAAATATAATATTCAGAAGTAAACACTAACAGCATAGCTGACTTACAGATTCAGTTTACATCCACAAATGAATAAGCACCTCGATTCAGGGAGCAGTGCAAAGTGCCCGTGCAAAATCAGTTTTTGTGAGCTGATCGCCGTCAAAAAAGTTCAGGAGATATTTCTTGCGATGGCAATATGATCAAAAATAACTTTATATTGATTCAATGGATTAATAGCATTTAAAAAAAAAAAAAAAAGTCATAGATAGATGGATTTATCACGTTCGGGAACCAAACTATAATATTCAGAAGTAAACAGTGTAGCTGACTGAGTGTTTATGTCAGAATGTTTATTTTTAAACCACAGCCTTCTTGGGGCTTCTTTGACCGATACAACTCTCTAATGTCAGAATGTTTATTTTTAAACCACAACCTTCTAAAAATGATATATTTAACGATATCTTTTGCATTTCTCATCCAAACAATGTCAAACTTGGCACTGCACTTACTCGTGCCCGTGGCAAGACACCTGTCGAGTTTGAAATCAATCGGACTAACGGTTCGAGAGATATGCGAGGAACAGACACACACACACACAGACAGACAGACAGACAGACAGACGTTCCTGTAATTTATAGATAGATGTTTGTCAGGCCGCCGAGGGCACACCCTTCGACGAAAACTCTAGATCTTCGCAATTTAACGTCACAAAGGCCTTAAGATTACACTCACCAAATTTGAAGAGTATCAGATCAAATCTGTAGGAGGAGTTCGTTAAAGTACAACATCAGGAAATTACGAAAAATGCCCAAAATCCAGGAGGAAGTTCAAAATAGCTCACTTCCTGTTGTGTTTAGGGCTATGCTCCAAGAGACTTTTCTGTAGGTATTGGGTCATTACATGTATGTACCAAATTTCATACCTGTACGTGAAACCAGGAGCCGGGGCAAAATGTGGGGGCAATAATTTACCGAATTTGCCCCCCACAATTCTGAAAACCATATCACACGTAAATTTTCACCACTTCTGAAGCGTGTGCAAAGTTTCATGAGTTTTCGAGCATGTTTAGGCCCTCTAAAAAGCGATTCACTTTGGAGAAGAAGAATAATAATAAACGGAGCAAAAACAATAGGGTCCTCTCACCATCGGTGCTCGGGCCCTAACAGTTTGTGAATAGGCAACTACAAATGATGCCCGTGAAAGAGACTGTGAACGCATTGAATAGGATATGTTTAGTTGGTGAATAGCATAGGCTACTATTACACAGTAGCGACAACGTTAAGCGCACCAGAATGAAATATAATATTCAGAAGTAAACACTAACAGCATAGCTGACTTACAGATTCAGTTTACATCCACAAATGAATAAGCACCTCGATTCAGGGAGCAGTGCAAAGTGCCCGTGCAAAATCAGTTTTTGTGAGCTGATCGCCGTCAAAAAAGTTCAGGAGATATTTCTTGCGATGGCAATATGATCAAAAATAACTTTATATTGATTCAATGGATTAATAGCATTTAAAAAAAAAAAAAAAAGTCATGAATTTATTGCATTTTTGGGAAAAAATAATCCGTTTTTATAATAAATCTTAAAAAATTCAAATCCAGATTTTGATTTTCAATGTTGTTATAACCTAAAGATGCTATGTGAAAGTTTGAAACAGAAAATAGTGGTTTTCACACATTTAGTGGTTATCTCACATTCGAGAGATATGCGAATAACACACAGACAGACAGACGGACGTTTCTGTAATTTATAGATAGATGGATTTATCACGTTCGGGAACCAAACTATAATATTCAGAAGTAAACAGTGTAGCTGACTGAGTGTTTATGTCAGAATGTTTATTTTTAAACCACAGCCTTCTTGGGGCTTCTTTGACCGATACAACTCTCTAATGTCAGAATGTTTATTTTTAAACCACAACCTTCTAAAAATGATATATTTAACGATATCTTTTGCATTTCTCATCCAAACAATGTCAAACTTGGCACTGCACTTACTCGTGCCCGTGGCAAGACACCTGTCGAGTTTGAAATCAATCGGACTAACGGTTCGAGAGATATGCGAGGAACAGACACACACACACACAGACAGACAGACAGACAGACGTTCCTGTAATTTATAGATAGATGTTTGTCAGGCCGCCGAGGGCACACCCTTCGACGAAAACTCTAGATCTTCGCAATTTAACGTCACAAAGGCCTTAAGATTACACTCACCAAATTTGAAGAGTATCAGATCAAATCTGTAGGAGGAGTTCGTTAAAGTACAACATCAGGAAATTACGAAAAATGCCCAAAATCCAGGAGGAAGTTCAAAATAGCTCACTTCCTGTTGTGTTTAGGGCTATGCTCCAAGAGACTTTTCTGTAGGTATTGGGTCATTACATGTATGTACCAAATTTCATACCTGTACGTGAAACCAGGAGCCGGGGCAAAATGTGGGGGCAATAATTTACCGAATTTGCCCCCCACAATTCTGAAAACCATATCACACGTAAATTTTCACCACTTCTGAAGCGTGTGCAAAGTTTCATGAGTTTTCGAGCATGTTTAGGCCCTCTAAAAAGCGATTCACTTTGGAGAAGAAGAATAATAATAAACGGAGCAAAAACAATAGGGTCCTCTCACCATCGGTGCTCGGGCCCTAATAATAATAATTAAAGCTGCAAGCAGCGATGAAAGGGCCCTCGCACCCGTGCCATCAACACTCGGTGGCTTTAGGAAGACAGAGCATGGTTGGGAAATGTACATTTAAGGAGGTATATATAGTAAGAGTATGTCAAAGTCAGTTACAAAATGTTTTGTATAATGGTGATAATAGCATGCTTCATGACTCAGCTAAGTGTTGCTAGCATGTTTAGTGTGTTTCTAGCATGCTTAGTACACAATAATTATGTGGTTAGTACTGCATTACTGTGTTAACCATGTCAGTTTCTGTTGCCAGTAGGTGGCGTTATGACTATAACTGAATATGAGCTTGGATGTGTGTTCAGGACAGAACTCTTATCAAACGTGTGAAGTTTGGTGCAAATTGGACATTGCCTTCTTGAGTAACAACAAAGTCATGTTTCATTGAATTAGCATGCTTTAGCACTTAGCTAAGCATTGTTAGCATGTTTTAACATGTTTCTAGCATGTTTAGAACTCAATGGCATTTTTAACATGTTGCTAGAACGGCATCAACGTGTTAAACATGTCACTTCCTGTTGCCAGTTGGTGGCGCTATTACTATAATTGAACATTCTCATGTAGATGTGTTCAGGCCATGACTCTTATCAAAAGTGTGAAGTTTGGGGCAGATTGGACATTCCATGCCTGAGTTACAGCAAATTCCTATTTAATTGCAATAATAGCATGCTTTAGCACTTGGCTAAGAGTTTGCTAGCATGTTTTAGCATGTTTCTAGTATGTTGTTAGCATGTTTAACACTTGCTGGCACTTTTTTATATGTTATTAGGAGTCCATAACAGTGTTAAACATGTCACTTCCTGTTGCCAGCAGGTGGCGCTATGACTGTAACTGAATATAAGCATGGTCATGTGTTCAGGACAGAACGCTTATCAAAAGTGTGAAGTTTGGGGCAGATTGGACATTCCATGCCTGAGTTACAGCAAATTCATATTTAATTGCAGTAATATCATTCTTTAGCACTTAGCTAAGTGTTTGCTAGTATGTTTTAGCATGTCTATAGTATGTTGGTAGGATGTTTAGCACCTACTGGCATTTTTTTATATGTTATTAGGAGTCAAGAACAGTGTTAAACGTCACTTCCTGTTGCCAGCAGGTGGCGCTATGACTATAACTAAATATGAGCATGGACATGTGTTCAAGAGATAACTCTTATCAAACGTGTGACGTTTGGGGTAGATTGTACATTGCCTTCTTGAGTAACAACAAAGTCCTGTTTCATTGAATTAGCATGCTTTAGCACTTAGCTAAGTATTGCTAGTATGTTTTAACCTGTTAAGCTGCAACCCCACTTTTGAAAAATCCCAAGAAATGACATACCCAAACTGAAACAGATACAGTTCATGAACCCTTTGTACTAAAAGCACAAGTATGATCTCATTTGAAAGCTGACACCTGGCAGTTTATTGTAATGTAGAATTAATTATTGTCATAATGACAAAAATTGTTATAAATAGCTTCAAAGTTTTGTAAAGTTATTAGAAATTATTTTTTATGAAACATCCTCATGAAAATAAAATTGAAGTTGGCCCTGGAGCAGTCTAGAAATGCACTACAGCTAATGCCACATGTCTAAACATTTTATGTTTAAAATCTTAAGATAATAAGTCCAAAACTCTGTATTTAGTGAAATGTTTTTCAAGACCATGTCATGTGACTTTATTTTGATTTGATGCTAAAATGCTACTGATATTTAGTGTCATCTTCTTACCATCTATGCAGTATATTGTCTTTATTGTTTTGTGGTGCAAACGAGCCCCATTCAGTCTCAGTCTCCCCCTGCACACATTCACACCTCTCCAGCCAGGTTATGGCTCTAAATATGCATTTCTTTTGTCTGCATTAGTTACTAACGACTGGCTATTCACATGCTATTCATATGGTTTCAGTCACTAATTTATTTTCTCAAAGTTCACCCTTACATTCTAAACTGTTTTAAATGCATTTCTTGAATAAAGAAACATTTCAGTAAGCGTTCAAAAAATAATAAAAATATAACTTCTAGGTGGCAGGTGCACCTAGGGCTAGCTAGCATGTTAGCTTAGCACACCATCAATACACGACAATTTATGAGATTAAAACCATGTTTGTGCTTATAAACTTACTTTATAAAGCAAATCGAGTATTTTAAATAATTTTCTGTGATCTAATTTGGCTTCAGATAAAAAAATCAGACAGAAAATATACTATTGTATACTGTTCTGCACAATGATAGTCTATATAGATTAGCATTACATTATAAATATAATCTATTATTATGGAAATACCTGGCATGGATTGAAAAACACAGGTAACTCAAATATCATAGCAAACATGTTTATTGTCTTCAAAACGACTGTATCTCCATGTTACAGCGCGATCTGTTGTTAGCTGTGTGTGTGTTCGAGGCTTCCTGGATTGTCACATGATTATGGCACTTCTTCATGTTCTAATACTGTGCACAGGGCGGCGAGGGCGCCCTCATGCTATTGGTATGAATTGAAAACGCATTAACAGAGTATACAAACGCTCATAATGATTACATCGACGCATTTGGGTATAAATTCAATAAATATTATTCCTGTCTATAGAAATCTGATGTAAACCTATGAGAATATATCAATATTTCTCCAAATCTGCACATTTTTTAGCTAAAAGCCCGGAAGGACGTTGTTTTGTGTATCGCTGTCATGACGACGGCACGGGAGTTTTTTATGAATGAAAGCGGCTGACGCGCATAATTCATATCAAAGGTATCGACTCATTTTTTCATTTCATAACTCCTGACACAAATTAAGAAATAACTGTCGCTATAAGTTTCTCAGAATACAATAGTGGTCAAATTCTGAAACTTGAGTCTTATATCTTTGTAATGATGTATAGTTTGTCAAGGTATAACATTAAATCTGATAGTAACTTTGAACTATTTATAAAAAAAACCGCTTCAGTGCGCCCGCGCTCTGGCAACGGTTAACAGGTTAACATGTTTCTAGCATGTTTAGAAGTCAATGGCATTTTTAACATGTTGCTAGAATGGCATCAACGTGTTAAACATGACACTTCCTGTTACCAGTAGGTGGCGCTATTACTATAACTGAATATTCTCATGTAGATATGTTCAGGACAGAACGCTTATCAAAAGTGTGAAGTTTGGGGCAGATTGGACATTCCATGCCTGAGTTACAGCAAATTCCTATTTAATTGCAATAATAGCATGCTTTAGCACTTAGCTAAGAGTTTGCTAGCATGTTTTAGCATGCTTCTAGTATGTTGTTAGCATGTTTAGCACTTGCTGGCACTTTTTTATATGTTATTAGGAGTCCATAACAGTGTTAAACATGTCACTTCCTGTTGCCAGCAGGTGGCGCTATGACTATAACTGAATATGAGCATGGTCATGTGTTCAGGACAGAACGTTTATTAAAAGTGTGAAGTTTGGCGCAGATTGGACATTGCCTTCTTGAGTAACAACAACATCCTGTTTCATTGAATTAGCATGCTTTAGCACTTAGCTAAGTATTGCTAGTATGTTTTAACATGTTTCTAGCATGTTTAGAAGTCAATGGCATTTTTAACATGTTGCTAGAATGGCATCAACGTGTTAAACATGACACTTCCTGTTACCAGTAGGTGGCGCTATTACTATAACTGAATATTCTCATGTAGATATGTTCAGGACAGAACGCTTATCAAAAGTGTGAAGTTTGGGGCAGATTGGACATTCCATGCCTGAGTTACAGCAAATTCCTATTTAATTGCAATAATAGCATGCTTTAGCACTTAGCTAAGAGTTTGCTAGCATGTTTTAGCATGCTTCTAGTATGTTGTTAGCATGTTTAGCACTTGCTGGCACTTTTTTATATGTTATTAGGAGTCCATAACAGTGTTAAACATGTCACTTCCTGTTGCCAGCAGGTGGCGCTATGACTATAACTGAATATGAGCATGGTCATGTGTTCAGGACAGAACTCTTATCAAACGTATGAAGTTTGGGGCAGATTGGACATTCCATGCCTGAGTTACAGCAACTTCCTGTTTCATGGCGAAACATCAAAATTTGTCAGGCCGCCGAGGACCCGCCCTTCGACGAAAACTCAAGATCTTCGCAATTTAACGTTGCAAAGGCCTTAAGATTACACTCACCAAATTTGAAGATGATCAGATTAAAACTGTAGGAGGAGTTCGTTAAAGTATGAGGCCTGAAAACGTCAAAAACTGCACAAAAATCTGGGAGGAAGTTCAAAATGGCTGACTTCCTGTTGGGTTTAGGGCTATGCTCCAAGAGACTTTTTTGTAGGTATTAGGTCATTACATGTATGTACCGAATTTCGTGCACGTACGTGGAACGTTGCGGGAGGCGCACTCCGTTGAACTTTTATAGGTGGCGCTATCGAGCCGTTTTGCCCCGTCCAATTCTGAAACCTATATCAGATGTAAATTTTCGCCAGTTCTGACGCGTGTGCAAAGTTTCGTGAGTTTTCGCGCATGTTTAGGCCCTCAAAAATGCAATTCAATGCGGAGAAGAAGAATAATAATAATAATTAAAGCTGCAAGCAGCGATGAAAAGGGCCCTCGCACCCCTGCCACCGCCACCCAGCACCTTTAGGAAAGGCCTTAAGATTACACTCACCAAATTTGAAGAGGATCAGATCAAAACTGTAGGAGGAGTTTGTTAAAGTACAACATCAGGAAATGGCAAAAACTGCCCAAAATCTGACAGGAAGTTCAAAATAACTGACTTCCTGTTGTGTTTAGGGCTATGCTCCAAGAGACTTTTTTGTAGGTATTGGGTCTTTACATGTGTGTACCAAATTTCATACCTGTACGTGAAACGTCGAGCCGGGGCAAAATGTAGGGGCAATAAGTAAGCCATTTTGCCCCACCCAATTTTTAAAACCACATCACACGTAAATTGTCACCACTTCTGAAGCGTGTGCAAAGTTTCATGATTTTTCGAGCACGTTTTGTATTTGCCACACTTCCTGCTACCAGCAGGTGGTGCTATTGCTATAATCATAATGAGCATTGGCATGTGTTCAGGACAGGAGTCTTATCAAACATGTGAAGTTTGTGGCAGATTGAAAATTGTATGCCTGAGTTACTGCAGGCTGTCTGTGGTTGCCTAGCAACATCAGAACTGCAAGCAACATTAATATTGAACTTATCTGATCATGCATATATCACCAAAAGGCCGAAATTGGGTGAACTAGTGCAAAAAATGCCCGTGCAAAATCAGTTTTTGTGTGTGTTTTTAGTAATTGTTGGTTTGGTGTGTGCTCATTGTTACAATTACACAGCAAAAGTTCAGTGACATTTTTATTTGTGCATGGTAAAAAGCACACAGTGAACTCCGAGAAAACGCTATGCTTGAGCAAACAGTTTGTGAATAGGCAACTACAAATGATGCCCGTGAAAGAGACTGTGAACGCATTGAATAGGATATGTTTAGTTGGTGAATAGCATAGGCTATTATTACACAGTAGCGACAACGTTAAGCGCACCAGAATGAAATATAATATTCAGAAGTAAACACTAACAGCATAGCTGACTTACAGATTCAGTTTACATCCACAAATGAATAAGCACCTCGATTCAGGGAGCAGTGCAAAGTGCCCGTGCAAAATCAGTTTTTGTGAGCTGATCGCCGTCAAAAAAGTTCAGGAGATATTTCTTGCGATGGCAATATGATCAAAAATAACTTTATATTGATTCAATGGATTAATAGCATTTTGAAAAAAAAAAAAAAAGTCATGAATTTATTGCATTTTTGGGAAAAAAGAATCCGTTTTTATAATAAATCTTAAAAAATTCAAATCCAGATTTTGATTTTCAATGTTGTTATAACCTAAAGATGCTATGTGAAAGTTTGAAACAGAAAATAGTGGTTTTCACACATTTAGTGGTTATCTCACATTCGAGAGATATGCGAATAACACACAGACAGACAGACGGACGTTTCTGTAATTTATAGATAGATGGATTTATCACGTTCGGGAACCAAACTATAATATTCAGAAGTAAACAGTGTAGCTGACTGAGTGTTTATGTCAGAATGTTTATTTTTAAACCACAGCCTTCTTGGGGCTTCTTTGACCGATACAACTCTCTAATGTCAGAATGTTTATTTTTAAACCACAACCTTCTAAAAATGATATATTTAACGATATCTTTTGCATTTCTCATCCAAACAATGTCAAACTTGGCACTGCACTTACTCGTGCCCGTGGCGAGACACCTGTCGAGTTTGAAATCAATCGGACTAACGGTTCGAGAGATATGCGAGGAACAGACACACACACACACAGACAGACAGACAGACAGACGTTCCTGTAATTTATAGATAGATGTTTGTCAGGCCGCCGAGGGCACACCCTTCGACGAAAACTCTAGATCTTCGCAATTTAACGTCACAAAGGCCTTAAGATTACACTCACCAAATTTGAAGAGTATCAGATCAAATCTGTAGGAGGAGTTCGTTAAAGTACAACATCAGGAAATTACGAAAAATGCCCAAAATCCAGGAGGAAGTTCAAAATAGCTCACTTCCTGTTGTGTTTAGGGCTATGCTCCAAGAGACTTTTCTGTAGGTATTGGGTCATTACATGTATGTACCAAATTTCATACCTGTACGTGAAACCAGGAGCCGGGGCAAAATGTGGGGGCAATAATTTACCGAATTTGCCCCCCCCAATTCTGAAAACCATTTCACACGTAAATTTTCACCACTTCTGAAGCGTGTGCAAAGTTTCATGAGTTTTCGAGCATGTTTAGGCCCTCTAAAAAGCGATTCACTTTGGAGAAGAAGAATAATAATAAACGGAGCAAAAACAATAGGGTCCTCTCACCATCGGTGCTCGGGCCCTAATTAAAGCTGCAAGCAGCGATGAAAAGGGCCCTCGCACCCCTGCCACCGCCACCCGGCACCTTTAGGAAAGGCCTTAAGATTACACTCACCAAATTTGAAGAGGATCAGATCAAAACTGTAGGAGGAGTTTGTTAAAGTACAACATCAGGAAATGGCAAAAACTGCCCAAAATCTGACAGGAAGTTCAAAATAACTGACTTCCTGTTGTGTTTAGGGCTATGCTCCAAGAGACTTTTTTGTAGGTATTGGGTCTTTACATGTGTGTACCAAATTTCATACCTGTACGTGAAACGTCGAGCCGGGGCAAAATGTAGGGGCAATAAGTAAGCCATTTTGCCCCACCCAATTTTTAAAACCACATCACACGTAAATTGTCACCACTTCTGAAGCGTGTGCAAAGTTTCATGATTTTTCGAGCACGTTTTGTATTTGCCACACTTCCTGCTACCAGCAGGTGGTGCTATTGCTATAATCATAATGAGCATTGGCATGTGTTCAGGACAGGAGTCTTATCAAACATGTGAAGTTTGTGGCAGATTGAAAATTGTATGCCTGAGTTACTGCAGGCTGTCTGTGGTTGCCTAGCAACATCAGAACTGCAAGCAACATTAATATTGAACTTATCTGATCATGCATATATCACCAAAAGGCCGAAATTGGGTGAACTAGTGCAAAAAATGCCCGTGCAAAATCAGTTTTTGTGTGTGTTTTTAGTAATTGTTGGTTTGGTGTGTGCTCATTGTTACAATTACACAGCAAAAGTTCAGTGACATTTTTATTTGTGCATGGTAAAAAGCACACAGTGAACTCCGAGAAAACGCTATGCTTGAGCAAACAGTTTGTGAATAGGCAACTACAAATGATGCCCGTGAAAGAGACTGTGAACGCATTGAATAGGATATGTTTAGTTGGTGAATAGCATAGGCTATTATTACACAGTAGCGACAACGTTAAGCGCACCAGAATGAAATATAATATTCAGAAGTAAACACTAACAGCATAGCTGACATACAGATTCAGTTTACATCCACAAATGAATAAGCACCTCGATTCAGGGAGCAGTGCAAAGTGCCCGTGCAAAATCAGTTTTTGTGAGCTGATCGCCGTCAAAAAAGTTCAGGAGATATTTCTTGCGATGGCAATATGATCAAAAATAACTTTATATTGATTCAATGGATTAATAGCATTTTGAAAAAAAAAAAAAAAAGTCATGAATTTATTGCATTTTTGGGAAAAAATAATCCGTTTTTATAATAAATCTTAAAAAATTCAAATCCAGATTTTGATTTTCAATGTTGTTATAACCTAAAGATTCTATGTGAAAGTTTGAAACAGAAAATAGTGGTTTTCACACATTTAGTGGTTATCTCACATTCGAGAGATATGCGAATAACACACAGACAGACAGACGGACGTTTCTGTAATTTATAGATAGATGGATTTATCACGTTCGGGAACCAAACTATAATATTCAGAAGTAAACAGTGTAGCTGACTGAGTGTTTATGTCAGAATGTTTATTTTTAAACCACAGCCTTCTTGGGGCTTCTTTGACCGATACAACTCTCTAATGTCAGAATGTTTATTTTTAAACCACAACCTTCTAAAAATGATATATTTAACGATATCTTTTGCATTTCTCATCCAAACAATGTCAAACTTGGCACTGCACTTACTCGTGCCCGTGGCGAGACACCTGTCGAGTTTGAAATCAATCGGACTAACGGTTCGAGAGATATGCGAGGAACAGACACACACACACACAGACAGACAGACAGACAGACGTTCCTGTAATTTATAGATAGATGTTTGTCAGGCCGCCGAGGGCACACCCTTCGACGAAAACTCTAGATCTTCGCAATTTAACGTCACAAAGGCCTTAAGATTACACTCACCAAATTTGAAGAGTATCGGATCAAATCTGTAGGAGGAGTTCGTTAAAGTACAACATCAGGAAATTACGAAAAATGCCCAAAATCCAGGAGGAAGTTCAAAATAGCTCACTTCCTGTTGTGTTTAGGGCTATGCTCCAAGAGACTTTTCTGTAGGTATTGGGTCATTACATGTATGTACCAAATTTCATACCTGTACGTGAAACCAGGAGCCGGGGCAAAATGTGGGGGCAATAATTTACCGAATTTGCCCCCCCCAATTCTGAAAACCATATCACACGTAAATTTTCACCACTTCTGAAGCGTGTGCAAAGTTTCATGAGTTTTCGAGCATGTTTAGGCCCTCTAAAAAGCGATTCACTTTGGAGAAGAAGAATAATAATAAACGGAGCAAAAACAATAGGGTCCTCTCACCATCGGTGCTCGGGCCCTAATTAAAGCTGCAAGCAGCGATGAAAAGGGCCCTCGCACCCCTGCCACCGCCACCCGGCACCTTTAGGAAAGGCCTTAAGATTACACTCACCAAATTTGAAGAGGATCAGATCAAAACTGTAGGAGTTTGTTAAAGTACAACATCAGGAAATGGCAAAAACTGCCCAAAATCTGACAGGAAGTTCAAAATAACTGACTTCCTGTTGTGTTTAGGGCTATGCTCCAAGAGACTTTTTTGTAGGTATTGGGTCTTTACATGTGTGTACCAAATTTCATACCTGTACGTGAAACGTCGAGCCGGGGCAAAATGTAGGGGCAATAAGTAAGCCATTTTGCCCCACCCAATTTTTAAAACCACATCACACGTAAATTGTCACCACTTCTGAAGCGTGTGCAAAGTTTCATGATTTTTCGAGCACGTTTTGTATTTGCCACACTTCCTGCTACCAGCAGGTGGTGCTATTGCTATAATCATAATGAGCATTGGCATGTGTTCAGGACAGGACTCTTATCAAACATGTGAAGTTTGTGGCAGATTGAAAATTGTATGCCTGAGTTACTGCAGGCTGTCTGTGGTTGCCTAGCAACATCAGAACTGCAAGCAACATTAATATTGAACTTATCTGATCATGCATATATCACCAAAAGGCCGAAATTGGGTGAACTAGTGCAAAAAATGCCCGTGCAAAATCAGTTTTTGTGTGTGTTTTTAGTAATTGTTGGTTTGGTGTGTGCTCATTGTTACAATTACACAGCAAAAGTTCAGTGACATTTTTATTTGTGCATGGTAAAAAGCACACAGTGAACTCCGAGAAAACGCTATGCTTGAGCAAACAGTTTGTGAATAGGCAACTACAAATGATGCCCGTGAAAGAGACTGTGAACGCATTGAATAGGATATGTTTAGTTGGTGAATAGCATAGGCTACTATTACACAGTAGCGACAACGTTAAGCGCACCAGAATGAAATATAATATTCAGAAGTAAACACTAACAGCATAGCTGACTTACAGATTCAGTTTACATCCACAAATGAATAAGCACCTCGATTCAGGGAGCAGTGCAAAGTGCCCGTGCAAAATCAGTTTTTGTGAGCTGATCGCCGTCAAAAAAGTTCAGGAGATATTTCTTGCGATGGCAATATGATCAAAAATAACTTTATATTGATTCAATGGATTAATAGCATTTAAAAAAAAAAAAAAAGTCATGAATTTATTGCATTTTTGGGAAAAAATAATCCGTTTTTATAATAAATCTTAAAAAATTCAAATCCAGATTTTGATTTTCAATGTTGTTATAACCTAAAGATGCTATGTGAAAGTTTGAAACAGAAAATAGTGGTTTTCACACATTTAGTGGTTATCTCACATTCGAGAGATATGCGAATAACACACAGACAGACAGACGGACGTTTCTGTAATTTATAGATAGATGGATTTATCACGTTCGGGAACCAAACTATAATATTCAGAAGTAAACAGTGTAGCTGACTGAGTGTTTATGTCAGAATGTTTATTTTTAAACCACAGCCTTCTTGGGGCTTCTTTGACCGATACAACTCTCTAATGTCAGAATGTTTATTTTTAAACCACAACCTTCTAAAAATTATATATTTAACGATATCTTTTGCATTTCTCATCCAAACAATGTCAAACTTGGCACTGCACTTACTCGTGCCCGTGGCAAGACACCTGTCGAGTTTGAAATCAATCGGACTAACGGTTCGAGAGATATGCGAGGAACAGACACACACACACACAGACAGACAGACAGACAGACGTTCCTGTAATTTATAGATAGATGTTTGTCAGGCCGCCGAGGGCACACCCTTCGACGAAAACTCTAGATCTTCGCAATTTAACGTCACAAAGGCCTTAAGATTACACTCACCAAATTTGAAGAGTATCAGATCAAATCTGTAGGAGGAGTTCGTTAAAGTACAACATCAGGAAATTACGAAAAATGCCCAAAATCCAGGAGGAAGTTCAAAATAGCTCACTTCCTGTTGTGTTTAGGGCTATGCTCCAAGAGACTTTTCTGTAGGTATTGGGTCATTACATGTATGTACCAAATTTCATACCTGTACGTGAAACCAGGAGCCGGGGCAAAATGTGGGGGCAATAATTTACCGAATTTGCCCCCCACAATTCTGAAAACCATATCACACGTAAATTTTCACCACTTCTGAAGCGTGTGCAAAGTTTCATGAGTTTTCGAGCATGTTTAGGCCCTCTAAAAAGCGATTCACTTTGGAGAAGAAGAATAATAATAAACGGAGCAAAAACAATAGGGTCCTCTCACCATCGGTGCTCGGGCCCTAATAATAATAATAATAATAAACAGAGCAATTCCAAGAGGGTCCTCACACCATCGGTGCTCGGGCCCTAATAAACAGAGCAATTCCAAGAGGGTCCTCACACGATCGGTGCTCGGGCCCTAATTAAAGCTGCAAGCAGCGATGAAAAGGGCCCTCGCACCCCTGCCACCGCCACCCGGCGCCTTTAGGAAATGCCTTAAGATTACACTCACCAAATTTGAAGAGGATCAGATCAAAACTGTAGGAGGAGTACGTTAAAGTACAACATCGGGAAATTACGAAAAATGTCCAAAATCTAGGAGGAAGTTCAAAATAGATCACTTCCTGTTGTGTTTAGGGCTATGCTCCAAGAGACTTTTCTGTAGGTATTGGGTCAATACATGCATGTACCAAATTTCATACCTGTACGTGAAACCAGGAGCCGGGGCAAAATGTGGGGGCAATAATTTACCGAATTTGCCCCCCCCAATTCTGAAAACCATATCACACGTAAATTTTCACCACTTCTGAGGCGTGTGCAAAGTTTCATGATTTTTCGAGCATGTTTTGTATTTGCCACACTTCCTGCTACCAGCAGGTGGCGCTATTGCTATAACCAAATATGAGCATGGTCATGTGTTCAGGACAGGACTCTTATCAAACATGTGAAGTTTGGGACAGATTGGAAATTGTATGGCTGAGTTACTGCAGGCTGTCTGTGGTTGCCTAGCAACATCGGAACTGCATTCAACATTAATATTGAACTTATCTGATCATGCATATATCACCAGAAGGCCGAAATTGGGTGAACGTTTGTCAGGCCGCCGAGGGCACACCCTTCGACGAAAACTCTAGATCTTCGCAATTTAACGTCACAAAGGCCTTAAGATTACACTCACCAAATTTGAAGAGGATCAGATCAAATCTGTAGGAGGAGTTCGTTAAAGTACAACATCAGGAAATTACGAAAAATGCCCAAAATCTAGGAGGAAGTTCAAAATAGCTCACTTCCTGTTGTGTTTAGGGCTATGCTCCAAGAGACTTTTCTGTAGGTATTGGGTCATTACATGTATGTACCAAATTTCATACCTGTACGTGAAACCAGGAGCCGGGGCAAAATGTGGGGGCAATAATTTACCGAATTTGCCCCCCCCAATTCTGAAAACCATATCACACGTAAATTTTCACCACTTCTGAAGCGTGTGCAAAGTTTCATGAGTTTTCGAGCATGTTTAGGCCCTCTAAAAAGCGATTCACTTTGGAGAAGAAGAAGAAGAAGAATAATAATTAAAGCTGCAAGCAGCGATGAAAAGGGCCCTCGCACCCCTGCCACCGCCACCCGGCACCTTTAGGAAAGGCCTTAAGATTACACTCACCAAATTTGAAGAGGATCAGATCAAAACTGTAGGAGGAGTTTGTTAAAGTTCAACATCAGGAAATGGCAAAAACTGCCCAAAATCTGACAGGAAGTTCAAAATAACTGACTTCCTGTTGTGTTTAGGGCTATGCTCCAAGAGACTTTTTTGTAGGTATTGGGTCCTTACATGTGTGTACCAAATTTCATACCTGTACGTGAAACGTCGAGCCGGGGTAAAATGTAGGGGCAATAAGTAAGCCATTTTGCCCCATCCAATTTTTAAAACCACATCACACGTAAATTGTCACCACTTCTGAAGCGTGTGCAAAGTTTCATGATTTTTCGAGCACGTTTTGTATTTGCCACACTTCCTGCTACCAGCAGGTGGCGCTATTGCTATAATCATAATGAGCATTGGCATGTGTTCAGGACAGGACTCTTATCAAACATGTGAAGTTTGTGGCAGATTGAAAATTGTATGCCTGAGTTACTGCAGGCTGTCTGTGGTTGCCTAGCAACATCAGAACTGCAAGCAACATTAATATTGAACTTATCTGATCATGCATATATCACCAAAAGGCCGAAATTGGGTGAACTAGTGCAAAAAATGCCCGTGCAAAATCAGTTTTTGTGTGTGTTTTTAGTAATTGTTGGTTTGGTGTGTGCTCATTGTTACAATTACACAGCAAAAGTTCAGTGATATTTTTATTTGTGCATGGTAAAAAGCACACAGTGAACTCCGAGAAAACGCTATGCTTGAGCAAACAGTTTGTGAATAGGCAACTACAAATGATGCCCGTGAAAGAGACTGTGAACGCATTGAATAGGATATGTTTAGTTGGTGAATAGCATAGGCTACTATTACACAGTAGCGACAACGTTAAGCGCACCAGAATGAAATATAATATTCAGAAGTAAACACTAACAGCATAGCTGACTTACAGATTCAGTTTACATCCACAAATGAATAAGCACCTCGATTCAGGGAGCAGTGCAAAGTGCCCGTGCAAAATCAGTTTTTGTGAGCTGATCGCCGTCAAAAAAGTTCAGGAGATATTTCTTGCGATGGCAATATGATCAAAAATAACTTTATATTGATTCAATGGATTAATAGCATTTTGAAAAAAAAAAAAAAGTCATGAATTTATTGCATTTTTGGGAAAAAATAATCCGTTTTTATAATAAATCTTAAAAAATTCAAATCCAGATTTTGATTTTCAATGTTGTTATAACCTAAAGATGCTATGTGAAAGTTTGAAACAGAAAATAGTGGTTTTCACACATTTAGTGGTTATCTCACATTCGAGAGATATGCGAATAACACACAGACAGACAGACGGACGTTTCTGTAATTTATAGATAGATGGATTTATCACGTTCGGGAACCAAACTATAATATTCAGAAGTAAACAGTGTAGCTGACTGAGTGTTTATGTCAGAATGTTTATTTTTAAACCACAGCCTTCTTGGGGCTTCTTTGACCGATACAACTCTCTAATGTCAGAATGTTTATTTTTAAACCACAACCTTCTAAAAATGATATATTTAACGATATCTTTTGCATTTCTCATCCAAACAATGTCAAACTTGGCACTGCACTTACTCGTGCCCGTGGCGAGACACCTGTCGAGTTTGAAATCAATCGGACTAACGGTTCGAGAGATATGCGAGGAACAGACACACACACACACAGACAGACAGACAGACAGACGTTCCTGTAATTTATAGATAGATGTTTGTCAGGCCGCCGAGGGCACACCCTTCGACGAAAACTCTAGATCTTCGCAATTTAACGTCACAAAGGCCTTAAGATTACACTCACCAAATTTGAAGAGTATCAGATCAAATCTGTAGGAGGAGTTCGTTAAAGTACAACATCAGGAAATTACGAAAAATGCCCAAAATCCAGGAGGAAGTTCAAAATAACTCACTTCCTGTTGTGTTTAGGGCTATGCTCCAAGAGACTTTTCTGTAGGTATTGGGTCATTACATGTATGTACCAAATTTCATACCTGTACGTGAAACCAGGAGCCGGGGCAAAATGTGGGGGCAATAATTTACCGAATTTGCCCCCCCCAATTCTGAAAACCATATCACACGTAAATTTTCACCACTTCTGAAGCGTGTGCAAAGTTTCATGAGTTTTCGAGCATGTTTAGGCCCTCTAAAAAGCGATTCACTTTGGAGAAGAAGAAGAAGAAGAATAATTAAAGCTGCAAGCAGCGATGAAAAGGGCCCTCGCACCCCTGCCACCGCCACCCGGCACCTTTAGGAAAGGCCTTAAGATTACACTCACCAAATTTGAAGAGGATCAGATCAAAACTGTAGGAGTTTGTTAAAGTACAACATCAGGAAATGGCAAAAACTGCCCAAAATCTGACAGGAAGTTCAAAATAACTGACTTCCTGTTGTGTTTAGGGCTATGCTCCAAGAGACTTTTTTGTAGGTATTGGGTCTTTACATGTGTGTACCAAATTTCATACCTGTACGTGAAACGTCGAGCCGGGGCAAAATGTAGGGGCAATAAGTAAGCCATTTTGCCCCACCCAATTTTTAAAACCACATCACACGTAAATTGTCACCACTTCTGAAGCGTGTGCAAAGTTTCATGATTTTTCGAGCACGTTTTGTATTTGCCACACTTCCTGCTACCAGCAGGTGGTGCTATTGCTATAATCATAATGAGCATTGGCATGTGTTCAGGACAGGACTCTTATCAAACATGTGAAGTTTGTGGCAGATTGAAAATTGTATGCCTGAGTTACTGCAGGCTGTCTGTGGTTGCCTAGCAACATCAGAACTGCAAGCAACATTAATATTGAACTTATCTGATCATGCATATATCACCAAAAGGCCGAAATTGGGTGAACTAGTGCAAAAAATGCCCGTGCAAAATCAGTTTTTGTGTGTGTTTTTAGTAATTGTTGGTTTGGTGTGTGCTCATTGTTACAATTACACAGCAAAAGTTCAGTGACATTTTTATTTGTGCATGGTAAAAAGCACACAGTGAACTCCGAGAAAACGCTATGCTTGAGCAAACAGTTTGTGAATAGGCAACTACAAATGATGCCCGTGAAAGAGACTGTGAACGCATTGAATAGGATATGTTTAGTTGGTGAATAGCATAGGCTACTATTACACAGTAGCGACAACGTTAAGCGCACCAGAATGAAATATAATATTCAGAAGTAAACACTAACAGCATAGCTGACTTACAGATTCAGTTTACATCCACAAATGAATAAGCACCTCGATTCAGGGAGCAGTGCAAAGTGCCCGTGCAAAATCAGTTTTTGTGAGCTGATCGCCGTCAAAAAAGTTCAGGAGATATTTCTTGCGATGGCAATATGATCAAAAATAACTTTATATTGATTCAATGGATTAATAGCATTTAAAAAAAAAAAAAAAAGTCATGAATTTATTGCATTTTTGGGAAAAAATAATCCGTTTTTATAATAAATCTTAAAAAATTCAAATCCAGATTTTGATTTTCAATGTTGTTATAACCTAAAGATGCTATGTGAAAGTTTGAAACAGAAAATAGTGGTTTTCACACATTTAGTGGTTATCTCACATTCGAGAGATATGCGAATAACACACAGACAGACAGACGGACGTTTCTGTAATTTATAGATAGATGGATTTATCACGTTCGGGAACCAAACTATAATATTCAGAAGTAAACAGTGTAGCTGACTGAGTGTTTATGTCAGAATGTTTATTTTTAAACCACAGCCTTCTTGGGGCTTCTTTGACCGATACAACTCTCTAATGTCAGAATGTTTATTTTTAAACCACAACCTTCTAAAAATGATATATTTAACGATATCTTTTGCATTTCTCATCCAAACAATGTCAAACTTGGCACTGCACTTACTCGTGCCCGTGGCAAGACACCTGTCGAGTTTGAAATCAATCGGACTAACGGTTCGAGAGATATGCGAGGAACAGACACACACACACACAGACAGACAGACAGACAGACGTTCCTGTAATTTATAGATAGATGTTTGTCAGGCCGCCGAGGGCACACCCTTCGACGAAAACTCTAGATCTTCGCAATTTAACGTCACAAAGGCCTTAAGATTACACTCACCAAATTTGAAGAGTATCAGATCAAATCTGTAGGAGGAGTTCGTTAAAGTACAACATCAGGAAATTACGAAAAATGCCCAAAATCCAGGAGGAAGTTCAAAATAGCTCACTTCCTGTTGTGTTTAGGGCTATGCTCCAAGAGACTTTTCTGTAGGTATTGGGTCATTACATGTATGTACCAAATTTCATACCTGTACGTGAAACCAGGAGCCGGGGCAAAATGTGGGGGCAATAATTTACCGAATTTGCCCCCCACAATTCTGAAAACCATATCACACGTAAATTTTCACCACTTCTGAAGCGTGTGCAAAGTTTCATGAGTTTTCGAGCATGTTTAGGCCCTCTAAAAAGCGATTCACTTTGGAGAAGAAGAATAATAATAAACGGAGCAAAAACAATAGGGTCCTCTCACCATCGGTGCTCGGGCCCTAATAATAAACGGAGCAAAAACAATAGGGTCCTCTCACCATCGGTGCTCGGGCCCTAATAATAAACAGAGCAATTCCAAGAGGGTCCTCACACCATCGGTGCTCGGGCCCTAATTAAAGCTGCAAGCAGCGATGAAAGGGCCCTCGCACCCGTGCCATCAACACTCGGTGGCTTTAGGAAGACAGAGCATGGTTGGGCAATGTACATTTAAGGGGTATGTATAGTGAGAGTATGTCAAAGTCAGTTACAAAATGTTTTGTATAATGGTGATAATAGCATGCTTCATGACTCAGCTAAGTGTTGCTAGCATGTTTAGTCTGTTTCTAGCATGCTTAGTACACAATAATTATGTGGTTAGTACTGCATTACTGTGTTAACCATGTCAGTTTCTGTTGCCAGTAGGTTGCGTTATGACTATAACTGAATATGAGCATGGATGTGTGTTCAGGACAGAACTCTTATCAAACGTGTGAAGTTTGGTGCAAATTGGACATTGCCTTCTTGAGTAACAACAAAGTCATGTTTCATTGAATTAGTATTCTTTAGCACGTACCTAAGCATTGTTAGCATGTTTTAACATGTTTCTAGCATGTTTAGAACTCAATGGCATTTTTAACATGTTGCTAGAACGGCATCAACGTGTTAAACATGTCACTTCCTGTTGCCAGTAGGTGGCGCTATTACTATAACTGAACATTCTCATGTAGATGTGTTCAGGCCATGACTCTTATCAAAAGTGTGAAGTTTGGGGCAGATTGGACATTCCATGCCTGAGTTACAGCAAATTCCTATTTAATTGCAATAATAGCATGCGTTAGCACTTGGCTAAGAGTTTGCTAGCATGTTTTAGCATGTTTCTAGTATGTTGTTAGCATGTTTAACACTTGCTGGCACTTTTTTATATGTTATTAGGAGTCCATAACAGTGTTAAACATGTCACTTCCTGTTGCCAGCAGGTGACGCTATGACTGTAACTGAATATAAGCATGGTCATGTGTTCAGGACAGAACGCTTATCAAAAGTGTGAAGTTTGGGGCAGATTGGACATTCCATGCCTGAGTTACAGCAAATTCATATTTAATTGCAGTAATATCATTCTTTAGCACTTAGCTAAGTGTTTGCTAGTATGTTTCAGCATGTCTCTAGTATGTTGGTAGGATGTTTAGCACCTACTGGCATTTTTTTATATGTTATTAGGAGTCAAGAACAGTGTTAAACGTCACTTCCTGTTGCCAGCAGGTGGCGCTATGACTATAACTAAATATGAGCATGGACATGTGTTCAAGAGATAACTCTTATCAAACGTGTGAAGTTTGGGGTAGATTGTACATTGCCTTCTTGAGTAACAACAAAGTCCTGTTTCATTGAATTAGCATGCTTTATCATTTAGCTAAGTATTGCTAGCATGTTTTAACGTGTTTCTAGCATGTTTAAAACTCAATGGCATTTTTAACATGTTGCTAGAACGGCATCAACGTGTTAAACATGTCACTTCCTGGTGCCAGTAGGTGGCGCTATTACTATAACTGAATTTGAGCATAGACATGTGTTCAGGCCATGATTCTTATCAAACGTGTGAAGTTTGGGGCAGATTGGACATTCCATGCCTGAGTTACAGCAAATTCCTATTTAATTGCAGTAATAGCATGCTTTAACACTTAGCTAAGTGTTTGCTAGCATGTTTCTAGTATGTTGCTAACCTGTTTATCACTTGCTGGCTCTTTTTTATATGTTATTAGGAGACCACAACACTGTTAAACATGTCACTTCCTGCTGACAGCAGGTGGCGCTATTACTATAACTGAACATTCTCATGTAGATGTGTTCAGGCCATGACTCTTATCAAAAGTGTGAAGTTTGGGGCAGATTGGACATTCCATGCCTGAGTTACAGCAAATTCCTATTTAATTGCAGCAATAGCATGCTTTATCACTTAGCTAAGTGTTTGCTAGCATGTTTTAGCATGTTTCTAGTATGTTGTTAGCATGTTTAGCACTTGCTGGCACTTTTTTATATATGTTTTTATATGTCCACAACAGTGTTTAACATGTCACTTCCTGTTGCCAGCAGGTGGCACTATGACTGTAACTGAATATGAGCATGGTCATGTGTTCAGGACAGAACGTTTATTAAAAGTGTGAAGTTTGGCGCAGATTGGACATTGCCTTCTTGAGTAACAACAACATCCTGTTTCATTGAATTAGCATGCTTTAGCACTTAGCTAAGTATTGCTAGCATGTTTTAACATTTTTATAGCATGTTTAGAAGTCAATGGCATTTTTAACATGTTGCTAGAATGGCATCAACGTGTTAAACATGACACTTCCTGTTACCAGTAGGTGGCGCTATTACTATAACTGAATATTCTCATGTAGATGTGTTCAGGACAGAACGCTTATCAAAAGTGTGAAGTTTGGGGCAGATTGGACATTCCATGCCTGAGTTACAGCAAATTCCTATTTAATTGCAATAAAAGCATGATTTAGCACTTAGCTAAGAGTTTGCTAGCATGTTTTAGCATGCTTCTAGTATGTTGTTAGCATGTTTAGCACTTGCTGGCACTTTTTTATATGTTATTAGGAGTCCATAACAGTGTTAAACATGTCACTTCCTGTTGCCAGCAGGTGGCGCTATGACTATAACTGAATATAAGCATGGTCATGTGTTCAGGACAGAGCTCTTATCAAACGTGTGAAGTTTGGGGCAGATTGGACATTCCATGCCTGAGTTACAGCAACTTCCTGTTTCATGGCGAAACATCGAAATTTGTCAGGCCTCCGAGGACCCGCCCTTCGACGAAAACTCAAGATCTTCGCAATTTAACGTCGCAAAGGCCTTAAGATTACACTCACCAAATTTGAAGATGATCAGATTAAAACTGTAGGAGGAGTTCGTTAAAGTACGAGGCCTGAAAATGGCAAAAACTGCACAAAAATCTGAGAGGAAGTTCAAAATGGCTGACTTCCTGTTGTGTTTAGGGCTATGCTCCAAGAGACTTTTTTGTAGGTATTAGGTAATTACATGTATGTACCGAATTTCGTGCACGTACGTGGAACGTTGCGGGAGGCGCACTCCGTTGAACTTTTATAGGTGGCGCTATCGAGCCGTTTTGCCCCGTCCAATTCTGAAACCTATATCAGATGTAAATTTTCGCCAGTTCTGACGCGTGTGCAAAGTTTCGTGAGTTTTCGCGCATGTTTAGGCCCTCAAAAATGCAATTCAATGCGGAGAAGAAGAAGAATAATAATAATTAAAGCTGCAAGCAGCGATGAAAGGGCCCTCGCACCCGTGCCATCAACACTCGGTGGCTTTAGGAAGACAGAGCATGGTTGGGAAATGTACATTTAAGGAGGTATATATAGTAAGAGTATGTCAAAGTTAGTAACAAAATGTTTTGTATAATGGTGATAATAGCATGCTTCATGACTCAGCTAAGTGTTGCTAGCATGTTTAGTCTGTTTCTAGCATGCTTAGTACACAATAATTATGTGGTTAGTACCGCATTACTGTGTTAACCATGTCAGTTTCTGTTGCCAATAGGTGGCGTTATGACTATTGCTGAATATGAGCATGGATGTGTGTTCAGGACAGAACTCTTATCAAACGTGTGAAGTTTGGTGCAAATTGGAAATTGCCTTCTTGAGTAACAAAAAAGTCATGTTTCATTGAATTAGCATTCTTTAGCACTTAGCTAAGCATTGTTAGCATGTTTTAACATGTTTCTAGCATGTTTAGAACTCAATGGCATTTTTAACATGTTGCTAGAACGGCATCAACGTGTTAAACATGTCACTTCCTGTTGCCAGTAGGTGGCGCTATTACTATAAATGAACATTCTCATGTAGATGTATTCAGGCCATGACTCTTATCAAAAGTGTGAAGTTTGGGGCAGATTGGACATTCCATGCCTGAGTTACAGCAAATTCCTATTTAATTGCAATAATAGCATGCTTTAGCACTTAGCTAAGAGTTTGCTAGCATGTTTTAGCATGTTTATAATATGTTGTTAGCATGTTTAAAACTTGCTGGCACTTTTTTATATGTTATTAGGAGTCCATAACAGTGTTAAACATGTCACTTCCTGTTGCCAGCAGGTGGCGCTATGTCTGTAACTGAATATAAGCATGGTCATGTGTTCAGGACAGAACGCTTATCAAAAGTGTGAAGTTTGGGGCAGATTGGACATTCCATGCCTGAGTTACAGCAAATTCATATTTAATTGCAGTAATATCATTCTTTAGCACTTAGCTAAGTGTTTGCTAGTATGTTTTAGCATGTCTCTAGTATGTTGGTAGGATGTTTAGCACCTACTGGCATTTTTTTATATGTTATTAGGAGTCAAGAACAGTGTTAAACATCCCTTCCTGTTGCCAGCAGGTGGCGCTATGACTATAACTAAATATGAGCATGGACATGTGTTCAAGAGATAACTCTTATCAAACGTGTGAAGTTTGGGGTAGATTGTACATTGCCTTCTTGAGTAATAACAAAGTCCTGTTTCATTGAATTAGCATGCTTTAGCACTTAGCTAAGTATTGCTAGCATGTTTTAATATGTTTCTAACATGTTTAGAACTCAATGGCATTTTTAACATGTTGCTAGAACGGCATCAACGTGTTAAACATGTCACTTCCTGTTGCCAGTAGGTGGCGCTATTACTATAACTGAATTTGAGCATAGACATGTGTTCAGGCCATGATTCTTATCAAACGTGTGAAGTTTGGGGCAGATTGGACATTCCATGCCTGAGTTACAGCAAATTCCTATTTAATTGCAGTAATAGCATGCTTTAGCACTTAGCTAAGTGTTTGCTAGCATGTTTCTAGTATGTTGCTAACCTGTTTAGCACTTGCTGGCTCTTTTTTATATGTAATTAGGAGACCACAACAGTGTTAAACATGTCACTTCCTGTTGACAGCAGGTGGCGCTATTACTATAACTGAATATTCTCATGTAGATGTGTTCAGGCCATGACTCTTATCAAACGTGTGAAGTTTGGGGCAGATTGGACATTCCATGCCTGTGTTACAGCAAATTCCTATTTAATTGCAGCAATAGCATGCTTTAGCACTTAGCTAAGTGTTTGCTAGCATGTTTTAGCATGTTTCTAGTATGTTGTTAGCATGTTTAGCACTTGCTGGCACTTTTTTTATGTTTTTATATGTCCACAACAGTGTTTAACATGTCACTTCCTGTTGCCAGCAGGTGGCACTATGACTGTAACTGAATATGAGCATGGTCATGTGTTCAGGACAGAACGTTTATTAAAAGTGTGAAGTTTGGCGCAGATTGGACATTGCCTTCTTGAGTAACAACAACATCCTGTTTCATTGAATTAGCATGCTTTAGCACTTAGCTAAGTATTGCTAGCATGTTTTAACATGTTTCTAGCATGTTTAGAAGTCAATGGCATTTTTAACATGTTGCTAGAATGGCATCAACGTGTTAAACATGACACTTCCTGTTACCAGTAGGTGGCGCTATTACTATAACTGAATATTCTCATGTAGATGTGTTCAGGACAGAACGCTTATCAAAAGTGTGAAGTTTGGGGCAGATTGGACATTCCATGCCTGAGTTACAGCAAATTCCTATTTAATTGCAATAATAGCATGCTTTAGCACTTAGCTAAGAGTTTGCTAGCATGTTTTAGCATGCTTCTAGTATGTTGTTAGCATGTTTAGCACTTGCTGGCACTTTTTTATGTTATTAGGAGTCCATAACAGTGTTAAACATGTCACTTCCTGTTGCCAGCAGGTGGCGCTATGACTATAACTGAATATGAGCATGGTCATGTGTTCAGGACAGAACTCTTATCAAACGTGTGAAGTTTGGGGCAGATTGGACATTCCATGCCTGAGTTACAGCAACTTCCTGTTTCATGGCGAAACATCGAAATTTGTCAGGCCGCCGAGGACCCGCCCTTCGACGAAAACTCAAGATCTTCGCAATTTAACGTCGCAAAGGCCTTAAGATTACACTCACCAAATTTGAAGATGATCAGATTAAAACTGTAGGAGGAGTTCGTTAAAGTACGAGGCCTGAAAATGGCAAAAACTGCACAAAAATCTGAGAGGAAGTTGAAAATGGCTGACTTCCTGTTGTGTTTAGGGCTATGCTCCAAGAGACTTTTTTGTAGGTATTAGGTCATTACATGTATGTACCGAATTTTGTGCACGTACGTGGAACGTTGCGGGAGGCGCACTCCGTTGAACTTTTATAGGTGGCGCTATCGAGCCATTTTGCCCCGTCCAATTCTGAAACCTATATCAGATGTAAATTTTCGCCAGTTCTGACGCGTGTGCAAAGTTTTGTGAGTTTTCGAGCATGTTTAGGCCCTCAAAAATGCAATTCAATGCGGAGAAGAAGAAGAAGAAGAATAATAATAATTAAAGCTGCAAGCAGCGATGAAAGTGCCCTCGCACCCGTGCCATCAACACTCGGTGGCTTTAGGAAGACAGAGCATGGTTGGGAAATGTACATTTAAGGAGGTATATATAGTAAGAGTATGTCAAAGTCAGTTACAAAATGTTTTGTATAATGGTGATAATAGCATGCTTCATGACTCAGCTAAGTGTTGCTAGCATGTTTAGTCTGTTTCTAGCATGCTTAGTACACAATAATTATGTGGTTAGTACTTCATTACTGTGTTAACCATGTCAGTTTCTGTTGCCAGTAGGTGGCGTTATGACTATAACTGAATATGAGCATGGATGTGTGTTCAGGACAGAACTCTTATCAAACGTGTGAAGTTTGGTGCAAATTGGAAATTGCCTTCTTGAGTAACAACAAAGTCATGTTTCATTGAATTAGCATTCTTTAGCACTTAGCTAAGCATTGTTAGCATGTTTTAACATGTTTCTAGCATGTTTAGAACTCAATGGCATTTTTAACCATTGAACGTCTAGAACGGCATCAACGTGTTAAACATGTCACTTCCTGTTGCCAGCAGGTGGCGCTATTACTATAACTGAATATTCTCATGTAGATGTGTTCAGGCCATGACTCTTATCAAAAGTGTGAAGTTTGGGGCAGATTGGACATTCCATGCCTGTGTTACAGCAAATTCCAATTTAATTGCAGCAATAGCATGCTTTAGCACTTAGCTAAGTGTTTGCTAGCATGTTTTAACATGTTTCTAGTATGTTGTTAGCATGTTTAGCACTTGCTGGCACTTTTTTTATATGTTTTTATATGTCCACAACAGTTTTTAACATGTCACTTCCTGTTGCCAGCAGGTGGCACTATGACTGTAACTGAATATGAGCATGGTCATGTGTTCAGGACAGAACGCTTATCAAAAGTGTGAAGTTTGGCGCAGATTGGACATTGCCTTCTTGAGTAACAACAACATCCTGTTTCAGTGAATTAGCATTCTTTAGCACTTAGCTAAGCATTGTTAGCATGTTTTAACATGTTTCTAGCATGTTTAGAACTCAATGGCATTTTTAACATGTTGCTAAAACGGCATCAACGTGTTAAACATGTCACTTCCTGTTGCCAGTAGGTGGCGCTATTACTATAAATGAACATTCTCATGTAGATGTATTCAGGCCATGACTCTTATCAAAAGTGTGAAGTTTGGGGCAGATTGGACATTCCATGCCTGGGTTACAGCAAATTCCTATTTAATTGCAATAATAGCATGCTTTAGCACTTAGCTAAGAGTTTGCTAGCATGTTTTAGCATGTCTCTAGTATGTTGGTAGGATGTTTAGCACCTACTGGCATTTTTTTATATGTTATTAGGAGTCAAGAACAGTGTTAAACATCACTTCCTGTTGCCAGCAGGTGGCGCTATGACTGTAACTGAATATGAGCATGGTCATGTGTTCAGGACAGAACTCTTATCAAACGTGTGAAGTTTGGGGCAGATTGGACATTCCATGCCTGAGTTACAGCAACTTCCTGTTTCATGGCGAAACATCGAAATTTGTCAGGCCGCCGAGGACCCGCCCTTTGACGAAAACTCAAGATCTTCGCAATTTAACGTCACAAAGGCCTTAAGATTACACTCACCAAATTTGAAGATGATCAGATTAAAACTGTAGGAGGAGTTCGTTAAAGTACGAGGCCTGAAAATGGCAAAAACTGCACAAAAATCTGAGAGGAAGTTCAAAATGGCTGACTTCCTGTTGTGTTTAGGGCTATGCTCCAAGAGACTTTTTTGTAGGTATTAGGTCATTACATGTATGTACCGAATTTCGTGCACGTACGTGGAACGTTGCGGGAGGCGCACTCCGTTGAACTTTTATAGGTGGCGCTATCGAGCCATTTTGCCCCGCCCAATTCTGAAACCTATATCAGATGTAAATTTTCGCCAGTTCTGACGCGTGTGCAAAGTTTCGTGAGTTTTCGAGCATGTTTAGGCCCTCAAAAATGCAATTCAATGCGGAGAAGAATAATAATAATAATAATAAACAGAGCAATTCCAAGAGGGTCCTCACACCATCGGTGCTCGGGCCCTAATAAACAGAGCAATTCCAAGAGGGTCCTCACACCATCGGTGCTCGGGCCCTAATTAAAGCTGCAAGCAGCGATGAAAGGGCCCTCGCACCCGTGCCATCAACACTCGGTGGCTTTAGGAAGACAGAGCATGGTTGGGAAATGTACATTTAAGGAGGTATATATAGTAAGAGTATGTCAAAGTCAGTTACAAAATGTTTTGTATAATGGTGATAATAGCATGCTTCATGACTCAGCTAAGTGTTGCTAGCATGTTTAGTGTGTTTCTAGCATGCTTAGTACACAATAATTATGTGGTTAGTACTGCATTACTGTGTTAACCATGTCAGTTTCTGTTGCCAGTAGGTGGCGTTATGACTATAACTGAATATGAGCTTGGATGTGTGTTCAGGACAGAACTCTTATCAAACGTGTGAAGTTTGGTGCAAATTGGACATTGCCTTCTTGAGTAACAACAAAGTCATGTTTCATTGAATTAGCATGCTTTAGCACTTAGCTAAGCATTGTTAGCATGTTTTAACATGTTTCTAGCATGTTTAGAACTCAATGGCATTTTTAACATGTTGCTAGAACGGCATCAACGTGTTAAACATGTCACTTCCTGTTGCCAGTTGGTGGCGCTATTACTATAATTGAACATTCTCATGTAGATGTGTTCAGGCCATGACTCTTATCAAAAGTGTGAAGTTTGGGGCAGATTGGACATTCCATGCCTGAGTTACAGCAAATTCCTATTTAATTGCAATAATAGCATGCTTTAGCACTTGGCTAAGAGTTTGCTAGCATGTTTTAGCATGTTTCTAGTATGTTGTTAGCATGTTTAACACTTGCTGGCACTTTTTTATATGTTATTAGGAGTCCATAACAGTGTTAAACATGTCACTTCCTGTTGCCAGCAGGTGGCGCTATGACTGTAACTGAATATAAGCATGGTCATGTGTTCAGGACAGAACGCTTATCAAAAGTGTGAAGTTTGGGGCAGATTGGACATTCCATGCCTGAGTTACAGCAAATTCATATTTAATTGCAGTAATATCATTCTTTAGCACTTAGCTAAGTGTTTGCTAGTATGTTTTAGCATGTCTATAGTATGTTGGTAGGATGTTTAGCACCTACTGGCATTTTTTTATATGTTATTAGGAGTCAAGAACAGTGTTAAACGTCACTTCCTGTTGCCAGCAGGTGGCGCTATGACTATAACTAAATATGAGCATGGACATGTGTTCAAGAGATAACTCTTATCAAACGTGTGACGTTTGGGGTAGATTGTACATTGCCTTCTTGAGTAACAACAAAGTCCTGTTTCATTGAATTAGCATGCTTTAGCACTTAGCTAAGTATTGCTAGTATGTTTTAACATGTTTCTAGCATGTTTAGAAGTCAATGGCATTTTTAACATGTTGCTAGAATGGCATCAACGTGTTAAACATGACACTTCCTGTTACCAGTAGGTGGCGCTATTACTATAACTGAATATTCTCATGTAGATATGTTCAGGACAGAACGCTTATCAAAAGTGTGAAGTTTGGGGCAGATTGGACATTCCATGCCTGAGTTACAGCAAATTCCTATTTAATTGCAATAATAGCATGCTTTAACACTTAGCTAAGAGTTTGCTAGCATGTTTTAGCATGCTTCTAGTATGTTGTTAGCATGTTTAGCACTTGCTGGCACTTTTTTATATGTTATTAGGAGTCCATAACAGTGTTAAACATGTCACTTCCTGTTGCCAGCAGGTGGCGCTATGACTATAACTGAATATGAGCATGGTCATGTGTTCAGGACAGAACGTTTATTAAAAGTGTGAAGTTTGGCGCAGATTGGACATTGCCTTCTTGAGTAACAACAACATCCTGTTTCATTGAATTAGCATGCTTTAGCACTTAGCTAAGTATTGCTAGTATGTTTTAACATGTTTCTAGCATGTTTAGAAGTCAATGGCATTTTTAACATGTTGCTAGAATGGCATCAACGTGTTAAACATGACACTTCCTGTTACCAGTAGGTGGCGCTATTACTATAACTGAATATTCTCATGTAGATATGTTCAGGACAGAACGCTTATCAAAAGTGTGAAGTTTGGGGCAGATTGGACATTCCATGCCTGAGTTACAGCAAATTCCTATTTAATTGCAATAATAGCATGCTTTAGCACTTAGCTAAGAGTTTGCTAGCATGTTTTAGCATGCTTCTAGTATGTTGTTAGCATGTTTAGCACTTGCTGGCACTTTTTTATATGTTATTAGGAGTCCATAACAGTGTTAAACATGTCACTTCCTGTTGCCAGCAGGTGGCGCTATGACTATAACTGAATATGAGCATGGTCATGTGTTCAGGACAGAACTCTTATCAAACGTATGAAGTTTGGGGCAGATTGGACATTCCATGCCTGAGTTACAGCAACTTCCTGTTTCATGGCGAAACATCAAAATTTGTCAGGCCGCCGAGGACCCGCCCTTCGACGAAAACTCAAGATCTTCGCAATTTAACGTCGCAAAGGCCTTAAGATTACACTCACCAAATTTGAAGATGATCAGATTAAAACTGTAGGAGGAGTTCGTTAAAGTATGAGGCCTGAAAATGTCAAAAACTGCACAAAAATCTGGGAGGAAGTTCAAAATGGCTGACTTCCTGTTGGGTTTAGGGCTATGCTCCAAGAGACTTTTTTGTAGGTATTAGGTCATTACATGTATGTACCGAATTTCGTGCACGTACGTGGAACGTTGCGGGAGGCGCACTCCGTTGAACTTTTATAGGTGGCGCTATCGAGCCGTTTTGCCCCGTCCAATTCTGAAACCTATATCAGATGTAAATTTTCGCCAGTTCTGACGCGTGTGCAAAGTTTCGTGAGTTTTCGCGCATGTTTAGGCCCTCAAAAATGCAATTCAATGCGGAGAAGAATAATAATAATAATAATTAAAGCTGCAAGCAGCGATGAAAGGGCCCTCGCACCCGTGCCATCAACACTCGGTGGCTTTAGGAAGACAGAGCATGGTTGGGAAATGTACATTTAAGGAGGTATATATAGTAAGAGTATGTCAAAGTTAGTAACAAAATGTTTTGTATAATGGTGATAATAGCATGCTTCATGACTCAGCTAAGTGTTGCTAGCATGTTTAGTCTGTTTCTAGCATGCTTAGTACACAATAATTATGTGGTTAGTACTGCATTACTGTGTTAACCATGTCAGTTTCTGTTGCCAGTAGGTGGCGTTATGACTATAGCTGAATATGAGCATGGATGTGTGTTCAGGACAGAACTCTTATTAAACGTGTGAAGTTTGGTGCAAATTGGAAATTGCCTTCTTGAGTAACAAAAAAGTCATGTTTCATTGAATTAGCATTCTTTAGCACTTAGCTAAGCATTGTTAGCATGTTTTAGCATGTTTCTAGCATGTTTAGAAGTCAATGGCATTTTTAACATGTTGCTAGAACGGCATCAACGTGTTAAACATGTCACTTCCTGTTGCCAGTAGGTGGCGCTATTACTATAAATGAACATTCTCATGTAGATGTATTCAGGCCATGACTCTTATCAAAAGTGTGAAGTTTGGGGCAGATTGGACATTCCATGCCTGAGTTACAGCACATTCCTATTTAATTGCAATAATAGCATGCTTTAGCACTTAGCTAAGAGTTTGCTAGCATGTTTTAGCATGTTTCTAGTATGTTGTTAGCATGTTTAACACTTGCTGGCACTTTTTTATATTTTATTAGGAGTCCATAACAGTGTTAAACATGTCACTTCCTGTTGCCAGCAGGTGGCGCTATGACTGTAACTGAATATAAGCATGGTCATGTGTTCAGGACAGAACGCTTATCAAAAGTGTGAAGTTTGGGGCAGATTGGACATTCCATGCCTGAGTTACAGCAACTTCATATTTAATTGCAGTAATATCATTCTTTAGCACTTAGCTAAGTGTTTGCTAGTATGTTTTAGCATGTCTCTAGTATGTTGGAAGGATGTTTAGCACCTACTGGCATTTTTTTTTATATGTTATTAGGAGTCAAGAACAGTGTTAAACGTCACTTCCTGTTGCCAGCAGGTGGCGCTATGATTATAACTAAATATGAGCATGGACATGTGTTCAAGAGATAACTCTTATCAAACGTGTGAAGTTTGGGGTAGATTGTACATTGCCTTCTTGAGTAACAACAAAGTCCTGTTTCATTGAATTAGCATGCTTTAGCACTTAGCTAAGTATTGCTAGCATGTTTTAACATGTTTCTAGCATGTTTAGAAGTCAATGGCATTTTTAACATGTTGCTAGAACGGCATCAACGTGTTAAACATGTCACTTCCTGTTGCCAGTAGGTGGTGCTATTACTATAACTGAATTTGAGCATAGACATGTGTTCAGGCCATGATTCTTATCAAACGTGTGAAGTTTGGGGCAGATTGGACATTCCATGCCTGGGTTACAGCAAATTCCTATTTAATTGCAGTGATAGCATGCTTTAGCACTTAGCTAAGTGTTTGCTAGCATGTTTCTAGTATGTTGCTAACCTGTTTAGCACTTGCTGGCTCTTTTTTATATGTTATTAGGAGACCACAACAGTGTTAAACATGTCACTTCCTGTTGACAGCAGGTGGCGCTATTACTATAACTGAATATTCTCATGTAGATGTGTTCAGGCCATGACTCTTATCAAACGTGTGAAGTTTGAGGCAGATTGGACATTCCATGCCTGTGTTACAGCAAATTCCTATTTAATTGCAGCAATAGCATGCTTTAGCACTTAGCTAAGTGTTTGCTAGCATGTTTTAGCATGTTTCTAGTATGTTGTTAGCATGTTTAACACTTGCTGGCACTTTTTTATATGTTATTAGGAGTCCATAACAGTGTTAAACGTCACTTCCTGTTGCCAGCAGGTGGCGCTATGACTATAACTAAATATGAGCATGGACATGTGTTCAAGAGATAACTCTTATCAAACGTGTGAAGTTTGGCGCAGATTGGACATTGCCTTCTTGAGTAACAACAACATCCTGTTTCATTGAATTAGCATGCTTTAGCACTTAGCTAAGTATTGCTAGCATGTTTTAACATGTTTCTAGCATGTTTAGAAGTCAATGGCATTTTTAACATGTTGCTAGAATGGCATCAACGTGTTAAACATGACACTTCCTGTTGCCAGTAGGTGGCGCTATTACTATAACTGAATTTTCTCATGTAGATGTGTTCAGGACAGAACGCTTATCAAAAGTGTGAAGTTTGGGGCAGATTGGACATTCCATGCCTGAGTTACAGCAAATTCCTATTTAATTGCAATCATAGCATGCTTTAGCACTTAGCTAAGAGTTTGCTAGCATGTTTTAGCATGCTTCTATTATGTTGTTAGCATGTTTAGCACTTGCTGGCACTTTTTTATATGTTATTAGGAGTCCATAACAGTGTTAAACATGTCACTTCCTGTTGCCAGCAGGTGGCGCTATGACTGTAACTGAATATGAGCATGGTCATGTGTTCAGGACAGAACGCTTATCAAAAGTGTGAAGTTTGGGGCAGATTGGACATTCCATGCCTGAGTTACAGCAACTTCCTGTTTCATGGCGAAACATCGAAATTTGTCAGGCCGCCGAGGACCCGCCCTTTGACGAAAACTCAAGATCTTCGCAATTTAACGTCGCAAAGGCCTTAAGATTACACTCACCAAATTTGAAGATGATCAGATTAAAACTGTAGGAGGAGTTCGTTAAAGTACGAGGCCTGAAAATGGCAAAAACTGCACAAAAATCTGAGAGGAAGTTCAAAATGGCTGACTTCCTGTTGTGTTTAGGGCTATGCTCCAAGAGACTTTTTTGTGGGTATTAGGTCATTACATGTATGTACCGAATTTCGTGCACGTACGTGGAACGTTGCGGGAGGCGCACTCCGTTGAACTTTTATAGGTGGCGCTATCGAGCCGTTTTGCCCCGTCCAATTCTGAAACCTATATCAGATGTAAATTTTCGCCAGTTCTGACGCGTGTGCAAAGTTTCGTGAGTTTTCGAGCATGTTTAGGCCCTCAAAAATGCAATTAAATGCGGAGAAGAAGAAGAAGAAGAATAATAATAATAATTAAAGCTGCAAGCAGCGATGAAAGGGCCCTCGCACCCGTGCCATCAACACTCGGTGGCTTTAGGAAGACAGAGCATGGTTGGGAAATGTACATTTAAGGAGGTATATATAGTAAGAGTATGTCAAAGTCAGTTACAAAATGTTTTGTATAATGGTGATAATAGCATGCTTCATGACTCAGCTAAGTGTTGCTAGCATGTTTAGTGTGTTTCTAGCATGCTTAGTACACAATAATTATGTGGTTAGTACTGCATTACTGTGTTAACCATGTCAGTTTCTGTTGCCAGTAGGTGGCGTTATGACTATAACTGAATATGAGCTTGGATGTGTGTTCAGGACAGAACTCTTATCAAACGTGTGAAGTTTGGTGCAAATTGGACATTGCCTTCTTGAGTAACAACAAAGTCATGTTTCATTGAATTAGCATGCTTTAGCACTTAGCTAAGCATTGTTAGCATGTTTTAACATGTTTCTAGCATGTTTAGAACTCAATGGCATTTTTAACATGTTGCTAGAACGGCATCAACGTGTTAAACATGTCACTTCCTTTTGCCAGTTGGTGGCGCTATTACTATAATTGAACATTCTCATGTAGATGTGTTCAGGCCATGACTCTTATCAAAAGTGTGAAGTTTGGGGCAGATTGGACATTCCATGCCTGAGTTACAGCAAATTCCTATTTAATTGCAATAATAGCATGCTTTAGCACTTGGCTAAGAGTTTGCTAGCATGTTTTAGCATGTTTCTAGTATGTTGTTAGCATGTTTAACACTTGCTGGCACTCTTTTATATGTTATTAGGAGTCCATAACAGTGTTAAACATGTCACTTCCTGTTGCCAGCAGGTGGCGCTATGACTGTAACTGAATATAAGCATGGTCATGTGTTCAGGACAGAACGCTTATCAAAAGTGTGAAGTTTGGGGCAGATTGGACATTCCATGCCTGAGTTACAGCAAATTCATATTTAATTGCAGTAATATCATTCTTTAGCACTTAGCTAAGTGTTTGCTAGTATGTTTTAGCATGTCTATAGTATGTTGGTAGGATGTTTAGCACCTACTGGCATTTTTTTATATGTTATTAGGAGTCAAGAACAGTGTTAAACGTCACTTCCTGTTGCCAGCAGGTGGCGCTATTACTATAACTGAATATTCTCATGTAGATATGTTCAGGACAGAACGCTTATCAAAAGTGTGAAGTTTGGGGCAGATTGGACATTCCATGCCTGAGTTACAGCAAATTCCTATTTAATTGCAATAATAGCATGCTTTAGCACTTAGCTAAGAGTTTGCTAGCATGTTTTAGCATGCTTCTAGTATGTTGTTAGCATGTTTAGCACTTGCTGGCACTTTTTTATATGTTATTAGGAGTCCATAACAGTGTTAAACATGTCACTTCCTGTTGCCAGCAGGTGGCGCTATGACTATAACTGAATATGAGCATGGTCATGTGTTCAGGACAGAACGTTTATTAAAAGTGTGAAGTTTGGCGCAGATTGGACATTGCCTTCTTGAGTAACAACAACATCCTGTTTCATTGAATTAGCATGCTTTAGCACTTAGCTAAGTATTGCTAGTATGTTTTAACATGTTTCTAGCATGTTTAGAAGTCAATGGCATTTTTAACATGTTGCTAGAATGGCATCAACGTGTTAAACATGACACTTCCTGTTACCAGTAGGTGGCGCTATTACTATAACTGAATATTCTCATGTAGATATGTTCAGGACAGAACGCTTATCAAAAGTGTGAAGTTTGGGGCAGATTGGACATTCCATGCCTGAGTTACAGCAAATTCCTATTTAATTGCAATAATAGCATGCTTTAGCACTTAGCTAAGAGTTTGCTAGCATGTTTTAGCATGCTTCTAGTATGTTGTTAGCATGTTTAGCACTTGCTGGCACTTTTTTATATGTTATTAGGAGTCCATAACAGTGTTAAACATGTCACTTCCTGTTGCCAGCAGGTGGCGCTATGACTATAACTGAATATGAGCATGGTCATGTGTTCAGGACAGAACGTTTATTAAAAGTGTGAAGTTTGGCGCAGATTGGACATTGCCTTCTTGAGTAACAACAACATCCTGTTTCATTGAATTAGCATGCTTTAGCACTTAGCTAAGTATTGCTAGTATGTTTTAACATGTTTCTAGCATGTTTAGAAGTCAATGGCATTTTTAACATGTTGCTAGAATGGCATCAACGTGTTAAACATGACACTTCCTGTTACCAGTAGGTGGCGCTATTACTATAACTGAATATTCTCATGTAGATATGTTCAGGACAGAACGCTTATCAAAAGTGTGAAGTTTGGGGCAGATTGGACATTCCATGCCTGAGTTACAGCAAATTCCTATTTAATTGCAATAATAGCATGCTTTAGCACTTAGCTAAGAGTTTGCTAGCATGTTTTAGCATGCTTCTAGTATGTTGTTAGCATGTTTAGCACTTGCTGGCACTTTTTTATATGTTATTAGGAGTCCATAACAGTGTTAAACATGTCACTTTCTGTTGCCAGCAGGTGGCGCTATGACTATAACTGAATATGAGCATGGTCATGTGTTCAGGACAGAACTCTTATCAAACGTATGAAGTTTGGGGCAGATTGGACATTCCATGCCTGAGTTACAGCAACTTCCTGTTTCATGGCGAAACATCAAAATTTGTCAGGCCGCCGAGGACCCGCCCTTCGACGAAAACTCAAGATCTTCGCAATTTAACGTCGCAAAGGCCTTAAGATTACACTCACCAAATTTGAAGATGATCAGATTAAAACTGTAGGAGGAGTTCGTTAAAGTATGAGGCCTGAAAATGTCAAAAACTGCACAAAAATCTGGGAGGAAGTTCAAAATGGCTGACTTCCTGTTGGGTTTAGGGCTATGCTCCAAGAGACTTTTTTGTAGGTATTAGGTCATTACATGTATGTACCGAATTTCGTGCACGTACGTGGAACGTTGCGGGAGGCGCACTCCGTTGAACTTTTATAGGTGGCGCTATCGAGCCGTTTTGCCCCGTCCAATTCTGAAACCTATATCAGATGTAAATTTTCGCCAGTTCTGACGCGTGTGCAAAGTTTCGTGAGTTTTCGCGCATGTTTAGGCCCTCAAAAATGCAATTCAATGCGGAGAAGAATAATAATAATAATAATAATAATAATAATAAACAGAGCAATTCCAAGAGGGTCCTCACACCATCGGTGCTCGGGCCCTAATAATAATAATAAACAGAGCAATTCCAAGAGGGTCCTCACACCATCGGTGCTCGGGCCCTAATTAAAGCTGCAAGCAGCGATGAAAAGGGCCCTCGCACCCCTGCCACCGCCACCCGGCACCTTTAGGAAAGGCCTTAAGATTACACTCACCAAATTTGAAGAGGATCAGATCAAAACTGTAGGAGTTTGTTAAAGTACAACATCAGGAAATGGCAAAAACTGCCCAAAATCTGACAGGAAGTTCAAAATAACTGACTTCCTGTTGTGTTTAGGGCTATGCTCCAAGAGACTTTTTTGTAGGTATTGGGTCTTTACATGTGTGTACCAAATTTCATACCTGTACGTGAAACGTCGAGCCGGGGCAAAATGTAGGGGCAATAAGTAAGCCATTTTGCCCCACCCAATTTTTAAAACCACATCACACGTAAATTGTCACCACTTCTGAAGCGTGTGCAAAGTTTCATGATTTTTCGAGCACGTTTTGTATTTGCCACACTTCCTGCTACCAGCAGGTGGTGCTATTGCTATAATCATAATGAGCATTGGCATGTGTTCAGGACAGGACTCTTATCAAACATGTGAAGTTTGTGGCAGATTGAAAATTGTATGCCTGAGTTACTGCAGGCTGTCTGTGGTTGCCTAGCAACATCAGAACTGCAAGCAACATTAATATTGAACTTATCTGATCATGCATATATCACCAAAAGGCCGAAATTGGGTGAACTAGTGCAAAAAATGCCCGTGCAAAATCAGTTTTTGTGTGTGTTTTTAGTAATTGTTGGTTTGGTGTGTGCTCATTGTTACAATTACACAGCAAAAGTTCAGTGACATTTTTATTTGTGCATGGTAAAAAGCACACAGTGAACTCCGAGAAAACGCTATGCTTGAGCAAACAGTTTGTGAATAGGCAACTACAAATGATGCCCGTGAAAGAGACTGTGAACGCATTGAATAGGATATGTTTAGTTGGTGAATAGCATAGGCTACTATTACACAGTAGCGACAACGTTAAGCGCACCAGAATGAAATATAATATTCAGAAGTAAACACTAACAGCATAGCTGACTTACAGATTCAGTTTACATCCACAAATGAATAAGCACCTCGATTCAGGGAGCAGTGCAAAGTGCCCGTGCAAAATCAGTTTTTGTGAGCTGATCGCCGTCAAAAAAGTTCAGGAGATATTTCTTGCGATGGCAATATGATCAAAAATAACTTTATATTGATTCAATGGATTAATAGCATTTTAAAAAAAAAAAAAAAAGTCATGAATTTATTGCATTTTTGGGAAAAAATAATCCGTTTTTATAATAAATCTTAAAAAATTCAAATCCAGATTTTGATTTTCAATGTTGTTATAACCTAAAGATGCTATGTGAAAGTTTGAAACAGAAAATAGTGGTTTTCACACATTTAGTGGTTATCTCACATTCGAGAGATATGCGAATAACACACAGACAGACAGACGGACGTTTCTGTAATTTATAGATAGATGGATTTATCACGTTCGGGAACCAAACTATAATATTCAGAAGTAAACAGTGTAGCTGACTGAGTGTTTATGTCAGAATGTTTATTTTTAAACCACAGCCTTCTTGGGGCTTCTTTGACCGATACAACTCTCTAATGTCAGAATGTTTATTTTTAAACCACAACCTTCTAAAAATGATATATTTAACGATATCTTTTGCATTTCTCATCCAAACAATGTCAAACTTGGCACTGCACTTACTCGTGCCCGTGGCGAGACACCTGTCGAGTTTGAAATCAATCGGACTAACGGTTCGAGAGATATGCGAGGAACAGACACACACACACACAGACAGACAGACAGACAGACGTTCCTGTAATTTATAGATAGATGTTTGTCAGGCCGCCGAGGGCACACCCTTCGACGAAAACTCTAGATCTTCGCAATTTAACGTCACAAAGGCCTTAAGATTACACTCACCAAATTTGAAGAGTATCAGATCAAATCTGTAGGAGGAGTTCGTTAAAGTACAACATCAGGAAATTACGAAAAATGCCCAAAATCCAGGAGGAAGTTCAAAATAACTCACTTCCTGTTGTGTTTAGGGCTATGCTCCAAGAGACTTTTCTGTAGGTATTGGGTCATTACATGTATGTACCAAATTTCATACCTGTACGTGAAACCAGGAGCCGGGGCAAAATGTGGGGGCAATAATTTACCGAATTTGCCCCCCCCAATTCTGAAAACCATATCACACGTAAATTTTCACCACTTCTGAAGCGTGTGCAAAGTTTCATGAGTTTTCGAGCATGTTTAGGCCCTCTAAAAAGCGATTCACTTTGGAGAAGAAGAAGAAGAAGAATAATTAAAGCTGCAAGCAGCGATGAAAAGGGCCCTCGCACCCCTGCCACCGCCACCCGGCACCTTTAGGAAAGGCCTTAAGATTACACTCACCAAATTTGAAGAGGATCAGATCAAAACTGTAGGAGTTTGTTAAAGTACAACATCAGGAAATGGCAAAAACTGCCCAAAATCTGACAGGAAGTTCAAAATAACTGACTTCCTGTTGTGTTTAGGGCTATGCTCCAAGAGACTTTTTTGTAGGTATTGGGTCTTTACATGTGTGTACCAAATTTCATACCTGTACGTGAAACGTCGAGCCGGGGCAAAATGTAGGGGCAATAAGTAAGCCATTTTGCCCCACCCAATTTTTAAAACCACATCACACGTAAATTGTCACCACTTCTGAAGCGTGTGCAAAGTTTCATGATTTTTCGAGCACGTTTTGTATTTGCCACACTTCCTGCTACCAGCAGGTGGTGCTATTGCTATAATCATAATGAGCATTGGCATGTGTTCAGGACAGGACTCTTATCAAACATGTGAAGTTTGTGGCAGATTGAAAATTGTATGCCTGAGTTACTGCAGGCTGTCTGTGGTTGCCTAGCAACATCAGAACTGCAAGCAACATTAATATTGAACTTATCTGATCATGCATATATCACCAAAAGGCCGAAATTGGGTGAACTAGTGCAAAAAATGCCCGTGCAAAATCAGTTTTTGTGTGTGTTTTTAGTAATTGTTGGTTTGGTGTGTGCTCATTGTTACAATTACACAGCAAAAGTTCAGTGACATTTTTATTTGTGCATGGTAAAAAGCACACAGTGAACTCCGAGAAAACGCTATGCTTGAGCAAACAGTTTGTGAATAGGCAACTACAAATGATGCCCGTGAAAGAGACTGTGAACGCATTGAATAGGATATGTTTAGTTGGTGAATAGCATAGGCTACTATTACACAGTAGCGACAACGTTAAGCGCACCAGAATGAAATATAATATTCAGAAGTAAACACTAACAGCATAGCTGACTTACAGATTCAGTTTACATCCACAAATGAATAAGCACCTCGATTCAGGGAGCAGTGCAAAGTGCCCGTGCAAAATCAGTTTTTGTGAGCTGATCGCCGTCAAAAAAGTTCAGGAGATATTTCTTGCGATGGCAATATGATCAAAAATAACTTTATATTGATTCAATGGATTAATAGCATTTAAAAAAAAAAAAAAAAGTCATGAATTTATTGCATTTTTGGGAAAAAATAATCCGTTTTTATAATAAATCTTAAAAAATTCAAATCCAGATTTTGATTTTCAATGTTGTTATAACCTAAAGATGCTATGTGAAAGTTTGAAACAGAAAATAGTGGTTTTCACACATTTAGTGGTTATCTCACATTCGAGAGATATGCGAATAACACACAGACAGACAGACGGACGTTTCTGTAATTTATAGATAGATGGATTTATCACGTTCGGGAACCAAACTATAATATTCAGAAGTAAACAGTGTAGCTGACTGAGTGTTTATGTCAGAATGTTTATTTTTAAACCACAGCCTTCTTGGGGCTTCTTTGACCGATACAACTCTCTAATGTCAGAATGTTTATTTTTAAACCACAACCTTCTAAAAATGATATATTTAACGATATCTTTTGCATTTCTCATCCAAACAATGTCAAACTTGGCACTGCACTTACTCGTGCCCGTGGCAAGACACCTGTCGAGTTTGAAATCAATCGGACTAACGGTTCGAGAGATATGCGAGGAACAGACACACACACACACAGACAGACAGACAGACAGACGTTCCTGTAATTTATAGATAGATGTTTGTCAGGCCGCCGAGGGCACACCCTTCGACGAAAACTCTAGATCTTCGCAATTTAACGTCACAAAGGCCTTAAGATTACACTCACCAAATTTGAAGAGTATCAGATCAAATCTGTAGGAGGAGTTCGTTAAAGTACAACATCAGGAAATTACGAAAAATGCCCAAAATCCAGGAGGAAGTTCAAAATAGCTCACTTCCTGTTGTGTTTAGGGCTATGCTCCAAGAGACTTTTCTGTAGGTATTGGGTCATTACATGTATGTACCAAATTTCATACCTGTACGTGAAACCAGGAGCCGGGGCAAAATGTGGGGGCAATAATTTACCGAATTTGCCCCCCACAATTCTGAAAACCATATCACACGTAAATTTTCACCACTTCTGAAGCGTGTGCAAAGTTTCATGAGTTTTCGAGCATGTTTAGGCCCTCTAAAAAGCGATTCACTTTGGAGAAGAAGAATAATAATAAACGGAGCAAAAACAATAGGGTCCTCTCACCATCGGTGCTCGGGCCCTAATAATAAACGGAGCAAAAACAATAGGGTCCTCTCACCATCGGTGCTCGGGCCCTAATAATAAACAGAGCAATTCCAAGAGGGTCCTCACACCATCGGTGCTCGGGCCCTAATTAAAGCTGCAAGCAGCGATGAAAGGGCCCTCGCACCCGTGCCATCAACACTCGGTGGCTTTAGGAAGACAGAGCATGGTTGGGCAATGTACATTTAAGGGGTATGTATAGTGAGAGTATGTCAAAGTCAGTTACAAAATGTTTTGTATAATGGTGATAATAGCATGCTTCATGACTCAGCTAAGTGTTGCTAGCATGTTTAGTCTGTTTCTAGCATGCTTAGTACACAATAATTATGTGGTTAGTACTGCATTACTGTGTTAACCATGTCAGTTTCTGTTGCCAGTAGGTTGCGTTATGACTATAACTGAATATGAGCATGGATGTGTGTTCAGGACAGAACTCTTATCAAACGTGTGAAGTTTGGTGCAAATTGGACATTGCCTTCTTGAGTAACAACAAAGTCATGTTTCATTGAATTAGTATTCTTTAGCACGTACCTAAGCATTGTTAGCATGTTTTAACATGTTTCTAGCATGTTTAGAACTCAATGGCATTTTTAACATGTTGCTAGAACGGCATCAACGTGTTAAACATGTCACTTCCTGTTGCCAGTAGGTGGCGCTATTACTATAACTGAACATTCTCATGTAGATGTGTTCAGGCCATGACTCTTATCAAAAGTGTGAAGTTTGGGGCAGATTGGACATTCCATGCCTGAGTTACAGCAAATTCCTATTTAATTGCAATAATAGCATGCGTTAGCACTTGGCTAAGAGTTTGCTAGCATGTTTTAGCATGTTTCTAGTATGTTGTTAGCATGTTTAACACTTGCTGGCACTTTTTTATATGTTATTAGGAGTCCATAACAGTGTTAAACATGTCACTTCCTGTTGCCAGCAGGTGACGCTATGACTGTAACTGAATATAAGCATGGTCATGTGTTCAGGACAGAACGCTTATCAAAAGTGTGAAGTTTGGGGCAGATTGGACATTCCATGCCTGAGTTACAGCAAATTCATATTTAATTGCAGTAATATCATTCTTTAGCACTTAGCTAAGTGTTTGCTAGTATGTTTCAGCATGTCTCTAGTATGTTGGTAGGATGTTTAGCACCTACTGGCATTTTTTTATATGTTATTAGGAGTCAAGAACAGTGTTAAACGTCACTTCCTGTTGCCAGCAGGTGGCGCTATGACTATAACTAAATATGAGCATGGACATGTGTTCAAGAGATAACTCTTATCAAACGTGTGAAGTTTGGGGTAGATTGTACATTGCCTTCTTGAGTAACAACAAAGTCCTGTTTCATTGAATTAGCATGCTTTAGCATTTAGCTAAGTATTGCTAGCATGTTTTAACGTGTTTCTAGCATGTTTAAAACTCAATGGCATTTTTAACATGTTGCTAGAACGGCATCAACGTGTTAAACATGTCACTTCCTGGTGCCAGTAGGTGGCGCTATTACTATAACTGAATTTGAGCATAGACATGTGTTCAGGCCATGATTCTTATCAAACGTGTGAAGTTTGGGGCAGATTGGACATTCCATGCCTGAGTTACAGCAAATTCCTATTTAATTGCAGTAATAGCATGCTTTAACACTTAGCTAAGTGTTTGCTAGCATGTTTCTAGTATGTTGCTAACCTGTTTATCACTTGCTGGCTCTTTTTTATATGTTATTAGGAGACCACAACACTGTTAAACATGTCACTTCCTGCTGACAGCAGGTGGCGCTATTACTATAACTGAACATTCTCATGTAGATGTGTTCAGGCCATGACTCTTATCAAAAGTGTGAAGTTTGGGGCAGATTGGACATTCCATGCCTGAGTTACAGCAAATTCCTATTTAATTGCAGCAATAGCATGCTTTATCACTTAGCTAAGTGTTTGCTAGCATGTTTTAGCATGTTTCTAGTATGTTGTTAGCATGTTTAGCACTTGCTGGCACTTTTTTATATATGTTTTTATATGTCCACAACAGTGTTTAACATGTCACTTCCTGTTGCCAGCAGGTGGCACTATGACTGTAACTGAATATGAGCATGGTCATGTGTTCAGGACAGAACGTTTATTAAAAGTGTGAAGTTTGGCGCAGATTGGACATTGCCTTCTTGAGTAACAACAACATCCTGTTTCATTGAATTAGCATGCTTTAGCACTTAGCTAAGTATTGCTAGCATGTTTTAACATTTTTCTAGCATGTTTAGAAGTCAATGGCATTTTTAACATGTTGCTAGAATGGCATCAACGTGTTAAACATGACACTTCCTGTTACCAGTAGGTGGCGCTATTACTATAACTGAATATTCTCATGTAGATGTGTTCAGGACAGAACGCTTATCAAAAGTGTGAAGTTTGGGGCAGATTGGACATTCCATGCCTGAGTTACAGCAAATTCCTATTTAATTGCAATAAAAGCATGATTTAGCACTTAGCTAAGAGTTTGCTAGCATGTTTTAGCATGCTTCTAGTATGTTGTTAGCATGTTTAGCACTTGCTGGCACTTTTTTATATGTTATTAGGAGTCCATAACAGTGTTAAACATGTCACTTCCTGTTGCCAGCAGGTGGCGCTATGACTATAACTGAATATAAGCATGGTCATGTGTTCAGGACAGAGCTCTTATCAAACGTGTGAAGTTTGGGGCAGATTGGACATTCCATGCCTGAGTTACAGCAACTTCCTGTTTCATGGCGAAACATCGAAATTTGTCAGGCCTCCGAGGACCCGCCCTTCGACGAAAACTCAAGATCTTCGCAATTTAACGTCGCAAAGGCCTTAAGATTACACTCACCAAATTTGAAGATGATCAGATTAAAACTGTAGGAGGAGTTCGTTAAAGTACGAGGCCTGAAAATGGCAAAAACTGCACAAAAATCTGAGAGGAAGTTCAAAATGGCTGACTTCCTGTTGTGTTTAGGGCTATGCTCCAAGAGACTTTTTTGTAGGTATTAGGTAATTACATGTATGTACCGAATTTCGTGCACGTACGTGGAACGTTGCGGGAGGCGCACTCCGTTGAACTTTTATAGGTGGCGCTATCGAGCCGTTTTGCCCCGTCCAATTCTGAAACCTATATCAGATGTAAATTTTCGCCAGTTCTGACGCGTGTGCAAAGTTTCGTGAGTTTTCGCGCATGTTTAGGCCCTCAAAAATGCAATTCAATGCGGAGAAGAAGAAGAATAATAATAATTAAAGCTGCAAGCAGCGATGAAAGGGCCCTCGCACCCGTGCCATCAACACTCGGTGGCTTTAGGAAGACAGAGCATGGTTGGGAAATGTACATTTAAGGAGGTATATATAGTAAGAGTATGTCAAAGTTAGTAACAAAATGTTTTGTATAATGGTGATAATAGCATGCTTCATGACTCAGCTAAGTGTTGCTAGCATGTTTAGTCTGTTTCTAGCATGCTTAGTACACAATAATTATGTGGTTAGTACTGCATTACTGTGTTAACCATGTCAGTTTCTGTTGCCAATAGGTGGCGTTATGACTATTGCTGAATATGAGCATGGATGTGTGTTCAGGACAGAACTCTTATCAAACGTGTGAAGTTTGGTGCAAATTGGAAATTGCCTTCTTGAGTAACAAAAAAGTCATGTTTCATTGAATTAGCATTCTTTAGCACTTAGCTAAGCATTGTTAGCATGTTTTAACATGTTTCTAGCATGTTTAGAACTCAATGGCATTTTTAACATGTTGCTAGAACGGCATCAACGTGTTAAACATGTCACTTCCTGTTGCCAGTAGGTGGCGCTATTACTATAAATGAACATTCTCATGTAGATGTATTCAGGCCATGACTCTTATCAAAAGTGTGAAGTTTGGGGCAGATTGGACATTCCATGCCTGAGTTACAGCAAATTCCTATTTAATTGCAATAATAGCATGCTTTAGCACTTAGCTAAGAGTTTGCTAGCATGTTTTAGCATGTTTATAATATGTTGTTAGCATGTTTAAAACTTGCTGGCACTTTTTTATATGTTATTAGGAGTCCATAACAGTGTTAAACATGTCACTTCCTGTTGCCAGCAGGTGGCGCTATGTCTGTAACTGAATATAAGCATGGTCATGTGTTCAGGACAGAACGCTTATCAAAAGTGTGAAGTTTGGGGCAGATTGGACATTCCATGCCTGAGTTACAGCAAATTCATATTTAATTGCAGTAATATCATTCTTTAGCACTTAGCTAAGTGTTTGCTAGTATGTTTTAGCATGTCTCTAGTATGTTGGTAGGATGTTTAGCACCTACTGGCATTTTTTTATATGTTATTAGGAGTCAAGAACAGTGTTAAACATCCCTTCCTGTTGCCAGCAGGTGGCGCTATGACTATAACTAAATATGAGCATGGACATGTGTTCAAGAGATAACTCTTATCAAACGTGTGAAGTTTGGGGTAGATTGTACATTGCCTTCTTGAGTAACAACAAAGTCCTGTTTCATTGAATTAGCATGCTTTAGCACTTAGCTAAGTATTGCTAGCATGTTTTAATATGTTTCTAACATGTTTAGAACTCAATGGCATTTTTAACATGTTGCTAGAATGGCATCAACGTGTTAAACATGACACTTCCTGTTACCAGTAGGTGGCGCTATTACTATAACTGAATTTGAGCATAGACATGTGTTCAGGCCATGATTCTTATCAAACGTGTGAAGTTTGGGGCAGATTGGACATTCCATGCCTGGGTTACAGCAAATTCCTATTTAATTGCAATAATAGCATGCTTTAGCACTTAGCTAAGAGTTTGCTAGCATGTTTTAGCATGCTTCTAGTATGTTGTTAGCATGTTTAGCACTTGCTGGCACTTTTTTATATGTTATTAGGAGTCCATAACAGTGTTAAACATGTCACTTCCTGTTGCCAGCAGGTGGCGCTATGACTGTAACTGAATATGAGCATGGTCATGTGTTCAGGACAGAATGCTTATCAAAAGTGTGAAGTTTGGGGCAGATTGGACATTCCATGCCTGAGTTACAGCAACTTCCTGTTTCATGGCGAAACATCGAAATTTGTCAGGCCGCCGAGGACCCGCCCTTTGACGAAAACTCAAGATCTTCGCAATTTAACGTCGCAAAGGCCTTAAGATTACACTCACCAAATTTGAAGATGATCAGATTAAAACTGTAGGAGGAGTTCGTTAAAGTACGAGGCCTGAAAATGGCAAAAACTGCACAAAAATCTGAGAGGAAGTTCAAAATGGCTGACTTCCTGTTGTGTTTAGGGCTATGCTTCAAGAGACTTTTTTGTAGGTATTAGGTCATTACACGTATGTACCGAATTTCGTGCACGTACGTGGAACGTTGCGGGAGGCGCACTCCGTTGAACTTTTATAGGTGGCGCTATCGAGCCATTTTGCCCCGTCCAATTCTTAAACCTATATCAGATGTAAATTTTCGCCAGTTCTGACGCGTGTGCAAAGTTTCGTGAGTTTTCGAGCATGTTTAGGCCCTCAAAAATGCAATTCAATGCGGAGAAGAAGAAGAAGAAGAAGAATAATAATAATAATTAAAGCTGCAAGCAGCGATGAAAGGGCCCTCGCACCCATGCCAACAACACTCGGTGGCTTTAGGAAGACAGAGCATGGTTGGGAAATGTACATTTAAGGAGGTATATATAGTAAGAGTATGTCAAAGTCAGTTACAAAATGTTTTGTATAATGGTGATAATAGCATGCTTCATGACTCAGCTAAGTGTTGCTAGCATGTTTAGTCTGTTTCTATCATGCTTAGTACACAATTATTATGTGGTTAGTACTGCATTACTGTGTTAACCATGTCAGTTTCTGTTGCCAGTAGGTTGCGTTATGACTATAACTGAATATGAGCATGGATGTGTGTTCAGGACAGAACTCTTATCAAACGTGTGAAGTTTGGTGCAAATTGGACATTGCCTTCTTGAGTAACAACAAAGTCATGTTTCATTGAATTAGCATTCTTTAGCACGTACCTAAGCATTGTTAGCATGTTTTAACATGTTTCTAGCATGTTTAGAACTCAATGGAATTTTTAACATGTTGCTAGAACGGTATCAACGTGTTAAACATGTCACTTCCTGTTGCCAGTAGGTGGCGCTATTACTATAACTGAACATTCTCATGTAGATGTGTTCAGGCCATGACTCTTATCAAAAGTGTGAAGTTTGGGGCAGATTGGACATTCCATGCCTGAGTTACAGCAAATTCCTATTTAATTGCAATAATAGCATGCGTTAGCACTTAGCTAAGAGTTTGCTAGCATGTTTTAGCATGTTTCTAGTATGTTGTTAGCATGTTTAACACTTGCTGGCACTTTTTTATATGTTATTAGGAGTCCATAAAAGTGTTAAACATGTCACTTCCTGTTGCCAGCAGGTGGCGCTATGACTGTAACTGAATATAAGCATGGTCATGTGTTCAGGACAGAACGCTTATCAAAAGTGTGAAGTTTGGGGCAGATTGGACATTCCATGCCTGAGTTACAGCAAATTCATATTTAATTGCAGTAATATCATTCTTTAGCACTTAGCTAAGTGTTTGCTAGTATGTTTCAGCATGTCTCTAGTATGTTGGTAGGATGTTTAGCACCTACTGGCATTTTTTTATATGTTATTAGGAGTCAAGAACAGTGTTAAACGTCACTTCCTGTTGCCAGCAGGTGGCGCTATGACTATAACTAAATATGAGCATGGACATGTGTTCAAGAGATAACTCTTATCAAACGTGTGAAGTTTGGGGTAGATTGTACATTGCCTTCTTGAGTAACAACAAAGTCCTGTTTCATTGAATTAGCATGCTTTAGCATTTAGCTAAGTATTGCTAGCATGTTTTAACATGTTTCTAGCATGTTTAGAACTCAATGGCATTTTTAACATGTTGCTAGAACGGCATCAACGTGTTAAACATGTCACTTCCTGGTGCCAGTAGGTGGCGCTATTACTATAACTAAATTTGAGCATAGACATGTGTTCAGGCCATGATTCTTATCAAACGTGTGAAGTTTGGGGCAGATTGGACATTGCCTTCTTGAGTAACAACAACATCCTGTTTCATTGAATTAGCATGCTTTAGCACTTAGCTAAGTATTGCTAGCATGTTTTAACATGTTTCTAGCATGTTTAGAAGTCAATGGCATTTTTAACATGTTGCTAGAATGGCATCAACGTGTTAAACATGACACTTCCTGTTACCAGTAGGTGGCGCTATTACTATAACTGAATATTCTCATGTAGATGTGTTCAGGACAGAACGCTTATCAAAAGTGTGAAGTTTGGGGCAGATTGGACATTCCATGCCTGAGTTACAGCAAATTCCTATTTAATTGCAATAATAGCATGCTTTAGCACTTAGCTAAGAGTTTGCTAGCATGTTTTAGCATGCTTCTAGTATGTTGTTAGCATGTTTAGCACTTGCTGGCACTTTTTTATATGTTATTAGGAGTCCATAACAGTGTTAAACATGTCACTTCCTGTTGCCAGCAGGTGGCGCTATGACTATAACTGAATATGAGCATGGTCATGTGTTCAGGACAGAACTCTTATCAAAAGTGTGAAGTTTGGGGCAGATTGGACATTCCATGCCTGAGTTACAGCAACTTCCTGTTTCATGGCGAAACATCGAAATTTGTCAGGCCGCCGAGGACCCGCACTTCGACGAAAACTCAAGATCTTCGCAATTTAACGTCGCAAAGGCCTGAAGTTTACACTCACCAAATTTGAAGATGATCAGATTAAAACTGTAGGAGGAGTTCGTTAAAGTATGAGGCCTGAAAATGGCAAAAACTGCACAAAAATCTGAGAGGAAGTTCAAAATGGCTGACTTCCTGTTGTGTTTAGGGCTACGCTCCAAGAGACTTTTTTGTAGGTATTAGGTAATTACATATATGTACCGAATTTCGTGCACGTACGTGGAACGATGCGGGAGGCGCACTCCGTTGAACTTTTATAGGTGGCGCTATCGAGCCATTTTGCCCCGTCCAATTCTGAAACCTATATCAGATGTAAATTTTCGCCAGTTCTGACGCGTGTGCAAAGTTTCGTGAGTTTTCGAGCATGTTTAGGCCCTCAAAAATGCAATTCAATGCGGAGAAGAAGAATAATAATAATAATAATAATAATAATAATAAACAGAGCAATTCCAAGAGGGTCCTCACACCATCGGTGCTCGGGCCCTAATAATAAACAGAGCAATTCCAAGAGGGTCCTCACACCATCGGTGCTCGGGCCCTAATAATAATAATAAACAGAGCAATTCCAAGAGGGTCCTCACACCATCGGTGCTCGGGCCCTAATAATAAACAGAGCAATTCCAAGAGGGTCCTCACACCATCGGTGCTCGGGCCCTAATTAAAGCTGCAAGCAGCGATGAAAAGGGCCCTCGCACCCCTGCCACCGCCACCCGGCACCTTTAGGAAAGGCCTTAAGATTACACTCACCAAATTTGAAGAGGATCAGATCAAAACTGTAGGAGTTTGTTAAAGTACAACATCAGGAAATGGCAAAAACTGCCCAAAATCTGACAGGAAGTTCAAAATAACTGACTTCCTGTTGTGTTTAGGGCTATGCTCCAAGAGACTTTTTTGTAGGTATTGGGTCTTTACATGTGTGTACCAAATTTCATACCTGTACGTGAAACGTCGAGCCGGGGCAAAATGTAGGGGCAATAAGTAAGCCATTTTGCCCCACCCAATTTTTAAAACCACATCACACGTAAATTGTCACCACTTCTGAAGCGTGTGCAAAGTTTCATGATTTTTCGAGCACGTTTTGTATTTGCCACACTTCCTGCTACCAGCAGGTGGTGCTATTGCTATAATCATAATGAGCATTGGCATGTGTTCAGGACAGGACTCTTATCAAACATGTGAAGTTTGTGGCAGATTGAAAATTGTATGCCTGAGTTACTGCAGGCTGTCTGTGGTTGCCTAGCAACATCAGAACTGCAAGCAACATTAATATTGAACTTATCTGATCATGCATATATCACCAAAAGGCCGAAATTGGGTGAACTAGTGCAAAAAATGCCCGTGCAAAATCAGTTTTTGTGTGTGTTTTTAGTAATTGTTGGTTTGGTGTGTGCTCATTGTTACAATTACACAGCAAAAGTTCAGTGACATTTTTATTTGTGCATGGTAAAAAGCACACAGTGAACTCCGAGAAAACGCTATGCTTGAGCAAACAGTTTGTGAATAGGCAACTACAAATGATGCCCGTGAAAGAGACTGTGAACGCATTGAATAGGATATGTTTAGTTGGTGAATAGCATAGGCTACTATTACACAGTAGCGACAACGTTAAGCGCACCAGAATGAAATATAATATTCAGAAGTAAACACTAACAGCATAGCTGACTTACAGATTCAGTTTACATCCACAAATGAATAAGCACCTCGATTCAGGGAGCAGTGCAAAGTGCCCGTGCAAAATCAGTTTTTGTGAGCTGATCGCCGTCAAAAAAGTTCAGGAGATATTTCTTGCGATGGCAATATGATCAAAAATAACTTTATATTGATTCAATGGATTAATAGCATTTAAAAAAAAAAAAAAAAGTCATGAATTTATTGCATTTTTGGGAAAAAATAATCCGTTTTTATAATAAATCTTAAAAAATTCAAATCCAGATTTTGATTTTCAATGTTGTTATAACCTAAAGATGCTATGTGAAAGTTTGAAACAGAAAATAGTGGTTTTCACACATTTAGTGGTTATCTCACATTCGAGAGATATGCGAATAACACACAGACAGACAGACGGACGTTTCTGTAATTTATAGATAGATGGATTTATCACGTTCGGGAACCAAACTATAATATTCAGAAGTAAACAGTGTAGCTGACTGAGTGTTTATGTCAGAATGTTTATTTTTAAACCACAGCCTTCTTGGGGCTTCTTTGACCGATACAACTCTCTAATGTCAGAATGTTTATTTTTAAACCACAACCTTCTAAAAATGATATATTTAACGATATCTTTTGCATTTCTCATCCAAACAATGTCAAACTTGGCACTGCACTTACTCGTGCCCGTGGCAAGACACCTGTCGAGTTTGAAATCAATCGGACTAACGGTTCGAGAGATATGCGAGGAACAGACACACACACACACAGACAGACAGACAGACAGACGTTCCTGTAATTTATAGATAGATGTTTGTCAGGCCGCCGAGGGCACACCCTTCGACGAAAACTCTAGATCTTCGCAATTTAACGTCACAAAGGCCTTAAGATTACACTCACCAAATTTGAAGAGTATCAGATCAAATCTGTAGGAGGAGTTCGTTAAAGTACAACATCAGGAAATTACGAAAAATGCCCAAAATCCAGGAGGAAGTTCAAAATAGCTCACTTCCTGTTGTGTTTAGGGCTATGCTCCAAGAGACTTTTCTGTAGGTATTGGGTCATTACATGTATGTACCAAATTTCATACCTGTACGTGAAACCAGGAGCCGGGGCAAAATGTGGGGGCAATAATTTACCGAATTTGCCCCCCACAATTCTGAAAACCATATCACACGTAAATTTTCACCACTTCTGAAGCGTGTGCAAAGTTTCATGAGTTTTCGAGCATGTTTAGGCCCTCTAAAAAGCGATTCACTTTGGAGAAGAAGAATAATAATAAACGGAGCAAAAACAATAGGGTCCTCTCACCATCGGTGCTCGGGCCCTAATAAACGGAGCAAAAACAATAGGGTCCTCTCACCATCGGTGCTCGGGCCCTAATAATAATAATAATAATAAACAGAGCAATTCCAAGAGGGTCCTCACACCATCGGTGCTCGGGCCCTAATTAAAGCTGCAAGCAGCGATGAAAGGGCCCTCGCACCCATGCCAACAACACTCGGTGGCTTTAGGAAGACAGAGCATGGTTGGGAAATGTACATTTAAGGAGGTATATATAGTAAGAGTATGTCAAAGTCAGTTACAAAATGTTTTGTATAATGGTGATAATAGCATGCTTCATGACTCAGCTAAGTGTTGCTAGCATGTTTAGTCTGTTTCTATCATGCTTAGTACACAATTATTATGTGGTTAGTACTGCATTACTGTGTTAACCATGTCAGTTTCTGTTGCCAGTAGGTTGCGTTATGACTATAACTGAATATGAGCATGGATGTGTGTTCAGGACAGAACTCTTATCAAACGTGTGAAGTTTGGTGCAAATTGGACATTGCCTTCTTGAGTAACAACAAAGTCATGTTTCATTGAATTAGCATTCTTTAGCACGTACCTAAGCATTGTTAGCATGTTTTAACATGTTTCTAGCATGTTTAGAACTCAATGGCATTTTTAACATGTTGCTAGAACGGCATCAACGTGTTAAACATGTCACTTCCTGTTGCCAGTAGGTGGCGCTATTACTATAACTGAACATTCTCATGTAGATGTGTTCAGGCCATGACTCTTATCAAAAGTGTGAAGTTTGGGGCAGATTGGACATTCCATGCCTGAGTTACAGCAAATTCCTATTTAATTGCAATAATAGCATGCGTTAGCACTTAGCTAAGAGTTTGCTAGCATGTTTTAGCATGTTTCTAGTATGTTGTTAGCATGTTTAACACTTGCTGGCACTTTTTTATATGTTATTAGGAGTCCATAACAGTGTTAAACATGTCACTTCCTGTTGCCAGCAGGTGGCGCTATGACTGTAACTGAATATAAGCATGGTCATGTGTTCAGGACAGAACGCTTATCAAAAGTGTGAAGTTTGGGGCAGATTGGACATTCCATGCCTGAGTTACAGCAAATTCATATTTAATTGCAGTAATATCATTCTTTAGCACTTAGCTAAGTGTTTGCTAGTATGTTTCAGCATGTCTCTAGTATGTTGGTAGGATGTTTAGCACCTACTGGCATTTTTTTATATGTTATTAGGAGTCAAGAACAGTGTTAAACGTCACTTCCTGTTGCCAGCAGGTGGCGCTATGACTATAACTAAATATGAGCATGGACATGTGTTCAAGAGATAACTCTTATCAAACGTGTGAAGTTTGGGGTAGATTGTACATTGCCTTCTTGAGTAACAACAAAGTCCTGTTTCATTGAATTAGCATGCTTTAGCATTTAGCTAAGTATTGTTAGCATGTTTTAACATGTTTCTAGCATGTTTAGAACTCAATGGCATTTTTAACATGTTGCTAGAACGGCATCAACGTGTTAAACATGTCACTTCCTGGTGCCAGTAGGTGGCGCTATTACTATAACTAAATTTGAGCATAGACATGTGTTCAGGCCATGATTCTTATCAAACGTGTGAAGTTTGGTGCAGGTTGGACATTGCCTTCTTGAGTAACAACAACATCCTGTTTCATTGAATTAGCATGCTTTAGCACTTAGCTAAGTATTGCTAGCATGTTTTAACATGTTTCTAGCATGTTTAGAAGTCAATGGCATTTTTAACATGTTGCTAGAATGGCATCAACGTGTTAAACATGACACTTCCTGTTACCAGTAGGTGGCGCTATTACTATAACTGAATATTCTCATGTAGATGTGTTCAGGACAGAACGCTTATCAAAAGTGTGAAGTTTGGGGCAGATTGGACATTCCATGCCTGAGTTACAGCAAATTCCTATTTAATTGCAATAATAGCATGCTTTAGCACTTAGCTAAGAGTTTGCTAGCATGTTTTAGCATGCTTCTAGTATGTTGTTAGCATGTTTAGCACTTGCTGGCACTTTTTTATATGTTATTAGGAGTCCATAACAGTGTTAAACATGTCACTTCCTGTTGCCAGCAGGTGGCGCTATGACTATAACTGAATATGAGCATGGTCATGTGTTCAGGACAGAACTCTTATCAAAAGTGTGAAATTTGGGGCAGATTGGACATTCCATGCCTGAGTTACAGCAACTTCCTGTTTCATGGCGAAACATCGAAATTTGTCAGGCCGCCGAGGACCCGCACTTCGACGAAAACTCAAGATCTTCGCAATTTAACGTCGCAAAGGCCTGAAGTTTACACTCACCAAATTTGAAGATGATCAGATTAAAACTGTAGGAGGAGTTCGTTAAAGTATGAGGCCTGAAAATGGCAAAAACTGCACAAAAATCTGAGAGGAAGTTCAAAATGGCTGACTTCCTGTTGTGTTTAGGGCTACGCTCCAAGAGACTTTTTTGTAGGTATTAGGTAATTACATATATGTACCGAATTTCGTGCACGTACGTGGAACGATGCGGGAGGCGCACTCCGTTGAACTTTTATAGGTGGCGCTATCGAGCCATTTTGCCCCGTCCAATTCTGAAACCTATATCAGATGTAAATTTTCGCCAGTTCTGACGCGTGTGCAAAGTTTCGTGAGTTTTCGAGCATGTTTAGGCCCTCAAAAATGCAATTCAATGCGGAGAAGAATAATAATAATAATTAAAGCTGCAAGCAGCGATGAAAGGGCCCTCGCACCCGTGCCATCAACACTCGGTGGCTTTAGGAAGACAGAGCATGGTTGGGAAATGTACATTTAAGGAGGTATATATAGTAAGAGTATGTCAAAGTCAGTTACAAAATGTTTTGTATAATGGTGATAATAGCATGCTTCATGACTCAGCTAAGTGTTGCTAGCATGTTTAGTGTGTTTCTAGCATGCTTAGTACACAATAATTATGTGGTTAGTACTGCATTACTGTGTTAACCATGTCAGTTTCTGTTGCCAGTAGGTGGCGTTATGACTATAACTGAATATGAGCTTGGATGTGTGTTCAGGACAGAACTCTTATCAAACGTGTGAAGTTTGGTGCAAATTGGACATTGCCTTCTTGAGTAACAACAAAGTCATGTTTCATTGAATTAGCATGCTTTAGCACTTAGCTAAGCATTGTTAGCATGTTTTAACATGTTTCTAGCATGTTTAGAACTCAATGGCATTTTTAACATGTTGCTAGAACGGCATCAACGTGTTAAACATGTCACTTCCTGTTGCCAGTTGGTGGCGCTATTACTATAATTGAACATTCTCATGTAGATGTGTTCAGGCCATGACTCTTATCAAAAGTGTGAAGTTTGGGGCAGATTGGACATTCCATGCCTGAGTTACAGCAAATTCCTATTTAATTGCAATAATAGCATGCTTTAGCACTTGGCTAAGAGTTTGCTAGCATGTTTTAGCATGTTTCTAGTATGTTGTTAGCATGTTTAACACTTGCTGGCACTCTTTTATATGTTATTAGGAGTCCATAACAGTGTTAAACATGTCACTTCCTGTTGCCAGCAGGTGGCGCTATGACTGTAACTGAATATAAGCATGGTCATGTGTTCAGGACAGAACGCTTATCAAAAGTGTGAAGTTTGGGGCAGATTGGACATTCCATGCCTGAGTTACAGCAAATTCATATTTAATTGCAGTAATATCATTCTTTAGCACTTAGCTAAGTGTTTGCTAGTATGTTTTAGCATGTCTATAGTATGTTGGTAGGATGTTTAGCACCTACTGGCATTTTTTTATATGTTATTAAAAGTCAAGAACAGTGTTAAACGTCACTTCCTGTTGCCAGCAGGTGGCGCTATTACTATAACTGAATATTCTCATGTAGATATGTTCAGGACAGAACGCTTATCAAAAGTGTGAAGTTTGGGGCAGATTGGACATTCCATGCCTGAGTTACAGCAAATTCCTATTTAATTGCAATAATAGCATGCTTTAGCACTTAGCTAAGAGTTTGCTAGCATGTTTTAGCATGCTTCTAGTATGTTGTTAGCATGTTTAGCACTTGCTGGCACTTTTTTATATGTTATTAGGAGTCCATAACAGTGTTAAACATGTCACTTCCTGTTGCCAGCAGGTGGCGCTATGACTATAACTGAATATGAGCATGGTCATGTGTTCAGGACAGAACGTTTATTAAAAGTGTGAAGTTTGGCGCAGATTGGACATTGCCTTCTTGAGTAACAACAACATCCTGTTTCATTGAATTAGCATGCTTTAGCACTTAGCTAAGTATTGCTAGTATGTTTTAACATGTTTCTAGCATGTTTAGAAGTCAATGGCATTTTTAACATGTTGCTAGAATGGCATCAACGTGTTAAACATGACACTTCCTGTTACCAGTAGGTGGCGCTATTACTATAACTGAATATTCTCATGTAGATATGTTCAGGACAGAACGCTTATCAAAAGTGTGAAGTTTGGGGCAGATTGGACATTCCATGCCTGAGTTACAGCAAATTCCTATTTAATTGCAATAATAGCATGCTTTAGCACTTAGCTAAGAGTTTGCTAGCATGTTTTAGCATGCTTCTAGTATGTTGTTAGCATGTTTAGCACTTGCTGGCACTTTTTTATATGTTATTAGGAGTCCATAACAGTGTTAAACATGTCACTTTCTGTTGCCAGCAGGTGGCGCTATGACTATAACTGAATATGAGCATGGTCATGTGTTCAGGACAGAACTCTTATCAAACGTATGAAGTTTGGGGCAGATTGGACATTCCATGCCTGAGTTACAGCAACTTCCTGTTTCATGGCGAAACATCAAAATTTGTCAGGCCGCCGAGGACCCGCCCTTCGACGAAAACTCAAGATCTTCGCAATTTAACGTCGCAAAGGCCTTAAGATTACACTCACCAAATTTGAAGATGATCAGATTAAAACTGTAGGAGGAGTTCGTTAAAGTATGAGGCCTGAAAATGTCAAAAACTGCACAAAAATCTGGGAGGAAGTTCAAAATGGCTGACTTCCTGTTGGGTTTAGGGCTATGCTCCAAGAGACTTTTTTGTAGGTATTAGGTCATTACATGTATGTACCGAATTTCGTGCACGTACGTGGAACGTTGCGGGAGGCGCACTCCGTTGAACTTTTATAGGTGGCGCTATCGAGCCGTTTTGCCCCGTCCAATTCTGAAACCTATATCAGATGTAAATTTTCGCCAGTTCTGACGCGTGTGCAAAGTTTCGTGAGTTTTCGCGCATGTTTAGGCCCTCAAAAATGCAATTCAATGCGGAGAAGAAGAATAATAATAATAATAATAATAATAATAATAAACAGAGCAATTCCAAGAGGGTCCTCACACCATCGGTGCTCGGGCCCTAATTAAAGCTGCAAGCAGCGATGAAAGGGCCCTCGCACCCGTGCCATCAACACTCGGTGGCTTTAGGAAGACAGAGCATGGTTGGGAAATGTACATTTAAGGAGGTATATATAGTAAGAGTATGTCAAAGTCAGTTACAAAATGTTTTGTATAATGGTGATAATAGCATGCTTCATGACTCAGCTAAGTGTTGCTAGCATGTTTAGTGTGTTTCTAGCATGCTTAGTACACAATAATTATGTGGTTAGTACTGCATTACTGTGTTAACCATGTCAGTTTCTGTTGCCAGTAGGTGGCGTTATGACTATAACTGAATATGAGCTTGGATGTGTGTTCAGGACAGAACTCTTATCAAACGTGTGAAGTTTGGTGCAAATTGGACATTGCCTTCTTGAGTAACAACAAAGTCATGTTTCATTGAATTAGCATGCTTTAGCACTTAGCTAAGCATTGTTAGCATGTTTTAACATGTTTCTAGCATGTTTAGAACTCAATGGCATTTTTAACATGTTGCTAGAACGGCATCAACGTGTTAAACATGTCACTTCCTGTTACGAGTTGGTGGCGCTATTACTATAATTGAACATTCTCATGTAGATGTGTTCAGGCCATGACTCTTATCAAAAGTGTGAAGTTTGGGGCAGATTGGACATTCCATGCCTGAGTTACAGCAAATTCCTATTTAATTGCAATAATAGCATGCTTTAGCACTTGGCTAAGAGTTTGCTAGCATGTTTTAGCATGTTTCTAGTATGTTGTTAGCATGTTTAACACTTGCTGGCACTTTTTTATATGTTATTAGGAGTCCATAACAGTGTTAAACATGTCACTTCCTGTTGCCAGCAGGTGGCGCTATGACTGTAACTGAATATAAGCATGGTCATGTGTTCCGGACAGAACGCTTATCAAAAGTGTGAAGTTTGGGGCAGATTGGACATTCCATGCCTGAGTTACAGCAAATTCATATTTAATTGCAGTAATATCATTCTTTAGCACTTAGCTAAGTGTTTGCTAGTATGTTTTAGCATGTCTATAGTATGTTGGAAGGATGTTTAGCACCTACTGGCATTTTTTTATATGTTATTAGGAGTCAAGAACAGTGTTAAACGTCACTTCCTGTTGCCAGCAGGTGGCGCTATGACTATAACTAAATATGAGCATGGACATGTGTTCAAGAGATAACTCTTATCAAACGTGTGACGTTTGGGGTAGATTGTACATTGCCTTCTTGAGTAACAACAAAGTCCTGTTTCATTGAATTAGCATGCTTTAGCACTTAGCTAAGTATTGCTAGTATGTTTTAACATGTTTCTAGCATGTTTAGAAGTCAATGGCATTTTTAACATGTTGCTAGAATGGCATCAACGTGTTAAACATGACACTTCCTGTTACCAGTAGGTGGCGCTATTACTATAACTGAATATTCTCATGTAGATATGTTCAGGACAGAACGCTTATCAAAAGTGTGAAGTTTGGGGCAGATTGGACATTCCATGCCTGAGTTACAGCAAATTCCTATTTAATTGCAATAATAGCATGCTTTAGCACTTAGCTAAGAGTTTGCTAGCATGTTTTAGCATGCTTCTAGTATGTTGTTAGCATGTTTAGCACTTGCTGGCACTTTTTTATATGTTATTAGGAGTCCATAACAGTGTTAAACATGTCACTTCCTGTTGCCAGCAGGTGGCGCTATGACTATAACTGAATATGAGCATGGTCATGTGTTCAGGACAGAACGTTTATTAAAAGTGTGAAGTTTGGCGCAGATTGGACATTGCCTTCTTGAGTAACAACAACATCCTGTTTCATTGAATTAGCATGCTTTAGCACTTAGCTAAGTATTGCTAGTATGTTTTAACATGTTTCTAGCATGTTTAGAAGTCAATGGCATTTTTAACATGTTGCTAGAATGGCATCAACGTGTTAAACATGACACTTCCTGTTACCAGTAGGTGGCGCTATTACTATAACTGAATATTCTCATGTAGATATGTTCAGGACAGAACGCTTATCAAAAGTGTGAAGTTTGGGGCAGATTGGACATTCCATGCCTGAGTTACAGCAAATTCCTATTTAATTGCAATAATAGCATGCTTTAGCACTTAGCTAAGAGTTTGCTAGCATGTTTTAGCATGCTTCTAGTATGTTGTTAGCATGTTTAGCACTTGCTGGCACTTTTTTATATGTTATTAGGAGTCCATAACAGTGTTAAACATGTCACTTCCTGTTGCCAGCAGGTGGCGCTATGACTATAACTGAATATGAGCATGGTCATGTGTTCAGGACAGAACTCTTATCAAACGTATGAAGTTTGGGGCAGATTGGACATTCCATGCCTGAGTTACAGCAACTTCCTGTTTCATGGCGAAACATCAAAATTTGTCAGGCCGCCGAGGACCCGCCCTTCGACGAAAACTCAAGATCTTCGCAATTTAACGTCGCAAAGGCCTTAAGATTACACTCACCAAATTTGAAGATGATCAGATTAAAACTGTAGGAGGAGTTCGTTAAAGTATGAGGCCTGAAAATGTCAAAAACTGCACAAAAATCTGGGAGGAAGTTCAAAATGGCTGACTTCCTGTTGGGTTTAGGGCTATGCTCCAAGAGACTTTTTTGTAGGTATTAGGTCATTACATGTATGTACCGAATTTCGTGCACGTACGTGGAACGTTGCGGGAGGCGCACTCCGTTGAACTTTTATAGGTGGCGCTATCGAGCCGTTTTGCCCCGTCCAATTCTGAAACCTATATCAGATGTAAATTTTCGCCAGTTCTGACGCGTGTGCAAAGTTTCGTGAGTTTTCGCGCATGTTTAGGCCCTCAAAAATGCAATTCAATGCGGAGAAGAAGAATAATAATAATAATAATAATAATAATAATAAACAGAGCAATTCCAAGAGGGTCCTCACACCATCGGTGCTCGGGCCCTAATTAAAGCTGCAAGCAGCGATGAAAGGGCCCTCGCACCCGTGCCATCAACACTCGGTGGCTTTAGGAAGACAGAGCATGGTTGGGAAATGTACATTTAAGGAGGTATATATAGTAAGAGTATGTCAAAGTCAGTTACAAAATGTTTTGTATAATGGTGATAATAGCATGCTTCATGACTCAGCTAAGTGTTGCTAGCATGTTTAGTGTGTTTCTAGCATGCTTAGTACACAATAATTATGTGGTTAGTACTGCATTACTGTGTTAACCATGTCAGTTTCTGTTGCCAGTAGGTGGCGTTATGACTATAACTGAATATGAGCTTGGATGTGTGTTCAGGACAGAACTCTTATCAAACGTGTGAAGTTTGGTGCAAATTGGACATTGCCTTCTTGAGTAACAACAAAGTCATGTTTCATTGAATTAGCATGCTTTAGCACTTAGCTAAGCATTGTTAGCATGTTTTAACATGTTTCTAGCATGTTTAGAACTCAATGGCATTTTTAACATGTTGCTAGAACGGCATCAACGTGTTAAACATGTCACTTCCTGTTGCCAGTTGGTGGCGCTATTACTATAATTGAACATTCTCATGTAGATGTGTTCAGGCCATGACTCTTATCAAAAGTGTGAAGTTTGGGGCAGATTGGACATTCCATGCCTGAGTTACAGCAAATTCCTATTTAATTGCAATAATAGCATGCTTTAGCACTTGGCTAAGAGTTTGCTAGCATGTTTTAGCATGTTTCTAGTATGTTGTTAGCATGTTTAACACTTGCTGGCACTTTTTTATATGTTATTAGGAGTCCATAACAGTGTTAAACATGTCACTTCCTGTTGCCAGCAGGTGGCGCTATGACTGTAACTGAATATAAGCATGGTCATGTGTTCAGGACAGAACGCTTATCAAAAGTGTGAAGTTTGGGGCAGATTGGACATTCCATGCCTGAGTTACAGCAAATTCATATTTAATTGCAGTAATATCATTCTTTAGCACTTAGCTAAGTGTTTGCTAGTATGTTTTAGCATGTCTATAGTATGTTGGTAGGATGTTTAGCACCTACTGGCATTTTTTTATATGTTATTAGGAGTCAAGAACAGTGTTAAACGTCACTTCCTGTTGCCAGCAGGTGGCGCTATGACTATAACTAAATATGAGCATGGACATGTGTTCAAGAGATAACTCTTATCAAACGTGTGACGTTTGGGGTAGATTGTACATTGCCTTCTTGAGTAACAACAAAGTCCTGTTTCATTGAATTAGCATGCTTTAGCACTTAGCTAAGTATTGCTAGTATGTTTTAACATGTTTCTAGCATGTTTAGAAGTCAATGGCATTTTTAACATGTTGCTAGAATGGCATCAACGTGTTAAACATGACACTTCCTGTTACCAGTAGGTGGCGCTATTACTATAACTGAATATTCTCATGTAGATATGTTCAGGACAGAACGCTTATCAAAAGTGTGAAGTTTGGGGCAGATTGGACATTCCATGCCTGAGTTACAGCAAATTCCTATTTAATTGCAATAATAGCATGCTTTAGCACTTAGCTAAGAGTTTGCTAGCATGTTTTAGCATGCTTCTAGTATGTTGTTAGCATGTTTAGCACTTGCTGGCACTTTTTTATATGTTATTAGGAGTCCATAACAGTGTTAAACATGTCACTTCCTGTTGCCAGCAGGTGGCGCTATGACTATAACTGAATATGAGCATGGTCATGTGTTCAGGACAGAACTCTTATCAAACGTATGAAGTTTGGGGCAGATTGGACATTCCATGCCTGAGTTACAGCAACTTCCTGTTTCATGGCGAAACATCAAAATTTGTCAGGCCGCCGAGGACCCGCCCTTCGACGAAAACTCAAGATCTTCGCAATTTAACGTCGCAAAGGCCTTAAGATTACACTCACCAAATTTGAAGATGATCAGATTAAAACTGTAGGAGGAGTTCGTTAAAGTATGAGGCCTGAAAATGTCAAAAACTGCACAAAAATCTGGGAGGAAGTTCAAAATGGCTGACTTCCTGTTGGGTTTAGGGCTATGCTCCAAGAGACTTTTTTGTAGGTATTAGGTCATTACATGTATGTACCGAATTTCGTGCACGTACGTGGAACGTTGCGGGAGGCGCACTCCGTTGAACTTTTATAGGTGGCGCTATCGAGCCGTTTTGCCCCGTCCAATTCTGAAACCTATATCAGATGTAAATTTTCGCCAGTTCTGACGCGTGTGCAAAGTTTCGTGAGTTTTCGCGCATGTTTAGGCCCTCAAAAATGCAATTCAATGCGGAGAAGAATAATAATAATAATAATAATAATAATAATAATAAACAGAGCAATTCCAAGAGGGTCCTCACACCATCGGTGCTCGGGCCCTAATAATAATAATAATAATAATAAACAGAGCAATTCCAAGAGGGTCCTCACACCATCGGTGCTCGGGCCCTAATTAAAGCTGCAAGCAGCGATGAAAGGGCCCTCGCACCCGTGCCGCCGCCACCCGGTGGCTTTAGGAAGACAGAGCATGGTTGGACAATGTGCATTTAAGGAGGTATATATAGTAGTTGCTAGCATGTTTAGTATGTTTTTAGCATGCTTAGTACACAATAGTTATGTGGTTAGTACTGCATTACTGTGTTAACCATGTCAGTTTCTGTTGCCAGTAGGTGGGGCTATGTCTATATCTGAATATCGCTATGTAGATGTGTTCAGTGCAGGACTTTTATCAAACATGTGGAGTTTGGGGCAGATTGGACATTGTATGCTTGAGTTACAACAACTTCCTTTAGCATTTCTAGCATGTTTTATGATGTTTCTAGCATATTACATATTAATTTTGGGGTAGATTGGACATTGAATGCCTGAGTTACAGCAAATTCATATTTAATTGCAGTAATAGGATGCTTTAACACTTAGCTAAGTATTTGATTGCATGTTTCTAGTATGTTGCTAACATGTTTAGCAGTTGGTGACACTTTTTTATATGTTATTAGGAGTCCAGAATAGTGTTAAACGTCACTTCCTGTTGCCAGCAGGCGGCGCTATGACTATATCTGAATATGAGCATGGACTTGTGTTCAGGAGATAACTATTATCAAACGTGTGAAGTTTGGGGTAGATTGGACATTGTATGCCTAAGTTACAACAACTTCCTTTAGCATTTCTAGCATGCTTTAGAACTTAGCTATGTGTTGCTAGCATGTTTCTTGCATGTTACATATTAAGTTTGGGGCAGATTGGACATTCCATGCCTGTGTTACAGCAAATTCATATTTAATTGCAGCAATAGCATGCTTTAGCACTTAGCTAAGTGTTTGCTAATATGTTTCTAGTATGTTGTTAGCATGTTTAGCACTTGCTGGCACTTTTTTATATGTTATCAGGAGTCCACAACAGTGTTTAACATGTCACTTCCTGTTGCCAGCAGGCGGTGCTATGACTGTAACTGAATGAGCATGGTCATGTGTTCAGGACAGAACGCTTATCAAAAGTGTGAAGTTTGGCGCAGATTGGACATTGCCTTCTTGAGTAACAACAACATCCTGTTTCATTGAATTAGCTAAGTATTGCTAGCATGTTTTAACATGTTTCTAGCATTTTTAGAAGTCAATGGCATTTTTAACATGTTGCTAGAACGGCATCAACGTGTTAAACATTACACTTCCTGTTACCAGTAGGTGGCGCTATTACTATAACTGAATATTCTCATGTAGATGTGTTCAGGCCATGACTCTTATCAAACGTGTGAAGTCTGGGGCAGATTGGACATTCTGTGCCTGAGTTACAACAAATTTCTATTTAATTGCAGTAATAGCATGCTTTAGCACTTAGCTAAGTGTTTGCTAGCATGTTTTAGCATGTTTCTAGTATGTTGTTAGCATGTTTAGCACTTGCTGGCACTTTTTTATATGTTATCAGGAGTCCACAAGAGTGTTAAACATGTCACTTCCTGTTGCCAGCAGGTGGCGCTATGACTATAACTGAATATGAGCATGGTCATGTGTTCAGGACAGAACGCTTATCAAAAGTGTGAAGTTTGGGGCAGATTGGACATTCCATGCCTTAGTTACAGCAACTTCCTATTTATTTGCAGCAATAGCATGCTTTAGCACTTAGCTAAGTGTTTGCTAACATGTTTCTAGTATGTTGTTAGCATGTTTAGCACTTGCTGGCACTTTTTTATATGTTATCAGGAGTCCACAACAGTGTTTAACATGTCACTTCCTGTTGCCAGCAGGTGGCGCTATGACTGTAACTGAATATGAGCATGGTCATGTGTTCAGGACAGAACGCTTATCAAAAGTGTGAAGTTTGGCGCAGATTGGACATTGCCTTCTTGAGTGACAACAACATCCTGTTTCATTGAATTAGCATGCTTTAGCACTTAGCTAAGTATTGCTAGCATGTTTTAACATGTTTCTAGCATTTTTAGAAGTCAATGGCATTTTTAACATGTTGCTAGAACGGCATCAACGTGTTAAACATGACACTTCCTGTTACCAGTAGGTGGCGCTATTACTATAACTGAATATTCTCATGTAGATGTGTTCAGGCCATGACTCTTATCAAACGTGTGAAGTTTGGGGCAGATTGGACATTCCGTGCCTGAGTTACAGCAAATTCCTATTTAATTGCAGTAATAGCATGCTTTAGCACTTAGCTAAGTGTTTGCTAGCATGTTTTAGCATGTTTCTAGTAAGTTGTTAGCATGTTTAGCACTTGCTGGCACTTTTTTATATGTTATCAGGAGTCCACAAGAGTGTTAAACATGTCACTTCCTGTTGCCAGCAGATGGCGCTATGACTGTAACTGAATATGAGCATGGTCATGTGTTCAGGACAGAACGCTTATCAAAAGTGTGAAGTTTGGGGCAGATTGGACATTCCATGCCTGAGTTACAGCAACTTCCTGTTTCATGGCGAAACATCAAAATTTGTCAGGCCGCCGAGGGCCCGCCCTTCGACGAAAACTCAAGATCTTCGCAATTTAACGTCGCAAAGGCCTTAAGATTACACTCACCAAATTTGAAGATGATCAGATTAAAACTGTAGGAGGAGTTCGTTAAAGTACGAGGCCTGAAAATGGCAAAAAGTGCACAAAAATCAGAGAGGAAGTTGAAAATGGCTGACTTCCTGTTGTGTTTAGAGCTACGCTCCAAGAGACTTTTTTGTAGGTATTAGGTCCTTACACATATGTACCGAATTTCGTACACGTACGTGGAACACAGCGGGAGGCGCACTCCGTTGAACTTTTATAGGTGGCGCTATCGAGCCATTTTGCCCCGCCCAATTCTGAAACCTATATCAGATGTAAATTTTCGCCAGTTCTGACGCGTGTGCAAAGTTTCGTGAGTTTTCGAGCATGTTAAGGCCCTCAAAAATGCAATTAAATGCGGAGAAGAATAATAATAATAATAATTAAAGCTGCAAGCAGCGATGAAAAGGGCCCTCGCACCCCTGCCACCGCCACCCGGCACCTTTAGGAAAGGCCTTAAGATTACACTCACCAAATTTGAAGAGGATCAGATCAAAACTGTAGGAGTTTGTTAAAGTACAACATCAGGAAATGGCAAAAACTGCCCAAAATCTGACAGGAAGTTCAAAATAACTGACTTCCTGTTGTGTTTAGGGCTATGCTCCAAGAGACTTTTTTGTAGGTATTGGGTCTTTACATGTGTGTACCAAATTTCATACCTGTACGTGAAACGTCGAGCCGGGGCAAAATGTAGGGGCAATAAGTAAGCCATTTTGCCCCACCCAATTTTTAAAACCACATCACACGTAAATTGTCACCACTTCTGAAGCGTGTGCAAAGTTTCATGATTTTTCGAGCACGTTTTGTATTTGCCACACTTCCTGCTACCAGCAGGTGGTGCTATTGCTATAATCATAATGAGCATTGGCATGTGTTCAGGACAGGACTCTTATCAAACATGTGAAGTTTGTGGCAGATTGAAAATTGTATGCCTGAGTTACTGCAGGCTGTCTGTGGTTGCCTAGCAACATCAGAACTGCAAGCAACATTAATATTGAACTTATCTGATCATGCATATATCACCAAAAGGCCGAAATTGGGTGAACTAGTGCAAAAAATGCCCGTGCAAAATCAGTTTTTGTGTGTGTTTTTAGTAATTGTTGGTTTGGTGTGTGCTCATTGTTACAATTACACAGCAAAAGTTCAGTGACATTTTTATTTGTGCATGGTAAAAAGCACACAGTGAACTCCGAGAAAACGCTATGCTTGAGCAAACAGTTTGTGAATAGGCAACTACAAATGATGCCCGTGAAAGAGACTGTGAACGCATTGAATAGGATATGTTTAGTTGGTGAATAGCATAGGCTACTATTACACAGTAGCGACAACGTTAAGCGCACCAGAATGAAATATAATATTCAGAAGTAAACACTAACAGCATAGCTGACTTACAGATTCAGTTTACATCCACAAATGAATAAGCACCTCGATTCAGGGAGCAGTGCAAAGTGCCCGTGCAAAATCAGTTTTTGTGAGCTGATCGCCGTCAAAAAAGTTCAGGAGATATTCCTTGCGATGGCAATATGATCAAAAATAACTTTATATTGATTCAATGGATTAATAGCATTAAAAAAAAAAAAAAAAAGTCATGAATTTATTGCATTTTTGGGAAAAAATAATCCGTTTTTATAATAAATCTTAAAAAATTCAAATCCAGATTTTGATTTTCAATGTTGTTATAACCTAAAGATGCTATGTGAAAGTTTGAAACAGAAAATAGTGGTTTTCACACATTTAGTGGTTATCTCACATTCGAGAGATATGCGAATAACACACAGACAGACAGACGGACGTTTCTGTAATTTATAGATAGATGGATTTATCACGTTCGGGAACCAAACTATAATATTCAGAAGTAAACAGTGTAGCTGACTGAGTGTTTATGTCAGAATGTTTATTTTTAAACCACAGCCTTCTTGGGGCTTCTTTGACCGATACAACTCTCTAATGTCAGAATGTTTATTTTTAAACCACAACCTTCTAAAAATGATATATTTAACGATATCTTTTGCATTTCTCATCCAAACAATGTCAAACTTGGCACTGCACTTACTCGTGCCCGTGGCAAGACACCTGTCGAGTTTTAAATCAATCGGACTAACGGTTCGAGAGATATGCGAGGAACAGACACACACACACACAGACAGACAGACAGACAGACGTTCCTGTAATTTATAGATAGATGTTTGTCAGGCCGCCGAGGGCACACCCTTCGACGAAAACTCTAGATCTTCGCAATTTAACGTCACAAAGGCCTTAAGATTACACTCACCAAATTTGAAGAGTATCAGATCAAATCTGTAGGAGGAGTTCGTTAAAGTACAACATCAGGAAATTACGAAAAATGCCCAAAATCCAGGAGGAAGTTCAAAATAGCTCACTTCCTGTTGTGTTTAGGGCTATGCTCCAAGAGACTTTTCTGTAGGTATTGGGTCATTACATGTATGTACCAAATTTCATACCTGTACGTGAAACCAGGAGCCGGGGCAAAATGTGGGGGCAATAATTTACCGAATTTGCCCCCCACAATTCTGAAAACCATATCACACGTAAATTTTCACCACTTCTGAAGCGTGTGCAAAGTTTCATGAGTTTTCGAGCATGTTTAGGCCCTCTAAAAAGCGATTCACTTTGGAGAAGAAGAATAATAATAAACGGAGCAAAAACAATAGGGTCCTCTCACCATCGGTGCTCGGGCCCTAATTAAAGCTGCAAGCAGCGATGAAAGGGCCCTCGCACCCGTGCCGCCGCCACCCGGTGGCTTTAGGAAGACAGAGCATGGTTGGACAATGTGCATTTAAGGAGGTATATATAGTAGTTGCTAGCATGTTTAGTATGTTTTTAGCATGCTTAGTACACAATAGTTATGTGGTTAGTACTGCATTACTGTGTTAACCATGTCAGTTTCTGTTGCCAGTAGGTGGGGCTATGTCTATATCTGAATATCGCTATGTAGATGTGTTCAGTGCAGGACTTTTATCAAACATGTGGAGTTTGGGGCAGATTGGACATTGTATGCTTGAGTTACAACAACTTCCTTTAGCATTTCTAGCATGTTTTATGATGTTTCTAGCATATTACATATTAATTTTGGGGTAGATTGGACATTGAATGCCTGAGTTACAGCAAATTCATATTTAATTGCAGTAATAGGATGCTTTAACACTTAGCTAAGTATTTGATTGCATGTTTCTAGTATGTTGCTAACATGTTTAACAGTTGGTGACACTTTTTTATATGTTATTAGGAGTCCAGAATAGTGTTAAACGTCACTTCCTGTTGCCAGCAGGCGGCGCTATGACTATATCTGAATATGAGCATGGACTTGTGTTCAGGAGATAACTATTATCAAACGTGTGAAGTTTGGGGTAGATTGGACATTGTATGCCTAAGTTACAACAACTTCCTTTAGCATTTCTAGCATGCTTTAGAACTTAGCTATGTGTTGCTAGCATGTTTCTTGCATGTTACATATTAAGTTTGGGGCAGATTGGACATTCCATGCCTGTGTTACAGCAAATTCATATTTAATTGCAGCAATAGCATGCTTTAGCACTTAGCTAAGTGTTTGCTAATATGTTTCTAGTATGTTGTTAGCGTGTTTAGCACTTGCTGGCACTTTTTTATATGTTATCAGGAGTCCACAACAGTGTTTAACATGTCACTTCCTGTTGCCAGCAGGCGGTGCTATGACTGTAACTGAATGAGCATGGTCATGTGTTCAGGACAGAACGCTTATCAAAAGTGTGAAGTTTGGCGCAGATTGGACATTGCCTTCTTGAGTAACAACAACATCCTGTTTCATTGAATTAGCTAAGTATTGCTAGCATGTTTTAACATGTTTCTAGCATTTTTAGAAGTCAATGGCATTTTTAACATGTTGCTAGAACGGCATCAACGTGTTAAACATGACACTTCCTGCTACCAGTAGGTGGCGCTATTACTATAACTGAATATTCTCATGTAGATGTGTTCAGGCCATGACTCTTATCAAACGTGTGAAGTCTGGGGCAGATTGGACATTCTGTGCCTGAGTTACAACAAATTTCTATTTAATTGCAGTAATAGCATGCTTTAGCACTTAGCTAAGTGTTTGCTAGCATGTTTTAGCATGTTTCTAGTATGTTGTTAGCATGTTTAGCACTTGCTGGCACTTTTTTATATGTTATCAGGAGTCCACAAGAGTGTTAAACATGTCACTTCCTGTTGTCAGCAGGTTGCGCTATGACTATAACTGAATATGAGCATGGTCATGTGTTCAGGACAGAACGCTTATCAAAAGTGTGAAGTTTGGGGCAGATTGGACATTCCATGCCTTAGTTACAGCAACTTCCTATTTATTTGCAGCAATAGCATGCTTTAGCACTTAGCTAAGTGTTTGCTAACATGTTTCTAGTATGTTGTTAGCATGTTTAGCACTTGCTGGCACTTTTTTATATGTTATCAGGAGTTCACAACAGTGTTTAACATGTCACTTCCTGTTGCCAGCAGGTGGCGCTATGACTGTAACTGAATATGAGCATGGTCATGTGTTCAGGACAGAACGCTTATCAAAAGTGTGAAGTTTGGGGCAGATTGGACATTGCCTTCTTGAGTAACAACAACATCCTGTTTCATTGAATTAGCATGCTTTAGCACTCAGCTAAGTTTTGCTAGCATGTTTTAACATGTTTCTAGCATGTTTAGAAGTCAATGGCATTTTTAACATGTTGCTAGAACGGCATCAACGTGTTAAACATGACACTTCCTGTTACCAGTAGGTGGCGCTATTACTATAACTGAATATTCTCATGTAGATGTGTTCAGGCCATGACTCTTATCAAACGTGTGAAGTTTGGGGCAGATTGGACATTCCGTGCCTGAGTTACAGCAAATTCCTATTTAATTGCAGTAATAGCATGCTTTAGCACTTAGCTAAGTGTTTGCTAACATGTTTTAGCATGTGTCTAGTATGTTGTTAGCATGTTTAGCAGTTGCTGGCACTTTTTTATATGTTATCAGGAGTTCACAACAGTGTTAAACATGTCACTTCCTGTTGCCAGCAGGTGGCGCTATGACTATAACTGAATATGAGCATGGTCATGTGTTCAGGACAGAACGCTTATCAAAAGTGTGAAGTTTGGGGCAGATATGACATTCCATGCCTGAGTTACAGCAACTTCCTGTTTCATGGCGAAACATCAAAATTTGTCAGGCCGCCGAGGACCCGCCCTTTGACGAAAACTCAAGATCTTCGCAATTTAACGTCGCAAAGGCCTTAAGATTACACTCACCAAATTTGAAGATGATCAGATTAAAACTGTAGGAGGAGTTCGTTAAAGTATGAGGCCTGAAAATGGCAAAAACTGCACAAAAATCTGGGAGGAAGTTCAAAATGGCTGACTTCCTGTTGGGTTTAGGGCTACGCTCCAAGAGACTTTTTTGTAGGTATTAGGTCCTTACATGTATGTACCGAATTTCGTGCACGTACGTGGAACGTTGCGGGAGGCGCACTCCATTGAACTTTTATAGGTGGCGCTATCGAGCCGTTTTGCCCCGTCCAATTCTGAAACCTATATCAGATGTAAATTTTCGCCAGTTCTGACGCGTGTGCAAAGTTTCGTGAGTTTTCGCGCATGTTTAGGCCCTCAAAAATGCAATTCAATGCGGAGAAGAAGAATAATAATAATAATTAAAGCTGCAAGCAGCGATGAAAAGGGCCCTCGCACCCCTGCCACCGCCACCCGGCACCTTAAGGAAAGGCCTTAAGATTACACTCACCAAATTTGAAGAGGATCAGATCAAAACTGTAGGAGGAGTTTGTTAAAGTACAACATCAGGAAATGGCAAAAACTGCCCAAAATCTGACAGGAAGTTCAAAATAACTGACTTCCTGTTGTGTTTAGGGCTATGCTCCAAGAGACTTTTTTGTAGGTATTGGGTCCTTACATGTGTGTACCAAATTTCATACCTGTACGTGAAACGTCGAGCCGGGGTAAAATGTAGGGGCAATAAGTAAGCCATTTTGCCCCATCCAATTTTTAAAACCACATCACACGTAAATTGTCACCACTTCTGAAGCGTGTGCAAAGTTTCATGATTTTTCGAGCACGTTTTGTATTTGCCACACTTCCTGCTACCAGCAGGTGGCGCTATTGCTATAATCATAATGAGCATTGGCATGTGTTCAGGACAGGACTCTTATCAAACATGTGAAGTTTGGGGCAGATTGAAAATTGTATGCCTGAGTTACTGCAGGCTGTCTGTGGTTGCCTAGCAACATCAGAACTGCAAGCAACATTAATATTGAACTTATCTGATCATGCATATATCACCAAAAGGCCGAAATTGGGTGAACTAGTGCAAAAAATGCCCGTGCAAAATCAGTTTTTGTGTGTGTTTTTAGTAATTGTTGGTTTGGTGTGTGCTCATTGTTACAATTACACAGCAAAAGTTCAGTGATATTTTTATTTGTGCATGGTAAAAAGCACACAGTGAACTCCGAGAAAACGCTATGCTTGAGCAAACAGTTTGTGAATAGGCAACTACAAATGATGCCCGTGAAAGAGACTGTGAACGCATTGAATAGGATATGTTTAGTTGGTGAATAGCATAGGCTACTATTACACAGTAGCGACAACGTTAAGCGCACCAGAATGAAATATAATATTCAGAAGTAAACACTAACAGCATAGCTGACTTACAGATTCAGTTTACATCCACAAATGAATAAGCACCTCGATTCAGGGAGCAGTGCAAAGTGCCCGTGCAAAATCAGTTTTTGTGAGCTGATCGCCGTCAAAAAAGTTCAGGAGATATTTCTTGCGATGGCAATATGATCAAAAATAACTTTATATTGATTCAATGGATTAATAGCATTTTGAAAAAAAAAAAGTCATGAATTTATTGCATTTTTGGGAAAAAATAATCCGTTTTTATAATAAATCTTAAAAAAATTCAAATCCAGATTTTGATTTTCAATGTTGTTATAACCTAAAGATGCTATGTGAAAGTTTGAAACAGAAAATAGTGGTTTTCACACATTTAGTGGTTATCTCACATTTGAGAGATATGCGAATAACACACAGACAGACAGACGGACGTTTCTGTAATTTATAGATAGATGGATTTATCACGTTCGGGAACCAAACTATAATATTCAGAAGTAAACAGTGTAGCTGACTGAGTGTTTATGTCAGAATGTTTATTTTTAAACCACAACCTTCTTGGGGCTTCTTTGACCGATACAACTCTCTAATGTCAGAATGTTTATTTTTAAACCACAACCTTCTAAAAATGATATATTTAACTATATCTTTTGCATTTCTCATCCAAACAATGTCAAACTTGGCACTGCACTTACTCGTGCCCGTGGCAAGACACCTGTCGAGTTTGAAATTAATCGGACTAACGGTTCGAGAGATATGCGAGGAACAGACACACACACACACAGACAGACAGACAGACAGACGTTCCTGTAATTTATAGATAGATGTTTGTCAGGCCGCCGAGGGCACACCCTTCGACGAAAACTCTAGATCTTCGCAATTTAACGTCACAAAGGCCTTAAGATTACACTCACCAAATTTGAAGAGGATCAGATCAAATCTGTAGGAGGAGTTCGTTAAAGTACAACATCAGGAAATTACGAAAAATGCCCAAAATCCAGGAGGAAGTTCAAAATAGCTCACTTCCTGTTGTGTTTAGGGCTATGCTCCAAGAGACTTTTCTGTAGGTATTGGGTCATTACATGTATGTACCAAATTTCATACCTGTACGTGAAACCAGGAGCCGGGGCAAAATGTGGGGGCAATAATTTACCGAATTTGCCCCCCCCAATTCTGAAAACCATATCACACGTAAATTTTCACCACTTCTGAAGCGTGTGCAAAGTTTCATGAGTTTTCGAGCATGTTTAGGCCCTCTAAAAAGCGATTCACTTTGGAGAAGAAGAATAATAATAAACGGAGCAAAAACAATAGGGTCCTCTCACCATCGGTGCTCGGGCCCTAATTAAAGCTGCAAGCAGCGATGAAAGGGCCCTCGCACCCGTGCCATCAACACTCGGTGGCTTTAGGAAGACAGAGCATGGTTGGGAAATGTACATTTAAGGAGGTATATATAGTAAGAGTATGTCAAAGTCAGTTACAAAATGTTTTGTATAATGGTGATAATAGCATGCTTCATGACTCAGCTAAGTGTTGCTAGCATGTTTAGTCTGTTTCTAGCATGCTTAGTACACAATTATTATGTGGTTAGTACTGCATTACTGTGTTAACCATGTCAGTTTCTGTTGCCAGTAGGTTGCGTTATGACTATAGCTGAATATGAGCATGGATGTGTGTTCAGGACAGAACTCTTATCAAACATGTGAAGTTTGGTGCAAATTGGACATTGCCTTCTTGAGTAACAACAAAGTCATGTTTCATTGAATTAGCATTCTTTAGCACGTACCTAAGCATTGTTAGCATGTTTTAACATGTTTCTAGCATGTTTAGAACTCAATGGCATTTTTAACATGTTGCTAGAACGGCATCAACGTGTTAAACATGTCACTTCCTGTTGCCAGTAGGTGGCGCTATTACTATAACTGAACATTCTCATGTAGATGTGTTCAGGCCATGACTCTTATTAAAAGTGTGAAGTTTGGGGCAGATTGGACATTCCATGCCTGAGTTACAGCAAATTTCTATTTAATTGCAATAATAGCATGCGTTAGCACTTAGCTAAGAGTTTGCTAGCATGTTTTAGCATGTTTCTAGTATGTTGTTAGCATGTTTAACACTTGCTGGCACTTTTTTATATGTTATTAGGAGTCCATAACAGTGTTAAACATGTCACTTCCTGTTGCCAGCAGGTGGCGCTATGACTGTAACTGAATATAAGCATGGTCATGTGTTCAGGACAGAACGCTTATCAAAAGTGTGAAGTTTGGGGCAGATTGGACATTCCATGCCTGAGTTACAGCAAATTCATATTTAATTGCAGTAATATCATTCTTTAGCACTTAGCTAAGTGTTTGCTAGTATGTTTCAGCATGTCTCTAGTATGTTGGTAGGATGTTTAGCACCTACTGGCATTTTTTTATATGTTATTAGGAGTCAAGAACAGTGTTAAACGTCACTTCCTGTTGCCAGCAGGTGGCGCTATGACTATAACTAAATATGAGCATGGACATGTGTTCAAGAGATAACTCTTATCAAACGTGTGAAGTTTGGGGTAGATTGTACATTGCCTTCTTGAGTAACAACAAAGTCCTGTTTCATTGAATTAGCATGCTTTAGCATTTAGCTAAGTATTGCTAGCATGTTTTAACATGTTTCTAGCATGTTTAGAACTCAATGGCATTTTTAACATGTTGCTAGAACGGCATCAACGTGTTAAACATGTCACTTCCTGTTGCCAGTAGGTGGCGCTATTACTATAACTGAACATTCTCATGTAGATGTGTTCAGGCCATGACTCTTATTAAAAGTGTGAAGTTTGGGGCAGATTGGACATTCCATGCCTGAGTTACAGCAAATTTCTATTTAATTGCAATAATAGCATGCGTTAGCACTTAGCTAAGAGTTTGCTAGCATGTTTTAGCATGTTTCTAGTATGTTGTTAGCATGTTTAACACTTGCTGGCACTTTTTTATATGTTATTAGGAGTCCATAACAGTGTTAAACATGTCACTTCCTGTTGCCAGCAGGTGGCGCTATGACTGTAACTGAATATAAGCATGGTCATGTGTTCAGGACAGAACGCTTATCAAAAGTGTGAAGTTTGGGGCAGATTGGACATTCCATGCCTGAGTTACAGCAAATTCATATTTAATTGCAGTAATATCATTCTTTAGCACTTAGCTAAGTGTTTGCTAGTATGTTTCAGCATGTCTCTAGTATGTTGGTAGGATGTTTAGCACCTACTGGCATTTTTTTATATGTTATTAGGAGTCAAGAACAGTGTTAAACGTCACTTCCTGTTGCCAGCAGGTGGCGCTATGACTATAACTAAATATGAGCATGGACATGTGTTCAAGAGATAACTCTTATCAAACGTGTGAAGTTTGGGGTAGATTGTACATTGCCTTCTTGAGTAACAACAAAGTCCTGTTTCATTGAATTAGCATGCTTTAGCATTTAGCTAAGTATTGCTAGCATGTTTTAACATGTTTCTAGCATGTTTAGAACTCAATGGCATTTTTAACATGTTGCTAGAACGGCATCAACGTGTTAAACATGTCACTTCCTGGTGCCAGTAGGTGGCGCTATTACTATAACTAAATTTGAGCATAGACATGTGTTCAGGCCATGATTCTTATCAAACGTGTGAAGTTTGGGGCAGATTGGACATTCCATGCCTGAGTTACAGCAAATTCCTATTTAATTGCAATAATAGCATGCTTTAGCACTTAGCTAAGAGTTTGCTAGCATGTTTTAGCATGTTTGTAGTATGTTGTTAGCATGTTTAACACTTGCTGGCACTTTTTTATATGTTATTAGGAGTCCATAACAGTGTTAAACATGTCACTTCCTGTTGCCAGCAGGTGGCGCTATGACTGTAACTGAATATAAGCATGGTCATGTGTTCAGGACAGAACGCTTATCAAAAGTGTGAAGTTTGGTGCAGATTGGACATTGCCTTCTTGAGTAACAACAACATCCTGTTTCATTGAATTAGCATGCTTTAGCACTTAGCTAAGTATTGCTAGCATGTTTTAACATGTTTCTAGCATGTTTAGAAGTCAATGGCATTTTTAACATGTTGCTAGAATGGCATCAACGTGTTAAACATGACACTTCCTGTTACCAGTAGGTGGCGCTATTACTATAACTGAATATTCTCATGTAGATGTGTTCAGGACAGAACGCTTATCAAAAGTGTGAAGTTTGGGGCAGATTGGACATTCCATGCCTGAGTTACAGCAAATTCCTATTTAATTGCAATAATAGCATGCTTTAGCACTTAGCTAAGAGTTTGCTAGCATGTTTTAGCATGCTTCTAGTATGTTGTTAGCATGTTTAGCACTTGCTGGCACTTTTTTATATGTTATTAGGAGTCCATAACAGTGTTAAACATGTCACTTCCTGTTGCCAGCAGGTGGCGCTATGACTATAACTGAATATGAGCATGGTCATGTGTTCAGGACAGAACTCTTATCAAAAGTGTGAAGTTTGGGGCAGATTGGACATTCCATGCCTGAGTTACAGCAACTTCCTGTTTCATGGCGAAACATCGAAATTTGTCAGGCCGCCGAGGACCCGCACTTCGACGAAAACTCAAGATCTTCGCAATTTAACGTCGCAAAGGCCTGAAGATTACACTCACCAAATTTGAAGATGATCAGATTAAAACTGTAGGAGGAGTTCGTTAAAGTACGAGGCCTGAAAATGGCAAAAACTGCACAAAAATCTGAGAGGAAGTTCAAAATGGCTGACTTCCTGTTGTGTTTAGGGCTACGCTCCAAGAGACTTTTTTGTAGGTATTAGGTAATTACATGTATGTACCGAATTTCGTGCACGTACGTGGAACGATGCGGGAGGCGCACTCCGTTGAACTTTTATAGGTGGCGCTATCGAGCCATTTTGCCCCGTCCAATTCTGAAACCTATATCAGATGTAAATTTTCGCCAGTTCTGACGCGTGTGCAAAGTTTCGTGAGTTTTCGAGCATGTTTAGGCCCTCAAAAATGCAATTCAATGCGGAGAAGAATAATAATAATAATTAAAGCTGCAAGCAGCGATGAAAGGGCCCTCGCACCCCTGCCATCAACACTCGGTGGCTTTAGGAAGACAGAGCATGGTTGGGAAATGTACATTTAAGGAGGTATATATAGTAAGAGTATGTCAAAGTCACTTACAAAATGTTTTGTATAATGGTGATAATAGCATGCTTCATGACTCAGCTAAGTGTTGCTAGCATGTTTAGTCTGTTCCTAGCATGCTTAGTACACAATAATTATGTGGTTAGTACTGCATTACTGTGTTAACCATGTCAGTTTCTGTTGCCAGTAGGTGGCGTTATGACTATAACTGAATATGAGCATGGATGTGTGTTCAGGACAGAACTCTTATCAAACGTGTGAAGTTTGGTGCAAATTGGACATTGCCTTCTTGAGTAACAACAAAGTCATGTTTCATTGAATTAGCATTCTTTAGCACTTAGCTAAGCATTGTTAGCATGTTTTAACATGTTTCTAGCATGTTTAGAACTCAATGGCATTTTTAACATGTTGCTAGAACGGCATCAACGTGTTAAACATATCACTTCCTGTTGCCAGTAGGTGGCGCTATTACTATAACTGAACATTCTCATGTAGATGTGTTCAGGCCATGACTCTTATCAAAAGTGTGAAGTTTGGGGCAGATTGGACATTCCATGCCTGAGTTACAACAAATTCCTATTTAATTGCAATAATAGCATGCTTTAGCACTTAGCTAAGAGTTTGCTAGCATGTTTTAGCATGTTTCTAGTATGTTGTTAGCATGTTTAACACTTGCTGGCACTTTTTTATATGTTATTAGGAGTCCATAACAGTGTTAAACATGTCACTTCCTGTTGCCAGCAGGTGGCGCTATGACTGTAACTGAATATAAGCATGGTCATGTGTTCAGGACAGAACGCTTATCAAAAGTGTGAAGTTTGGGGCAGATTGGACATTCCATGCCTGAGTTACAGCAAATTCATATTTAATTGGCAGTAATATATTCTTTAGCACTTAGCTAAGTGTATGCTAGTATGTTTTAGCATGTCTCTAGTATGTTGGTAGGATGTTTAGCACCTACTGGCATTTTTTTATATGTTATTAGGAGTCAAGAACAGTGTTAAACGTCACTTCCTGTTGCCAGCAGGTGGCGCTATGACTATAACTAAATATGAGCATGGGCATGTGTTCAAGAGATAACTCTTATCAAACGTGTGAAGTTTGGGGTAGATTGTACATTGCCTTCTTGAGCAACAACAAAGTCCTGTTTCATTGAATTAGCATGCTTTAGCACTTAGCTAAGTATTGCTAGCATGTTTTAATATGTTTCTAGCATGTTTAGAACTCAATGGCATTTTTAACATGTTGCTAGAACGGCATCAACGTGTTAAACATGTCACTTCCTGTTGCCAGTAGGTGGCGCTATTACTATAACTGAATTTGAGCATAGACGTGTTCAGGCCATGATTCTTATCAAACGTGTGAAGTTTGGGGCAGATTGGACATTCCATGCCTGAGTTACAGCAAATTCCTATTTAATTGCAGTAATAGCATGCTTTAGCACTTAGCTAAGTGTTTGCTAGCATGTTTCTAGTATGTTGCTAACCTGTTTAGCACTTGCTGGCTCTTTTTTATATGTTATTAGGAGACCACAACAGTGTTAAACATGTCACTTCCTGTTGACAGCAGGTGGCGCTATTACTATAACTGAATATTCTCATGTAGATGTGTTCAGGCCATGACTCTTATCAAACGTGTGAAGTTTGGGGCAGATTGGACATTCCATGCCTGTGTTACAGCAAATTCCTATTTAATTGCAGCAATAGCATGCTTTAGGACTTAGCTAAGTGTTTGCTAGCATGTTTTAGCATGTTTCTAGTATGTTGTTAGCATGTTTAGCACTTGCTGGCACTTTTTTATGTTTTTATATGTCCACAACAGTGTTTAACATGTCACTTCCTGTTGCCAGCAGGTGGCACTATGACTGTAACTGAATATGAGCATGGTCATGTGTTCAGGACAGAACGTTTATTAAAAGTGTGAAGTTTGGCGCAGATTGGACATTGCCTTCTTGAGTAACAACAACATCCTGTTTCATTGAATTAGCATGCTTTAGCACTTAGCTAAGTATTGCTAGCATGTTTTAACATGTTTCTAGCATGTTTAGAAGTCAATGGCATTTTTAACATGTTGCTAGAATGGCATCAACGTGTTAAACATGACACTTCCTGTTATAAGTAGGTGGCGCTATTACTATAACTGAATATTCTCATGTAGATGTGTTCAGGACAGAACGCTTATCAAAAGTGTGAAGTTTGGGGCAGATTGGACATTCCATGCCTGAGTTACAGCAAATTCCTATTTAATTGCAATAATAGCATGCTTTAGCACTTAGCTAAGAGTTTGCTAGCATGTTTTAGCATGCTTCTAGTATGTTGTTAGCATGTTTAGCACTTGCTGGCACTTTTTTATATGTTATTAGGAGTCCATAACAGTGTTAAACATGTCGCTTCCTGTTGCCAGCAGGTGGCGCTATGACTATAACTGAATATGAGCATGGTCATGTGTTCAGGACAGAACTCTTATCAAACGTGTGAAGTTTGGGGCAGATTGGACATTCCATGCCTGAGTTACAGCAACTTCCTGTTTCATGGCGAAACATCGAAATTTGTCAGGCCGCCGAGGACCCGCCCTTCGACGAAAACTCAAGATCTTCGCAATTTAACGTCGCAAAGGCCTTAAGATTACACTCACCAAATTTGAAGATGATCAGATTAAAACTGTAGGAGGAGTTCGTTAAAGTACGAGGCCTGAAAATGGCAAAAACTGCACAAAAATCTGAGAGGAAGTTGAAAATGGCTGACTTCCTGTTGTGTTTAGGGCTATGCTCCAAGAGACTTTTTTGTAGGTATTAGGTCATTACATGTATGTACCGAATTTCGTGCACGTACGTGGAACGTTGCGGGAGGCGCACTCCGTTGAACTTTTATAGGTGGCGCTATCGAGCCGTTTTGCCCCGTCCAATTCTGAAACCTATATCAGATGTAAATTTTCGCCAGTTCTGACGCGTGTGCAAAGTTTCGTGAGTTTTCGCGCATGTTTAGGCCCTCAAAAATGCAATTCAATGCGGAGAAGAAGAATAATAATAATAATAATAATAATAATAAACAGAGCAATTCCAAGAGGGTCCTCACACCATCGGTGCTCGGGCCCTAATTAAAGCTGCAAGCAGCGATGAAAGGGCCCTCGCACCCATGCCATCAACACTCGGTGGCTTTAGGAAGACAGAGCATGGTTGGGAAATGTACATTTAAGGAGGTATATATAGTAAGAGTATGTCAAAGTCAGTTACAAAATGTTTTGTATAATGGTGATAATAGCATGCTTCATGACTCAGCTAAGTGTTGCTAGCATGTTTAGTCTGTTTCTAGCATGCTTAGTACACAATTATTATGTGGTTAGTACTGCATTACTGTGTTAACCATGTCAGTTTCTGTTGCCAGTAGGTTGCGTTATGACTATAACTGAATATGAGCATGGATGTGTGTTCAGGACAGAACTCTTATCAAACGTGTGAAGTTTGGTGCAAATTGGACATTGCCTTCTTGAGTAACAACAAAGTCATGTTTCATTGAATTAGCATTCTTTAGCACGTACCTAAGCATTGTTAGCATGTTTTAACATGTTTCTAGCATGTTTAGAACTCAATGGCATTTTTAACATGTTGCTAGAACGGCATCAACGTGTTAAACATGTCACTTCCTGTTGCCAGTAGGTGGCGCTATTACTATAACTGAACATTCTCATGTAGATGTGTTCAGGCCATGACTCTTATCAAAAGTGTGAAGTTTGGGGCAGATTGGACATTCCATGCCTGAGTTACAGCAAATTCCTATTTAATTGCAATAATAGCATGCGTTAGCACTTAGCTAAGAGTTTGCTAGCATGTTTTAGCATGTTTCTAGTATGTTGTTAGCATGTTTAACACTTGCTGGCACTTTTTTATATGTTATTAGGAGTCCATAACAGTGTTAAACATGTCACTTCCTGTTGCCAGCAGGTGGCGCTATGACTGTAACTGAATATAAGCATGGTCATGTGTTCAGGACAGAACGCTTATCAAAAGTGTGAAGTTTGGGGCAGATTGGACATTCCATGCCTGAGTTACAGCAAATTCATATTTAATTGCAGTAATATCATTCTTTAGCACTTAGCTAAGTGTTTGCTAGTATGTTTCAGCATGTCTCTAGTATGTTGGTAGGATGTTTAGCACCTACTGGCATTTTTTTATATGTTATTAGGAGTCCAGAATAGTGTTAAACGTCACTTCCTGTTGCCAGCAGGCGGCGATATGACTATATCTGAATATGAGCATGGACTTGTGTTCAGGAGATAACTATTATCAAACGTGTGAAGTTTGGGGTAGATTGGACATTGTATGCCTAAGTTACAACAACTTCCTTTAGCATTTCTAGCATGCTTTAGAACTTAGCTATGTGTTGCTAGCATGTTTCTTGCATGTTACATATTAAGTTTGGGGCAGATTGGACATTCCATGCCTGTGTTACAGCAAATTCATATTTAATTGCAGCAATAGCATGCTTTAGCACTTAGCTAAGTGTTTGCTAATATGTTTCTAGCATGTTGTTAGCATGTTTAGCACTTGCTGGCACTTTTTTATATGTTATCAGGAGTCCATAACAGTGTTAAACATGTCACTTCCTGTTGCCAGCAGGTGGCGCTATGACTGTAACTGAATATAAGCATGGTCATGTGTTCAGGACAGAACGCTTATCAAAAGTGTGAAGTTTGGTGCAGATTGGACATTGCCTTCTTGAGTAACAACAACATCCTGTTTCATTGAATTAGCATGCTTTAGCACTTAGCTAAGTATTGCTAGCATGTTTTAACATGTTTCTAGCATGTTTAGAAGTCAATGGCATTTTTAACATGTTGCTAGAATGGCATCAACGTGTTAAACATGACACTTCCTGTTACCAGTAGGTGGCGCTATTACTATAACTGAATATTCTCATGTAGATGTGTTCAGGACAGAACGCTTATCAAAAGTGTGAAGTTTGGGGCAGATTGGACATTCCATGCCTGAGTTACAGCAAATTCCTATTTAATTGCAATAATAGCATGCTTTAGCACTTAGCTAAGAGTTTGCTAGCATGTTTTAGCATGCTTCTAGTATGTTGTTAGCATGTTTAGCACTTGCTGGCACTTTTTTATATGTTATTAGGAGTCCATAACAGTGTTAAACATGTCACTTCCTGTTGCCAGCAGGTGGCGCTATGACTATAACTGAATATGAGCATGGTCATGTGTTCAGGACAGAACTCTTATCAAAAGTGTGAAGTTTGGGGCAGATTGGACATTCCATGCCTGAGTTACAGCAACTTCCTGTTTCATGGCGAAACATCGAAATTTGTCAGGCCGCCGAGGACCCGCACTTCGACGAAAACTCAAGATCTTCGCAATTTAACGTCGCAAAGGCCTGAAGATTACACTCACCAAATTTGAAGATGATCAGATTAAAACTGTAGGAGGAGTTCGTTAAAGTACGAGGCCTGAAAATGGCAAAAACTGCACAAAAATCTGAGAGGAAGTTCAAAATGGCTGACTTCCTGTTGTGTTTAGGGCTACGCTCCAAGAGACTTTTTTGTAGGTATTAGGTAATTACATGTATGTACCGAATTTCGTGCACGTACGTGGAACGATGCGGGAGGCGCACTCCGTTGAACTTTTATAGGTGGCGCTATCGAGCCATTTTGCCCCGTCCAATTCTGAAACCTATATCAGATGTAAATTTTCGCCAGTTCTGACGCGTGTGCAAAGTTTCGTGAGTTTTCGAGCATGTTTAGGCCCTCAAAAATGCAATTCAATGCGGAGAAGAAGAATAATAATAATAATAATAATAATAATAAACAGAGCAATTCCAAGAGGGTCCTCACACCATCGGTGCTCGGGCCCTAATTAAAGCTGCAAGCAGCGATGAAAAGGGCCCTCGCACCCCTGCCACCGCCACCCGGCACCTTTAGGAAAGGCCTTAAGATTACACTCACCAAATTTGAAGAGGATCAGATCAAAACTGTAGGAGGAGTTTGTTAAAGTACAACATCAGGAAATGGCAAAAACTGCCCAAAATCTGACAGGAAGTTCAAAATAACTGACTTCCTGTTGTGTTTAGGGCTATGCTCCAAGAGACTTTTTTGTAGGTATTGGGTCTTTACATGTGTGTACCAAATTTCATACCTGTACGTGAAACGTCGAGCCGGGGCAAAATGTAGGGGCAATAAGTAAGCCATTTTGCCCCACCCAATTTTTAAAACCACATCACACGTAAATTGTCACCACTTCTGAAGCGTGTGCAAAGTTTCATGATTTTTCGAGCACGTTTTGTATTTGCCACACTTCCTGCTACCAGCAGGTGGTGCTATTGCTATAATCATAATGAGCATTGGCATGTGTTCAGGACAGGAGTCTTATCAAACATGTGAAGTTTGTGGCAGATTGAAAATTGTATGCCTGAGTTACTGCAGGCTGTCTGTGGTTGCCTAGCAACATCAGAACTGCAAGCAACATTAATATTGAACTTATCTGATCATGCATATATCACCAAAAGGCCGAAATTGGGTGAACTAGTGCAAAAAATGCCCGTGCAAAATCAGTTTTTGTGTGTGTTTTTAGTAATTGTTGGTTTGGTGTGTGCTCATTGTTACAATTACACAGCAAAAGTTCAGTGACATTTTTATTTGTGCATGGTAAAAAGCACACAGTGAACTCCGAGAAAACGCTATGCTTGAGCAAACAGTTTGTGAATAGGCAACTACAAATGATGCCCGTGAAAGAGACTGTGAACGCATTGAATAGGATATGTTTAGTTGGTGAATAGCATAGGCTATTATTACACAGTAGCGACAACGTTAAGCGCACCAGAATGAAATATAATATTCAGAAGTAAACACTAACAGCATAGCTGACATACAGATTCAGTTTACATCCACAAATGAATAAGCACCTCGATTCAGGGAGCAGTGCAAAGTGCCCGTGCAAAATCAGTTTTTGTGAGCTGATCGCCGTCAAAAAAGTTCAGGAGATATTTCTTGCGATGGCAATATGATCAAAAATAACTTTATATTGATTCAATGGATTAATAGCATTTTGAAAAAAAAAAAAAGTCATGAATTTATTGCATTTTTGGGAAAAAATAATCCGTTTTTATAATAAATCTTAAAAAATTCAAATCCAGATTTTGATTTTCAATGTTGTTATAACCTAAAGATTCTATGTGAAAGTTTGAAACAGAAAATAGTGGTTTTCACACATTTAGTGGTTATCTCACATTCGAGAGATATGCGAATAACACACAGACAGACAGACGGACGTTTCTGTAATTTATAGATAGATGGATTTATCACGTTCGGGAACCAAACTATAATATTCAGAAGTAAACAGTGTAGCTGACTGAGTGTTTATGTCAGAATGTTTATTTTTAAACCACAGCCTTCTTGGGGCTTCTTTGACCGATACAACTCTCTAATGTCAGAATGTTTATTTTTAAACCACAACCTTCTAAAAATGATATATTTAACGATATCTTTTGCATTTCTCATCCAAACAATGTCAAACTTGGCACTGCACTTACTCGTGCCCGTGGCGAGACACCTGTCGAGTTTGAAATCAATCGGACTAACGGTTCGAGAGATATGCGAGGAACAGACACACACACACACAGACAGACAGACAGACAGACGTTCCTGTAATTTATAGATAGATGTTTGTCAGGCCGCCGAGGGCACACCCTTCGACGAAAACTCTAGATCTTCGCAATTTAACGTCACAAAGGCCTTAAGATTACACTCACCAAATTTGAAGAGTATCGGATCAAATCTGTAGGAGGAGTTCGTTAAAGTACAACATCAGGAAATTACGAAAAATGCCCAAAATCCAGGAGGAAGTTCAAAATAGCTCACTTCCTGTTGTGTTTAGGGCTATGCTCCAAGAGACTTTTCTGTAGGTATTGGGTCATTACATGTATGTACCAAATTTCATACCTGTACGTGAAACCAGGAGCCGGGGCAAAATGTGGGGGCAATAATTTACCGAATTTGCCCCCCCCAATTCTGAAAACCATATCACACGTAAATTTTCACCACTTCTGAAGCGTGTGCAAAGTTTCATGAGTTTTCGAGCATGTTTAGGCCCTCTAAAAAGCGATTCACTTTGGAGAAGAAGAATAATAATAAACGGAGCAAAAACAATAGGGTCCTCTCACCATCGGTGCTCGGGCCCTAATTAAAGCTGCAAGCAGCGATGAAAAGGGCCCTCGCACCCCTGCCACCGCCACCCGGCACCTTTAGGAAAGGCCTTAAGATTACACTCACCAAATTTGAAGAGGATCAGATCAAAACTGTAGGAGTTTGTTAAAGTACAACATCAGGAAATGGCAAAAACTGCCCAAAATCTGACAGGAAGTTCAAAATAACTGACTTCCTGTTGTGTTTAGGGCTATGCTCCAAGAGACTTTTTTGTAGGTATTGGGTCTTTACATGTGTGTACCAAATTTCATACCTGTACGTGAAACGTCGAGCCGGGGCAAAATGTAGGGGCAATAAGTAAGCCATTTTGCCCCACCCAATTTTTAAAACCACATCACACGTAAATTGTCACCACTTCTGAAGCGTGTGCAAAGTTTCATGATTTTTCGAGCACGTTTTGTATTTGCCACACTTCCTGCTACCAGCAGGTGGTGCTATTGCTATAATCATAATGAGCATTGGCATGTGTTCAGGACAGGACTCTTATCAAACATGTGAAGTTTGTGGCAGATTGAAAATTGTATGCCTGAGTTACTGCAGGCTGTCTGTGGTTGCCTAGCAACATCAGAACTGCAAGCAACATTAATATTGAACTTATCTGATCATGCATATATCACCAAAAGGCCGAAATTGGGTGAACTAGTGCAAAAAATGCCCGTGCAAAATCAGTTTTTGTGTGTGTTTTTAGTAATTGTTGGTTTGGTGTGTGCTCATTGTTACAATTACACAGCAAAAGTTCAGTGACATTTTTATTTGTGCATGGTAAAAAGCACACAGTGAACTCCGAGAAAACGCTATGCTTGAGCAAACAGTTTGTGAATAGGCAACTACAAATGATGCCCGTGAAAGAGACTGTGAACGCATTGAATAGGATATGTTTAGTTGGTGAATAGCATAGGCTACTATTACACAGTAGCGACAACGTTAAGCGCACCAGAATGAAATATAATATTCAGAAGTAAACACTAACAGCATAGCTGACTTACAGATTCAGTTTACATCCACAAATGAATAAGCACCTCGATTCAGGGAGCAGTGCAAAGTGCCCGTGCAAAATCAGTTTTTGTGAGCTGATCGCCGTCAAAAAAGTTCAGGAGATATTTCTTGCGATGGCAATATGATCAAAAATAACTTTATATTGATTCAATGGATTAATAGCATTTAAAAAAAAAAAAAAAAAGTCATGAATTTATTGCATTTTTGGGAAAAAATAATCCGTTTTAATAATAAATCTTAAAAAATTCAAATCCAGATTTTGATTTTCAATGTTGTTATAACCTAAAGATGCTATGTGAAAGTTTGAAACAGAAAATAGTGGTTTTCACACATTTAGTGGTTATCTCACATTCGAGAGATATGCGAATAACACACAGACAGACAGACGGACGTTTCTGTAATTTATAGATAGATGGATTTATCACGTTCGGGAACCAAACTATAATATTCAGAAGTAAACAGTGTAGCTGACTGAGTGTTTATGTCAGAATGTTTATTTTTAAACCACAGCCTTCTTGGGGCTTCTTTGACCGATACAACTCTCTAATGTCAGAATGTTTATTTTTAAACCACAACCTTCTAAAAATGATATATTTAACGATATCTTTTGCATTTCTCATCCAAACAATGTCAAACTTGGCACTGCACTTACTCGTGCCCGTGGCAAGACACCTGTCGAGTTTGAAATCAATCGGACTAACGGTTCGAGAGATATGCGAGGAACAGACACACACACACACAGACAGACAGACAGACAGACGTTCCTGTAATTTATAGATAGATGTTTGTCAGGCCGCCGAGGGCACACCCTTCGACGAAAACTCTAGATCTTCGCAATTTAACGTCACAAAGGCCTTAAGATTACACTCACCAAATTTGAAGAGTATCAGATCAAATCTGTAGGAGGAGTTCGTTAAAGTACAACATCAGGAAATTACGAAAAATGCCCAAAATCCAGGAGGAAGTTCAAAATAGCTCACTTCCTGTTGTGTTTAGGGCTATGCTCCAAGAGACTTTTCTGTAGGTATTGGGTCATTACATGTATGTACCAAATTTCATACCTGTACGTGAAACCAGGAGCCGGGGCAAAATGTGGGGGCAATAATTTACCGAATTTGCCCCCCACAATTCTGAAAACCATATCACACGTAAATTTTCACCACTTCTGAAGCGTGTGCAAAGTTTCATGAGTTTTCGAGCATGTTTAGGCCCTCTAAAAAGCGATTCACTTTGGAGAAGAAGAATAATAATAAACGGAGCAAAAACAATAGGGTCCTCTCACCATCGGTGCTCGGGCCCTAATAATAAACAGAGCAATTCCAAGAGGGTCCTCACACCATCGGTGCTCGGGCCCTAATTAAAGCTGCAAGCAGCGATGAAAGGGCCCTCGCACCCGTGCCGCCGCCACCCGGTGGCTTTAGGAAGACAGAGCATGGTTGGACAATGTGCATTTAAGGAGGTATATATAGTAGTTGCTAGCAGGTTTAGTATGTTTTTAGCATGCTTAGTACACAATAGTTATGTGGTTAGTACTGCATTACTGTGTTAAACATGTCAGTTTCTGTTGCCAGTAGGTGGGGCTATGTCTATATCTGAATATCGCTATGTAGATGTGTTCAGTGCAGGACTTTTATCAAACATGTGGAGTTTGGGGCAGATTGGACATTGTATGCTTGAGTTACAACAACTTCCTTTAGCATTTCTAGCATGTTTTATGATGTTTCTAGCATATTACATATTAAAGGGTTAGTTCACCCAAAAATTTAAATTCTGTCAGTAATTACTCACCCTCATGTTGTTCCAACCGCGTAAGACCTTCGTTCATCTTCGGAACACAAATTAAGATATTTTTGATGAAATCTGAGCCATGTTTCACTCCTCCATAGGCTTCCAGTGTGACCGAAACTTGCTGGCCCAGAAAAGTTATTAAAGAGATCGTTAATATAGTCCAAGTGACTCCAGTGGCTCAATCTTAAGTATATCAAGCGACGAGAATACTTTTTGTGCGCAAAAACAAACAAAAATAACAACTTTATTCCACTATTCATTTCCTTCTCTCTGGATGTCTAGTTGGTTTGCGTAGTGTTTTTGCGCAGTGCGTCTGTGTCACACGTCACCACGTAGGCTCACTATTGGCCGACGCCGGTCATGTGTGTGTTGCGTGATGACGTGCAACACAGACGCGCAGCGCAAACACACTACGAGGCCCAGAGAGAAGGAAATGAAAAGTGGAATAAAGTCGTTATTTTTGTTTGTTTTTGCGCACAAAAAGTATTCTCGTCGCATGATAAACTTAATGTAGTGCCACTGTAGTTACTTGGACTATTTTAACGATGTTTTAATAACTATTCTGGGCCGGTGAGTTTCGGTCACACTGGAAGCCTATGGAGGAGTCAAAATTCTGTCAGATTTCATCAAAAATATCTTAATTTGTGTTCCGAAGATGAACGAAAGACTTACATGGTTGGAACAACATGAGGGTGAGTAATTACTGACAGAATTTTCATTTTTGGGTGAACTAACCCTTTAATTTTGGGGTAGATTGGACATTGAATGCCTGAGTTACAGCAAATTCATATTTAATTGCAGTAATAGGATGCTTTAACACTTAGCTAAGTATTTGATTGCATGTTTCTAGTATGTTGCTAACATGTTTAGCAGTTGGTGACACTTTTTTATATGTTATTAGGAGTCCAGAATAGTGTTAAACGTCACTTCCTGTTGCCAGCAGGCGGCGCTATGACTATATCTGAATATGAGCATGGACTTGTGTTCAGGAGATAACTATTATCAAACGTGTGAAGTTTGGGGTAGATTGGACATTGTATGCCTAAGTTACAACAACTTCCTTTAGCATTTCTAGCATGCTTTAGAACTTAGCTATGTGTTGCTAGCATGTTTATTGCATGTTACATATTAAGTTTGGGGCAGATTGGACATTCCATGCCTGTGTTACAGCAAATTCATATTTAATTGCAGCAATAGCATGCTTTAGCACTTAGCTAAGTGTTTGCTAATATGTTTCTAGTATGTTGTTAGCATGTTTAGCACTTGCTGGCACTTTTTTATATGTTATCAGGAGTCCACAACAGTGTTTAACATGTCACTTCCTGTTGCCAGCAGGCGGTGCTATGACTGTAACTGAATGAGCATGGTCATGTGTTCAGGACAGAACGCTTATCAAAAGTGTGAAGTTTGGCGCAGATTGGACATTGCCTTCTTGAGTAACAACAACATCCTGTTTCATTGAATTAGCTAAGTATTGCTAGCATGTTTTAACATGTTTCTAGCATTTTTAGAAGTCAGTGGCATTTTTAACATGTTGCTAGAACGGCATCAACGTGTTAAACATGACACTTCCTGTTACCAGTAGGTGGCGCTATTACTATAACTAAATATTATCATGTAGATGTGTTCAGGCCATGACTCTTATCAAACGTGTGAAGTCTGGGGCAGATTGGACATTCTGTGCCTGAGTTACAACAAATGTCTATTTAATTGCAGTAATAGCATGCTTTAGCACTTAGCTAGGTGTTTGCTAGCATGTTTTAGCATGTTTCTAGTATGTTGTTAGCATGTTTAGCACTTGCTGGCACTTTTTTATATGTTATCAGGAGTCCACAAGAGTGTTAAACATGTCACTTCCTGTTGCCAGCAGGTGGCGCTATGACTATAACTGAATATGAGCATGGTCATGTGTTCAGGACAGAACGCTTATCAAAAGTGTGAAGTTTGGGGCAGATTGGACATTCCATGCCTTAGTTACAGCAACTTCCTATTTATTTGCAGCAATAGCATGCTTTAGCACTTAGCTAAGTGTTTGCTAACATGTTTCTAGTATGTTGTTAGCATGTTTAGCTCTTGCTGCCACTTTTTTATATGTTATCAGGAGTCCACAACAGTGTTTAACATGTCACTTCCTGTTGCCAGCAGGTGGCGCTATGACTGTAACTGAATATGAGCATGGTCATGTGTTCAGGACAGAACGCTTATCAAAAGTGTGAAGTTTGGCGCAGATTGGACATTGCCTTCTTGAGTAACAACAACATCCTGTTTCATTGAATTAGCATGCTTTAGCACTTAGCTAAGTATTGCTAGCATGTTTTAACATGTTTCTAGCATTTTTAGAAGTCAATGGCATTTTTAACATGTTGCTAGAACGGCATCAACGTGTTAAACATGACACTTCCTGTTACCAGTAGGTGGCGCTATTACTATAACTGAATATTCTCATGTAGATGTGTTCAGGCCATGACTCTTATCAAACGTGTGAAGTTTGGGGCAGATTGGACATTCCGTGCCTGAGTTACAGCAAATTCCTATTTAATTGCAGTAATAGCATGCTTTAGCACTTAGCTAAGTGTTTGCTAGCATGTTTTAGCATGTTTCTAGTAAGTTGTTAGCATGTTTAGCACTTGCTGGCACTTTTTTATATGTTATCAGGAGTCCACAAGAGTGTTAAACATGTCACTTCCTGTTGCCAGCAGGTGGCGCTATGACTGTAACTGAATATGAGCATGGTCATGTGTTTAGGACAGAACGCTTATCAAAAGTGTGAAGTTTGGGGCAGATTGGACATTCCATGCCTGAGTTACAGCAACTTCCTGTTTCATGGCGAAACATCAAAATTTGTCAGGCCGCCGAGGGCCCGCCCTTCGACGAAAACTCAAGATCTTCGCAATTTAACGTCGCAAAGGCCTTAAGATTACACTCACCAAATTTGAAGATGATCAGATTAAAACTGTAGGAGGAGTTCGTTAAAGTACGAGGCCTGAAAATGGCAAAAAGTGCACAAAAATCAGAGAGGAAGTTGAAAATGGCTGACTTCCTGTTGTGTTTAGAGCTATGCTCCAAGAGACTTTTTTGTAGGTATTAGGTCATTACACATATGTACCGAATTTCGTACACGTACGTGGAACACAGCGGGAGGCGCACTCTGTTGAACTTTTATAGGTGGCGCTATCGAGCCATTTTGCCCCGCCCAATTCTGAAACCTATATCAGATGTAAATTTTCGCCAGTTCTGACGCGTGTGCAAAGTTTCGTGAGTTTTCGAGCATGTTTAGGCCCTCAAAAATGCAATTAAATGCGGAGAAGAATAATAATAATTAAAGCTGCAAGCAGCGATGAAAGGGCCCTCGCACCCGTGCCATCAACACTCGGTGGCTTTAGGAAGACAGAGCATGGTTGGGAAATGTACATTTAAGGAGGTATATATAGTAAGAGTATGTCAAAGTCAGTTACAAAATGTTTTGTATAATGGTGATAATAGCATGCTTCATGACTCAGCTAAGTGTTGCTAGCATGTTTAGTCTGTTTCTAGCATGCTTAGTACACAATTATTATGTGGTTAGTACTGCATTACTGTGTTAACCATGTCAGTTTCTGTTGCCAGTAGGTGGCGTTATGACTATAACTGAATATGAGCTTGGATGTGTGTTCAGGACAGAACTCTTATCAAACGTGTGAAGTTTGGTGCAAATTGGACATTGCCTTCTTGAGTAACAACAAAGTCATGTTTCATTGAATTAGCATGCTTTAGCACTTAGCTAAGCATTGTTAGCATGTTTTAACATGTTTCTAGCATGTTTAGAACTCAATGGCATTTTTAACATGTTGCTAGAACGGCATCAACGTGTTAAACATGTCACTTCCTGTTGCCAGTTGGTGGCGCTATTACTATAATTGAACATTCTCATGTAGATGTGTTCAGGCCATGACTCTTATCAAAAGTGTGAAGTTTGGGGCAGATTGGACATTCCATGCCTGAGTTACAGCAAATTCCTATTTAATTGCAATAATAGCATGCTTTAGCACTTGGCTAAGAGTTTGCTAGCATGTTTTAGCATGTTTCTAGTATGTTGTTAGCATGTTTAACACTTGCTGGCACTTTTTTATATGTTATTAGGAGTCCATAACAGTGTTGAACATGTCACTTCCTGTTGCCAGCAGGTGGCGCTATGACTGTAACTGAATATAAGCATGGTCATGTGTTCAGGACAGAACGCTTATCAAAAGTGTGAAGTTTGGGGCAGATTGGACATTCCATGCCTGAGTTACAGCAAATTCATATTTAATTGCAGTAATATCATTCTTTAGCACTTAGCTAAGTGTTTGCTAGTATGTTTTAGCATGTCTATAGTATGTTGGTAGGATGTTTAGCACCTACTGGCATTTTTTTATATGTTATTAGGAGTCAAGAACAGTGTTAAACGTCACTTCCTGTTGCCAGCAGGTGGCGCTATGACTATAACTAAATATGAGCATGGACATGTGTTCAAGAGATAACTCTTATCAAACGTGTGACGTTTGGGGTAGATTGTACATTGCCTTCTTGAGTAACAACAAAGTCCTGTTTCATTGAATTAGCATGCTTTAGCACTTAGCTAAGTATTGCTAGTATGTTTTAACATGTTTCTAGCATGTTTAGAAGTCAATGGCATTTTTAACATGTTGCTAGAATGGCATCAACGTGTTAAACATGACACTTCCTGTTACCAGTAGGTGGCGCTATTACTATAACTGAATATTCTCATGTAGATATGTTCAGGACAGAACGCTTATCAAAAGTGTGAAGTTTGGGGCAGATTGGACATTCCATGCCTGAGTTACAGCAAATTCCTATTTAATTGCAATAATAGCATGCTTTAGCACTTAGCTAAGAGTTTGCTAGCATGTTTTAGCATGCTTCTAGTATGTTGTTAGCATGTTTAGCACTTGCTGGCACTTTTTTATATGTTATTAGGAGTCCATAACAGTGTTAAACATGTCACTTCCTGTTGCCAGCAGGTGGCGCTATGACTATAACTGAATATGAGCATGGTCATGTGTTCAGGACAGAACGTTTATTAAAAGTGTGAAGTTTGGGGCAGATTGGACATTGCCTTCTTGAGTAACAACAACATCCTGCTTCATTGAATTAGCATGCTTTAGCACTTAGCTAAGTATTGCTAGTATGTTTTAACATGTTTCTAGCATGTTTAGAAGTCAATGGCATTTTTAACATGTTGCTAGAATGGCATCAACGTGTTAAACATGACACTTCCTGTTACCAGTAGGTGGCGCTATTACTATAACTGAATATTCTCATGTAGATATGTTCAGGACAGAACGCTTATCAAAAGTGTGAAGTTTGGGGCAGATTGGACATTCCATGCCTGAGTTACAGCAAATTCCTATTTAATTGCAATAATAGCATGCTTTAGCACTTAGCTAAGAGTTTGCTAGCATGTTTTAGCATGCTTCTAGTATGTTGTTAGCATGTTTAGCACTTGCTGGCACTTTTTTATATGTTATTAGGAGTCCATAACAGTGTTAAACATGTCACTTCCTGTTGCCAGCAGGTGGCGCTATGACTATAACTGAATATGAGCATGGTCATGTGTTCAGGACAGAACTCTTATCAAACGTATGAAGTTTGGGGCAGATTGGACATTCCATGCCTGAGTTACAGCAACTTCCTGTTTCATGGCGAAACATCAAAATTTGTCAGGCCGCCGAGGACCCGCCCTTCGACGAAAACTCAAGATCTTCGCAATTTAACGTCGCAAAGGCCTTAAGATTACACTCACCAAATTTGAAGATGATCAGATTAAAACTGTAGGAGGAGTTCGTTAAAGTATGAGGCCTGAAAATGTCAAAAACTGCACAAAAATCTGGGAGGAAGTTCAAAATGGCTGACTTCCTGTTGGGTTTAGGGCTATGCTCCAAGAGACTTTTTTGTAGGTATTAGGTCATTACATGTATGTACCGAATTTCGTGCACGTACGTGGAACGTTGCGGGAGGCGCACTCCGTTGAACTTTTATAGGTGGCGCTATCGAGCCGTTTTGCCCCGTCCAATTCTGAAACCTATATCAGATGTAAATTTTCGCCAGTTCTGACGCGTGTGCAAAGTTTCGTGAGTTTTCGCGCATGTTTAGGCCCTCAAAAATGCAATTCAATGCGGAGAAGAATAATAATAATAATTAAAGCTGCAAGCAGCGATGAAAGGGCCCTCGCACCCGTGCCATCAACACTCGGTGGCTTTAGGAAGACAGAGCATGGTTGGGAAATGTACATTTAAGGAGGTATATATAGTAAGAGTATGTCAAAGTCAGTTACAAAATGTTTTGTATAATGGTGATAATAGCATGCTTCATGACTCAGCTAAGTGTTGCTAGCATGTTTAGTGTGTTTCTAGCATGCTTAGTACACAATAATTATGTGGTTAGTACTGCATTACTGTGTTAACCATGTCAGTTTCTGTTGCCAGTAGGTGGCGTTATGACTATAACTGAATATGAGCTTGGATGTGTGTTCAGGACAGAACTCTTATCAAACGTGTGAAGTTTGGTGCAAATTGGACATTGCCTTCTTGAGTAACAACAAAGTCATGTTTAATTGAATTAGCATGCTTTAGCACTTAGCTAAGCATTGTTAGCATGTTTTAACATGTTTCTAGCATGTTTAGAACTCAATGGCATTTTTAACATGTTGCTAGAACGGCATCAACGTGTTAAACATGTCACTTCCTGTTGCCAGTTGGTGGCGCTATTACTATAATTGAACATTCTCATGTAGATGTGTTCAGGCCATGACTCTTATCAAAAGTGTGAAGTTTGGGGCAGATTGGACATTCCATGCCTGAGTTACAGCAAATTCCTATTTAATTGCAATAATAGCATGCTTTAGCACTTGGCTAAGAGTTTGCTAGCATGTTTTAGCATGTTTCTAGTATGTTGTTAGCATGTTTAACACTTGCTGGCACTTTTTTATATGTTATTAGGAGTCCATAACAGTGTTAAACATGTCACTTCCTGTTGCCAGCAGGTGGCGCTATGACTGTAACTGAATATAAGCATGGTCATGTGTTCAGGACAGAACGCTTATCAAAAGTGTGAAGTTTGGGGCAGATTGGACATTCCATGCCTGAGTTACAGCAAATTCATATTTAATTGCAGTAATATCATTCTTTAGCACTTAGCTAAGTGTTTGCTAGTATGTTTTAGCATGTCTATAGTATGTTGGTAGGATGTTTAGCACCTACTGGCATTTTTTTATATGTTATTAGGAGTCAAGAACAGTGTTAAACGTCACTTCCTGTTGCCAGCAGGTGGCGCTATTACTATAACTGAATATTCTCATGTAGATATGTTCAGGACAGAACGCTTATCAAAAGTGTGAAGTTTGGGGCAGATTGGACATTCCATGCCTGAGTTACAGCAAATTCCTATTTAATTGCAATAATAGCATGCTTTAGCACTTAGCTAAGAGTTTGCTAGCATGTTTTAGCATGCTTCTAGTATGTTGTTAGCATGTTTAGCACTTGCTGGCACTTTTTTATATGTTATTAGGAGTCCATAACAGTGTTAAACATGTCACTTCCTGTTGCCAGCAGGTGGCGCTATGACTATAACTGAATATGAGCATGGTCATGTGTTCAGGACAGAACGTTTATTAAAAGTGTGAAGTTTGGCGCAGATTGGACATTGCCTTCTTGAGTAACAACAACATCCTGTTTCATTGAATTAGCATGCTTTAGCACTTAGCTAAGTATTGCTAGTATGTTTTAACATGTTTCTAGCATGTTTAGAAGTCAATGGCATTTTTAACATGTTGCTAGAATGGCATCAACGTGTTAAACATGACACTTCCTGTTACCAGTAGGTGGCGCTATTACTATAACTGAATATTCTCATGTAGATATGTTCAGGACAGAACGCTTATCAAAAGTGTGAAGTTTGGGGCAGATTGGACATTCCATGCCTGAGTTACAGCAAATTCCTATTTAATTGCAATAATAGCATGCTTTAGCACTTAGCTAAGAGTTTGCTAGCATGTTTTAGCATGCTTCTAGTATGTTGTTAGCATGTTTAGCACTTGCTGGCACTTTTTTATATGTTATTAGGAGTCCATAACAGTGTTAAACATGTCACTTCCTGTTGCCAGCAGGTGGCGCTATGACTATAACTGAATATGAGCATGGTCATGTGTTCAGGACAGAACGTTTATTAAAAGTGTGAAGTTTGGCGCAGATTGGACATTGCCTTCTTGAGTAACAACAACATCCTGTTTCATTGAATTAGCATGCTTTAGCACTTAGCTAAGTATTGCTAGTATGTTTTAACATGTTTCTAGCATGTTTAGAAGTCAATGGCATTTTTAACATGTTGCTAGAATGGCATCAACGTGTTAAACATGACACTTCCTGTTACCAGTAGGTGGCGCTATTACTATAACTGAATATTCTCATGTAGATATGTTCAGGACAGAACGCTTATCAAAAGTGTGAAGTTTGGGGCAGATTGGACATTCCATGCCTGAGTTACAGCAAATTCCTATTTAATTGCAATAATAGCATGCTTTAGCACTTAGCTAAGAGTTTGCTAGCATGTTTTAGCATGCTTCTAGTATGTTGTTATTATGTTTAGCACTTGCTGGCACTTTTTTATATGTTATTAGGAGTCCATAACAGTGTTAAACATGTCACTTTCTGTTGCCAGCAGGTGGCGCTATGACTATAACTGAATATGAGCATGGCCATGTGTTCAGGACAGAACTCTTATCAAACGTATGAAGTTTGGGGCAGATTGGACATTCCATGCCTGAGTTACAGCAACTTCCTGTTTCATGGCGAAACATCAAAATTTGTCAGGCCGCCGAGGACCCGCCCTTCGACGAAAACTCAAGATCTTCGCAATTTAACGTCGCAAAGACCTTAAGATTACACTCACCAAATTTGAAGATGATCAGATTAAAACTGTAGGAGGAGTTCGTTAAAGTATGAGGCCTGAAAATGTCAAAAACTGCACAAAAATCTGGGAGGAAGTTCAAAATGGCTGACTTCCTGTTGGGTTTAGGGCTATGCTCCAAGAGACTTTTTTGTAGGTATTAGGTCATTACATGTATGTACCGAATTTCGTGCACGTACGTGGAACGTTGCGGGAGGCGCACTCCGTTGAACTTTTATAGGTGGCGCTATCGAGCCGTTTTGCCCCGTCCAATTCTGAAACCTATATCAGATGTAAATTTTCGCCAGTTCTGACGCGTGTGCAAAGTTTCGTGAGTTTTCGCGCATGTTTAGGCCCTCAAAAATGCAATTCAATGCGGAGAAGAAGAATAATAATAATAATTAAAGCTGCAAGCAGCGATGAAAGGGCCCTCGCACCCGTGCCATCAACACTCGGTGGCTTTAGGAAGACAGAGCATGGTTGGGAAATGTACATTTAAGGAGGTATATATAGTAAGAGTATGTCAAAGTCAGTTACAAAATGTTTTGTATAATGGTGATAATAGCATGCTTCATGACTCAGCTAAGTGTTGCTAGCATGTTTAGTGTGTTTCTAGCATGCTTAGTACACAATAATTATGTGGTTAGTACTGCATTACTGTGTTAACCATGTCAGTTTCTGTTGCCAGTAGGTGGCGTTATGACTATAACTGAATATGAGCTTGGATGTGTGTTCAGGACAGAACTCTTATCAAACGTGTGAAGTTTGGTGCAAATTGGACATTGCCTTCTTGAGTAACAACAAAGTCATGTTTCATTGAATTAGCATGCTTTAGCACTTAGCTAAGCATTGTTAGCATGTTTTAACATGTTTCTAGCATGTTTAGAACTCAATGGCATTTTTAACATGTTGCTAGAACGGCATCAACGTGTTAAAACATGTCACTTCCTGTTGCCAGTTGGTGGCGCTATTACTATAATTGAACATTCTCATGTAGATGTGTTCAGGCCATGACTCTTATCAAAAGTGTGAAGTTTGGGGCAGATTGGACATTCCATGCCTGAGTTACAGCAAATTCCTATTTAATTGCAATAATAGCATGCTTTAGCACTTGGCTAAGAGTTTGCTAGCATGTTTTAGCATGTTTCTAGTATGTTGTTAGCATGTTTAACACTTGCTGGCACTTTTTTATATGTTATTAGGAGTCCATAACAGTGTTAAACATGTCACTTCCTGTTGCCAGCAGGTGGCGCTATGACTGTAACTGAATATAAGCATGGTCATGTGTTCAGGACAGAACGCTTATCAAAAGTGTGAAGTTTGGGGCAGATTGGACATTCCATGCCTGAGTTACAGCAAATTCATATTTAATTGCAGTAATATCATTCTTTAGCACTTAGCTAAGTGTTTGCTAGTATGTTTTAGCATGCTTCTAGTATGTTGTTAGCATGTTTAGCACTTGCTGGCACTTTTTTATATGTTATTAGGAGTCCATAACAGTGTTAAACATGTCACTTCCTGTTGCCAGCAGGTGGCGCTATGACTATAACTGAATATGAGCATGGTCATGTGTTCAGGACAGAACGTTTATTAAAAGTGTGAAGTTTGGCGCAGATTGGACATTGCCTTCTTGAGTAACAACAACATCCTGTTTCATTGAATTAGCATGCTTTAGCACTTAGCTAAGTATTGCTAGTATGTTTTAACATGTTTCTAGCATGTTTAGAAGTCAATGGCATTTTTAACATGTTGCTAGAATGGCATCAACGTGTTAAACATGACACTTCCTGTTACCAGTAGGTGGCGCTATTACTATAACTGAATATTCTCATGTAGATATGTTCAGGACAGAACGCTTATCAAAAGTGTGAAGTTTGGGGCAGATTGGACATTCCATGCCTGAGTTACAGCAAATTCCTATTTAATTGCAATAATAGCATGCTTTAGCACTTAGCTAAGAGTTTGCTAGCATGTTTTAGCATGCTTCTAGTATGTTGTTAGCATGTTTAGCACTTGCTGGCACTTTTTTATATGTTATTAGGAGTCCATAACAGTGTTAAACATGTCACTTCCTGTTGCCAGCAGGTGGCGCTATGACTATAACTGAATATGAGCATGGTCATGTGTTCAGGACAGAACGTTTATTAAAAGTGTGAAGTTTGGCGCAGATTGGACATTGCCTTCTTGAGTAACAACAACATCCTGTTTCATTGAATTAGCATGCTTTAGCACTTAGCTAAGTATTGCTAGTATGTTTTAACATGTTTCTAGCATGTTTAGAAGTCAATGGCATTTTTAACATGTTGCTAGAATGGCATCAACGTGTTAAACATGACACTTCCTGTTACCAGTAGGTGGCGCTATTACTATAACTGAATATTCTCATGTAGATATGTTCAGGACAGAACGCTTATCAAAAGTGTGAAGTTTGGGGCAGATTGGACATTCCATGCCTGAGTTACAGCAAATTCCTATTTAATTGCAATAATAGCATGCTTTAGCACTTAGCTAAGAGTTTGCTAGCATGTTTTAGCATGCTTCTAGTATGTTGTTAGCATGTTTAGCACTTGCTGGCACTTTTTTATATGTTATTAGGAGTCCATAACAGTGTTAAACATGTCGCTTCCTGTTGCCAGCAGGTGGCGCTATGACTATAACTGAATATGAGCATGGTCATGTGTTCAGGACAGAACTCTTATCAAACGTGTGAAGTTTGGGGCAGATTGGACATTCCATGCCTGAGTTACAGCAACTTCCTGTTTCATGGCGAAACATCGAAATTTGTCAGGCCGCCGAGGACCCGCCCTTCGACGAAAACTCAAGATCTTCGCAATTTAACGTCGCAAAGGCCTTAAGATTACACTCACCAAATTTGAAGATGATCAGATTAAAACTGTAGGAGGAGTTCGTTAAAGTACGAGGCCTGAAAATGGCAAAAACTGCACAAAAATCTGAGAGGAAGTTGAAAATGGCTGACTTCCTGTTGTGTTTAGGGCTATGCTCCAAGAGACTTTTTTGTAGGTATTAGGTCATTACATGTATGTACCGAATTTCGTGCACGTACGTGGAACGTTGCGGGAGGCGCACTCCGTTGAACTTTTATAGGTGGCGCTATCGAGCCGTTTTGCCCCGTCCAATTCTGAAACCTATATCAGATGTAAATTTTCGCCAGTTCTGACGCGTGTGCAAAGTTTCGTGAGTTTTCGCGCATGTTTAGGCCCTCAAAAATGCAATTCAATGCGGAGAAGAAGAATAATAATAATAATAATAATAATAATAATAAACAGAGCAATTCCAAGAGGGTCCTCACACCATCGGTGCTCGGGCCCTAATTAAAGCTGCAAGCAGCGATGAAAGGGCCCTCGCACCCGTGCCATCAACACTCGGTGGCTTTAGGAAGACAGAGCATGGTTGGGAAATGTACATTTAAGGAGGTATATATAGTAAGAGTATGACAAAGTTAGTAACAAAATGTTTTGTATAATGGTGATAATAGCATGCTTCATGACTCAGCTAAGTGTTGCTAGCATGTTTAGTCTGTTTCTAGCATGCTTAGTACACAATAATTATGTGGTTAGTACTGCATTACTGTGTTAACCATGTCAGTTTCTGTTGCCAATAGGTGGCGTTATGACTATTGCTGAATATGAGCATGGATGTGTGTTCAGGACAGAACTCTTATCAAACGTGTGAAGTTTGGTGCAAATTGGAAATTGCCTTCTTGAGTAACAAAAAAGTCATGTTTCATTGAATTAGCATTCTTTAGCACTTAGCTAAGCATTGTTAGCATGTTTTAACATGTTTCTAGCATGTTTAGAACTCAATGGCATTTTTAACATGTTGCTAGAACGGCATCAACGTGTTAAACATGTCACTTCCTGTTGCCAGTAGGTGGCGCTATTACTATAAATGAACATTCTCATGTAGATGTATTCAGGCCATGACTCTTATCAAAAGTGTGAAGTTTGGGGCAGATTGGACATTCCATGCCTGAGTTACAGCAAATGCCTATTTAATTGCAATAATAGCATGCTTTAGCACTTAGCTAAGAGTTTGCTAGCATGTTTTAGCATGTTTATAATATGTTGTTAGCATGTTTAAAACTTGCTGGCACTTTTTTATATGTTATTAGGAGTCCATAACAGTGTTAAACATGTCACTTCCTGTTGCCAGCAGGTGGCGCTATGTCTGTAACTGAATATAAGCATGGTCATGTGTTCAGGACAGAACGCTTATCAAAAGTGTGAAGTTTGGGGCAGATTGGACATTCCATGCCTGAGTTACAGCAAATTCATATTTAATTGCAGTAATATCATTCTTTAGCACTTAGCTAAGTGTTTGCTAGTATGTTTTATCATGTCTCTAGTATGTTGGTAGGATGTTTAGCACCTACTGGCATTTTTTTATATGTTATTAGGAGTCAAGAACAGTGTTAAACATCCCTTCCTTTTGCCAGCAGGTGGCGCTATGACTATAACTAAATATGAGCATGGACATGTGTTCAAAAGATAACTCTTATCAAACGTGTGAAGTTTGGGGTAGATTGTACATTGCCTTCTTGAGTAACAACAAAGTCCTGTTTCATTGAATTAGCATGCTTTAGCACTTAGCTAAGTATTGCTAGCATGTTTTAATATGTTTCTAACATGTTTAGAACTCAATGGCATTTTTAACATGTTGCTAGAATGGCATCAACGTGTTAAACATGACACTTCCTGTTACCAGTAGGTGGCGCTATTACTATAACTGAATTTGAGCATAGACATGTGTTCAGGCCATGATTCTTATCAAACGTGTGAAGTTTGGGGCAGATTGGACATTCCATGCCTGGGTTACAGCAAATTCCTATTTAATTGCAATAATAGCATGCTTTAGCACTTAGCTAAGAGTTTGCTAGCATGTTTTAGCATGCTTCTAGTATGTTGTTAGCATGTTTAGCACTTGCTGGCACTTTTTTATATGTTATTAGGAGTCCATAACAGTGTTAAACATGTCACTTCCTGTTGCCAGCAGGTGGCGCTATGACTGTAACTGAATATGAGCATGGTCATGTGTTCAGGACAGAATGCTTATCAAAAGTGTGAAGTTTGGGGCAGATTGGACATTCCATGCCTGAGTTACAGCAACTTCCTGCTTCATGGCGAAACATCGAAATTTGTCAGGCCGCCGAGGACCCGCCCTTTGACGAAAACTCAAGATCTTCGCAATTTAACGTCGCAAAGGCCTTAAGATTACACTCACCAAATTTGAAGATGATCAGATTAAAACTGTAGGAGGAGTTCGTTAAAGTACGAGGCCTGAAAATGGCAAAAACTGCACAAAAATCTGAGAGGAAGTTCAAAATGGCTGACTTCCTGTTGTGTTTAGGGCTATGCTTCAAGAGACTTTTTTGTAGGTATTAGGTCATTACACGTATGTACCGAATTTCGTGCACGTACGTGGAACGTTGCGGGAGGCGCACTCCGTTGAACTTTTATAGGTGGCGCTATCGAGCCATTTTGCCCCGTCCAATTCTTAAACCTATATCAGATGTAAATTTTCGCCAGTTCTGACGCGTGTGCAAAGTTTCGTGAGTTTTCGAGCATGTTTAGGCCCTCAAAAATGCAATTCAATGCGGAGAAGAAGAAGAAGAAGAATAATAATAATAATTAAAGCTGCAAGCAGCGATGAAAGGGCCCTCGCACCCATGCCATCAACACTCGGTGGCTTTAGGAAGACAGAGCATGGTTGGGAAATGTACATTTAAGGAGGTATATATAGTAAGAGTATGTCAAAGTCAGTTACAAAATGTTTTGTATAATGGTGATAATAGCATGCTTCATGACTCAGCTAAGTGTTGCTAGCATGTTTAGTCTGTTTCTAGCATGCTTAGTACACAATTATTATGTGGTTAGTACTGCATTACTGTGTTAACCATGTCAGTTTCTGTTGCCAGTAGGTTGCGTTATGACTATAACTGAATATGAGCATGGATGTGTGTTCAGGACAGAACTCTTATCAAACGTGTGAAGTTTGGTGCAAATTGGACATTGCCTTCTTGAGTAACAACAAAGTCATGTTTCATTGAATTAGCATTCTTTAGCACGTACCTAAGCATTGTTAGCATGTTTTAACATGTTTCTAGCATGTTTAGAACTCAATGGCATTTTTAACATGTTGCTAGAACGGCATCAACGTGTTAAACATGTCACTTCCTGTTGCCAGTAGGTGGCGCTATTACTATAACTGAACATTCTCATGTAGATGTGTTCAGGCCATGACTCTTATCAAAAGTGTGAAGTTTGGGGCAGATTGGACATTCCATGCCTGAGTTACAGCAAATTCCTATTTAATTGCAATAATAGCATGCGTTAGCACTTAGCTAAGAGTTTGCTAGCATGTTTTAGCATGTTTCTAGTATGTTGTTAGCATGTTTAACACTTGCTGGCACTTTTTTATATGTTATTAGGAGTCCATAACAGTGTTAAACATGTCACTTCCTGTTGCCAGCAGGTGGCGCTATGACTGTAACTGAATATAAGCATGGTCATGTGTTCAGGACAGAACGCTTATCAAAAGTGTGAAGTTTGGGGCAGATTGGACATTCCATGCCTGAGTTACAGCAAATTCATATTTAATTGCAGTAATATCATTCTTTAGCACTTAGCTAAGTGTTTGCTAGTATGTTTCAGCATGTCTCTAGTATGTTGGTAGGATGTTTAGCACCTACTGGCATTTTTTTATATGTTATTAGGAGTCAAGAACAGTGTTAAACGTCACTTCCTGTTGCCAGCAGGTGGCGCTATGACTATAACTAAATATGAGCATGGACATGTGTTCAAGAGATAACTCTTATCAAACGTGTGAAGTTTGGGGTAGATTGTACATTGCCTTCTTGAGTAACAACAAAGTCCTGTTTCATTGAATTAGCATGCTTTAGCATTTAGCTAAGTATTGCTAGCATGTTTTAACATGTTTCTAGCATGTTTAGAACTCAATGGCATTTTTAACATGTTGCTAGAACGGCATCAACGTGTTAAACATGTCACTTCCTGGTGCCAGTAGGTGGCGCTATTACTATAACTAAATTTGAGCATAGACATGTGTTCAGGCCATGATTCTTATCAAACGTGTGAAGTTTGGGGCAGATTGGACATTCCATGCCTGAGTTACAGCAAATTCCTATTTAATTGCAATAATAGCATGCTTTAGCACTTAGCTAAGAGTTTGCTAGCATGTTTTAGCATGTTTGTAGTATGTTGTTAGCATGTTTAACACTTGCTGGCACTTTTTTATATGTTATTAGGAGTCCATAACAGTGTTAAACATGTCACTTCCTGTTGCCAGCAGGTGGCGCTATGACTGTAACTGAATATAAGCATGGTCATGTGTTCAGGACAGAACGCTTATCAAAAGTGTGAAGTTTGGTGCAGATTGGACATTGCCTTCTTGAGTAACAACAACATCCTGTTTCATTGAATTAGCATGCTTTAGCACTTAGCTAAGTATTGCTAGCATGTTTTAACATGTTTCTAGCATGTTTAGAAGTCAATGGCATTTTTAACATGTTGCTAGAATGGCATCAACGTGTTAAACATGACACTTCCTGTTACCAGTAGGTGGCGCTATTACTATAACTGAATATTCTCATGTAGATGTGTTCAGGACAGAACGCTTATCAAAAGTGTGAAGTTTGGGGCAGATTGGACATTCCATGCCTGAGTTACAGCAAATTCCTATTTAATTGCAATAATAGCATGCTTTAGCACTTAGCTAAGAGTTTGCTAGCATGTTTTAGCATGCTTCTAGTATGTTGTTAGCATGTTTAGCACTTGCTGGCACTTTTTTATATGTTATTAGGAGTCCATAACAGTGTTAAACATGTCACTTCCTGTTGCCAGCAGGTGGCGCTATGACTATAACTGAATATGAGCATGGTCATGTGTTCAGGACAGAACTCTTATCAAAAGTGTGAAGTTTGGGGCAGATTGGACATTCCATGCCTGAGTTACAGCAACTTCCTGTTTCATGGCGAAACATCGAAATTTGTCAGGCCGCCGAGGACCCGCACTTCGACGAAAACTCAAGATCTTCGCAATTTAACGTCGCAAAGGCCTGAAGATTACACTCACCAAATTTGAAGATGATCAGATTAAAACTGTAGGAGGAGTTCGTTAAAGTACGAGGCCTGAAAATGGCAAAAACTGCACAAAAATCTGAGAGGAAGTTCAAAATGGCTGACTTCCTGTTGTGTTTAGGGCTACGCTCCAAGAGACTTTTTTGTAGGTATTAGGTAATTACATGTATGTACCGAATTTCGTGCACGTACGTGGAACGATGCGGGAGGCGCACTCCGTTGAACTTTTATAGGTGGCGCTATCGAGCCATTTTGCCCCGTCCAATTCTGAAACCTATATCAGATGTAAATTTTCGCCAGTTCTGACGCGTGTGCAAAGTTTCGTGAGTTTTCGAGCATGTTTAGGCCCTCAAAAATGCAATTCAATGCGGAGAAGAAGAATAATAATAATAATTAAAGCTGCAAGCAGCGATGAAAGGGCCCTCGCACCCATGCCAACAACACTCGGTGGCTTTAGGAAGACAGAGCATGGTTGGGAAATGTACATTTAAGGAGGTATATATAGTAAGAGTATGTCAAAGTCAGTTACAAAATGTTTTGTATAATGGTGATAATAGCATGCTTCATGACTCAGCTAAGTGTTGCTAGCATGTTTAGTCTGTTTCTATCATGCTTAGTACACAATTATTATGTGGTTAGTACTGCATTACTGTGTTAACCATGTCAGTTTCTGTTGCCAGTAGGTTGCGTTATGACTATAACTGAATATGAGCATGGATGTGTGTTCAGGACAGAACTCTTATCAAACGTGTGAAGTTTGGTGCAAATTGGACATTGCCTTCTTGAGTAACAACAAAGTCATGTTTCATTGAATTAGCATTCTTTAGCACGTACCTAAGCATTGTTAGCATGTTTTAACATGTTTCTAGCATGTTTAGAACTCAATGGCATTTTTAACATGTTGCTAGAACGGCATCAACGTGTTAAACATGTCACTTCCTGTTGCCAGTAGGTGGCGCTATTACTATAACTGAACATTCTCATGTAGATGTGTTCAGGCCATGACTCTTATCAAAAGTGTGAAGTTTGGGGCAGATTGGACATTCCATGCCTGAGTTACAGCAAATTCCTATTTAATTGCAATAATAGCATGCGTTAGCACTTAGCTAAGAGTTTGCTAGCATGTTTTAGCATGTTTCTAGTATGTTGTTAGCATGTTTAACACTTGCTGGCACTTTTTTATATGTTATTAGGAGTCCATAACAGTGTTAAACATGTCACTTCCTGTTGCCAGCAGGTGGCGCTATGACTGTAACTGAATATAAGCATGGTCATGTGTTCAGGACAGAACGCTTATCAAAAGTGTGAAGTTTGGGGCAGATTGGACATTCCATGCCTGAGTTACAGCAAATTCATATTTAATTGCAGTAATATCATTCTTTAGCACTTAGCTAAGTGTTTGCTAGTATGTTTCAGCATGTCTCTAGTATGTTGGTAGGATGTTTAGCACCTACTGGCATTTTTTTATATGTTATTAGGAGTCAAGAACAGTGTTAAACGTCACTTCCTGTTGCCAGCAGGTGGCGCTATGACTATAACTAAATATGAGCATGGACATGTGTTCAAGAGATAACTCTTATCAAACGTGTGAAGTTTGGGGTAGATTGTACATTGCCTTCTTGAGTAACAACAAAGTCCTGTTTCATTGAATTAGCATGCTTTAGCATTTAGCTAAGTATTGCTAGCATGTTTTAACATGTTTCTAGCATGTTTAGAACTCAATGGCATTTTTAACATGTTGCTAGAACGGCATCAACGTGTTAAACATGTCACTTCCTGGTGCCAGTAGGTGGCGCTATTACTATAACTAAATTTGAGCATAGACATGTGTTCAGGCCATGATTCTTATCAAACGTGTGAAGTTTGGTGCAGATTGGACATTGCCTTCTTGAGTAACAACAACATCCTGTTTCATTGAATTAGCATGCTTTAGCACTTAGCTAAGTATTGCTAGCATGTTTTAACATGTTTCTAGCATGTTTAGAAGTCAATGGCATTTTTAACATGTTGCTAGAATGGCATCAACGTGTTAAACATGACACTTCCTGTTACCAGTAGGTGGCGCTATTACTATAACTGAATATTCTCATGTAGATGTGTTCAGGACAGAACGCTTATCAAAAGTGTGAAGTTTGGGGCAGATTGGACATTCCATGCCTGAGTTACAGCAAATTCCTATTTAATTGCAATAATAGCATGCTTTAGCACTTAGCTAAGAGTTTGCTAGCATGTTTTAGCATGCTTCTAGTATGTTGTTAGCATGTTTAGCACTTGCTGGCACTTTTTTATATGTTATTAGGAGTCCATAACAGTGTTAAACATGTCACTTCCTGTTGCCAGCAGGTGGCGCTATGACTATAACTGAATATGAGCATGGTCATGTGTTCAGGACAGAACTCTTATCAAAAGTGTGAAGTTTGGGGCAGATTGGACATTCCATGCCTGAGTTACAGCAACTTCCTGTTTCATGGCGAAACATCGAAATTTGTCAGGCCGCCGAGGACCCGCACTTCGACGAAAACTCAAGATCTTCGCAATTTAACGTCGCAAAGGCCTGAAGTTTACACTCACCAAATTTGAAGATGATCAGATTAAAACTGTAGGAGGAGTTCGTTAAAGTATGAGGCCTGAAAATGGCAAAAACTGCACAAAAATCTGAGAGGAAGTTCAAAATGGCTGACTTCCTGTTGTGTTTAGGGCTACGCTCCAAGAGACTTTTTTGTAGGTATTAGGTAATTACATATATGTACCGAATTTCGTGCACGTACGTGGAACGATGCGGGAGGCGCACTCCGTTGAACTTTTATAGGTGGCGCTATCGAGCCATTTTGCCCCGTCCAATTCTGAAACCTATATCAGATGTAAATTTTCGCCAGTTCTGACGCGTGTGCAAAGTTTCGTGAGTTTTCGAGCATGTTTAGGCCCTCAAAAATGCAATTCAATGCGGAGAAGAAGAATAATAATAATAATAATAATAATAATAATAAACAGAGCAATTCCAAGAGGGTCCTCACACCATCGGTGCTCGGGCCCTAATAATAATAATAATTAAAGCTGCAAGCAGCGATGAAAGGGCCCTCGCACCCATGCCATCAACACTCGGTGGCTTTAGGAAGACAGAGCATGGTTGGGAAATGTACATTTAAGGAGGTATATATAGTAAGAGTATGTCAAAGTCAGTTACAAAATGTTTTGTATAATGGTGATAATAGCATGCTTCATGACTCAGCTAAGTGTTGCTAGCATGTTTAGTCTGTTTCTAGCATGCTTAGTACACAATTATTATGTGGTTAGTACTGCATTACTGTGTTAACCATGTCAGTTTCTGTTGCCAGTAGGTTGCGTTATGACTATAACTGAATATGAGCATGGATGTGTGTTCAGGACAGAACTCTTATCAAACGTGTGAAGTTTGGTGCAAATTGGACATTGCCTTCTTGAGTAACAACAAAGTCATGTTTCATTGAATTAGCATTCTTTAGCACGTACCTAAGCATTGTTAGCATGTTTTAACATGTTTCTAGCATGTTTAGAACTCAATGGCATTTTTAACATGTTGCTAGAACGGCATCAACGTGTTAAACATGTCACTTCCTGTTGCCAGTAGGTGGCGCTATTACTATAACTGAACATTCTCATGTAGATGTGTTCAGGCCATGACTCTTATCAAAAGTGTGAAGTTTGGGGCAGATTGGACATTCCATGCCTGAGTTACAGCAAATTCCTATTTAATTGCAATAATAGCATGCGTTAGCACTTAGCTAAGAGTTTGCTAGCATGTTTTAGCATGTTTCTAGTATGTTGTTAGCATGTTTAACACTTGCTGGCACTTTTTTATATGTTATTAGGAGTCCATAACAGTGTTAAACATGTCACTTCCTGTTGCCAGCAGGTGGCGCTATGACTGTAACTGAATATAAGCATGGTCATGTGTTCAGGACAGAACGCTTATCAAAAGTGTGAAGTTTGGGGCAGATTGGACATTCCATGCCTGAGTTACAGCAAATTCATATTTAATTGCAGTAATATCATTCTTTAGCACTTAGCTAAGTGTTTGCTAGTATGTTTCAGCATGTCTCTAGTATGTTGGTAGGATGTTTAGCACCTACTGGCATTTTTTTATATGTTATTAGGAGTCAAGAACAGTGTTAAACGTCACTTCCTGTTGCCAGCAGGTGGCGCTATGACTATAACTAAATATGAGCATGGACATGTGTTCAAGAGATAACTCTTATCAAACGTGTGAAGTTTGGGGTAGATTGTACATTGCCTTCTTGAGTAACAACAAAGTCCTGTTTCATTGAATTAGCATGCTTTAGCATTTAGCTAAGTATTGCTAGCATGTTTTAACATGTTTCTAGCATGTTTAGAACTCAATGGCATTTTTAACATGTTGCTAGAACGGCATCAACGTGTTAAACATGTCACTTCCTGGTGCCAGTAGGTGGCGCTATTACTATAACTAAATTTGAGCATAGACATGTGTTCAGGCCATGATTCTTATCAAACGTGTGAAGTTTGGGGCAGATTGGACATTCCATGCCTGAGTTACAGCAAATTCCTATTTAATTGCAATAATAGCATGCTTTAGCACTTAGCTAAGAGTTTGCTAGCATGTTTTAGCATGTTTGTAGTATGTTGTTAGCATGTTTAACACTTGCTGGCACTTTTTTATATGTTATTAGGAGTCCATAACAGTGTTAAACATGTCACTTCCTGTTGCCAGCAGGTGGCGCTATGACTGTAACTGAATATAAGCATGGTCATGTGTTCAGGACAGAACGCTTATCAAAAGTGTGAAGTTTGGTGCAGATTGGACATTGCCTTCTTGAGTAACAACAACATCCTGTTTCATTGAATTAGCATGCTTTAGCACTTAGCTAAGTATTGCTAGCATGTTTTAACATGTTTCTAGCATGTTTAGAAGTCAATGGCATTTTTAACATGTTGCTAGAATGGCATCAACGTGTTAAACATGACACTTCCTGTTACCAGTAGGTGGCGCTATTACTATAACTGAATATTCTCATGTAGATGTGTTCAGGACAGAACGCTTATCAAAAGTGTGAAGTTTGGGGCAGATTGGACATTCCATGCCTGAGTTACAGCAAATTCCTATTTAATTGCAATAATAGCATGCTTTAGCACTTAGCTAAGAGTTTGCTAGCATGTTTTAGCATGCTTCTAGTATGTTGTTAGCATGTTTAGCACTTGCTGGCACTTTTTTATATGTTATTAGGAGTCCATAACAGTGTTAAACATGTCACTTCCTGTTGCCAGCAGGTGGCGCTATGACTATAACTGAATATGAGCATGGTCATGTGTTCAGGACAGAACTCTTATCAAAAGTGTGAAGTTTGGGGCAGATTGGACATTCCATGCCTGAGTTACAGCAACTTCCTGTTTCATGGCGAAACATCGAAATTTGTCAGGCCGCCGAGGACCCGCACTTCGACGAAAACTCAAGATCTTCGCAATTTAACGTCGCAAAGGCCTGAAGATTACACTCACCAAATTTGAAGATGATCAGATTAAAACTGTAGGAGGAGTTCGTTAAAGTACGAGGCCTGAAAATGGCAAAAACTGCACAAAAATCTGAGAGGAAGTTCAAAATGGCTGACTTCCTGTTGTGTTTAGGGCTACGCTCCAAGAGACTTTTTTGTAGGTATTAGGTAATTACATGTATGTACCGAATTTCGTGCACGTACGTGGAACGATGCGGGAGGCGCACTCCGTTGAACTTTTATAGGTGGCGCTATCGAGCCATTTTGCCCCGTCCAATTCTGAAACCTATATCAGATGTAAATTTTCGCCAGTTCTGACGCGTGTGCAAAGTTTCGTGAGTTTTCGAGCATGTTTAGGCCCTCAAAAATGCAATTCAATGCGGAGAAGAAGAATAATAATAATAATTAAAGCTGCAAGCAGCGATGAAAGGGCCCTCGCACCCGTGCCATCAACACTCGGTGGCTTTAGGAAGACAGAGCATGGTTGGGAAATGTACATTTAAGGAGGTATATATAGTAAGAGTATGTCAAAGTCAGTTACAAAATGTTTTGTATAATGGTGATAATAGCATGCTTCATGACTCAGCTAAGTGTTGCTAGCATGTTTAGTGTGTTTCTAGCATGCTTAGTACACAATAATTATGTGGTTAGTACTGCATTACTGTGTTAACCATGTCAGTTTCTGTTGCCAGTAGGTGGCGTTATGACTATAACTGAATATGAGCTTGGATGTGTGTTCAGGACAGAACTCTTATCAAACGTGTGAAGTTTGGTGCAAATTGGACATTGCCTTCTTGAGTAACAACAAAGTCATGTTTCATTGAATTAGCATGCTTTAGCACTTAGCTAAGCATTGTTAGCATGTTTTAACATGTTTCTAGCATGTTTAGAACTCAATGGCATTTTTAACATGTTGCTAGAACGGCATCAACGTGTTAAACATGTCACTTCCTGTTGCCAGTTGGTGGCGCTATTACTATAATTGAACATTCTCATGTAGATGTGTTCAGGCCATGACTCTTATCAAAAGTGTGAAGTTTGGGGCAGATTGGACATTCCATGCCTGAGTTACAGCAAATTCCTATTTAATTGCAATAATAGCATGCTTTAGCACTTGGCTAAGAGTTTGCTAGCATGTTTTAGCATGTTTCTAGTATGTTGTTAGCATGTTTAACACTTGCTGGCACTTTTTTATATGTTATTAGGAGTCCATAACAGTGTTAAACATGTCACTTCCTGTTGCCAGCAGGTGGCGCTATGACTGTAACTGAATATAAGCATGGTCATGTGTTCAGGACAGAACGCTTATCAAAAGTGTGAAGTTTGGGGCAGATTGGACATTCCATGCCTGAGTTACAGCAAATTCATATTTAATTGCAGTAATATCATTCTTTAGCACTTAGCTAAGTGTTTGCTAGTATGTTTTAGCATGCTTCTAGTATGTTGTTAGCATGTTTAGCACTTGCTGGCACTTTTTTATATGTTATTAGGAGTCCATAACAGTGTTAAACATGTCACTTCCTGTTGCCAGCAGGTGGCGCTATGACTATAACTGAATATGAGCATGGTCATGTGTTCAGGACAGAACGTTTATTAAAAGTGTGAAGTTTGGCGCAGATTGGACATTGCCTTCTTGAGTAACAACAACATCCTGTTTCATTGAATTAGCATGCTTTAGCACTTAGCTAAGTATTGCTAGTATGTTTTAACATGTTTCTAGCATGTTTAGAAGTCAATGGCATTTTTAACATGTTGCTAGAATGGCATCAACGTGTTAAACATGACACTTCCTGTTACCAGTAGGTGGCGCTATTACTATAACTGAATATTCTCATGTAGATATGTTCAGGACAGAACGCTTATCAAAAGTGTGAAGTTTGGGGCAGATTGGACATTCCATGCCTGAGTTACAGCAAATTCCTATTTAATTGCAATAATAGCATGCTTTAGCACTTAGCTAAGAGTTTGCTAGCATGTTTTAGCATGCTTCTAGTATGTTGTTAGCATGTTTAGCACTTGCTGGCACTTTTTTATATGTTATTAGGAGTCCATAACAGTGTTAAACATGTCACTTCCTGTTGCCAGCAGGTGGCGCTATGACTATAACTGAATATGAGCATGGTCATGTGTTCAGGACAGAACGTTTATTAAAAGTGTGAAGTTTGGCGCAGATTGGACATTGCCTTCTTGAGTAACAACAACATCCTGTTTCATTGAATTAGCATGCTTTAGCACTTAGCTAAGTATTGCTAGTATGTTTTAACATGTTTCTAGCATGTTTAGAAGTCAATGGCATTTTTAACATGTTGCTAGAATGGCATCAACGTGTTAAACATGACACTTCCTGTTACCAGTAGGTGGCGCTATTACTATAACTGAATATTCTCATGTAGATATGTTCAGGACAGAACGCTTATCAAAAGTGTGAAGTTTGGGGCAGATTGGACATTCCATGCCTGAGTTACAGCAAATTCCTATTTAATTGCAATAATAGCATGCTTTAGCACTTAGCTAAGAGTTTGCTAGCATGTTTTAGCATGCTTCTAGTATGTTGTTAGCATGTTTAGCACTTGCTGGCACTTTTTTATATGTTATTAGGAGTCCATAACAGTGTTAAACATGTCGCTTCCTGTTGCCAGCAGGTGGCGCTATGACTATAACTGAATATGAGCATGGTCATGTGTTCAGGACAGAACTCTTATCAAACGTGTGAAGTTTGGGGCAGATTGGACATTCCATGCCTGAGTTACAGCAACTTCCTGTTTCATGGCGAAACATCGAAATTTGTCAGGCCGCCGAGGACCCGCCCTTCGACGAAAACTCAAGATCTTCGCAATTTAACGTCGCAAAGGCCTTAAGATTACACTCACCAAATTTGAAGATGATCAGATTAAAACTGTAGGAGGAGTTCGTTAAAGTACGAGGCCTGAAAATGGCAAAAACTGCACAAAAATCTGAGAGGAAGTTGAAAATGGCTGACTTCCTGTTGTGTTTAGGGCTATGCTCCAAGAGACTTTTTTGTAGGTATTAGGTCATTACATGTATGTACCGAATTTCGTGCACGTACGTGGAACGTTGCGGGAGGCGCACTCCGTTGAACTTTTATAGGTGGCGCTATCGAGCCGTTTTGCCCCGTCCAATTCTGAAACCTATATCAGATGTAAATTTTCGCCAGTTCTGACGCGTGTGCAAAGTTTCGTGAGTTTTCGCGCATGTTTAGGCCCTCAAAAATGCAATTCAATGCGGAGAAGAAGAATAATAATAATAATAATAATAATAATTAAAGCTGCAAGCAGCGATGAAAGGGCCCTCGCACCCGTGCCATCAACACTCGGTGGCTTTAGGAAGACAGAGCATGGTTGGGAAATGTACATTTAAGGAGGTATATATAGTAAGAGTATGTCAAAGTCAGTTACAAAATGTTTTGTATAATGGTGATAATAGCATGCTTCATGACTCAGCTAAGTGTTGCTAGCATGTTTAGTGTGTTTCTAGCATGCTTAGTACACAATAATTATGTGGTTAGTACTGCATTACTGTGTTAACCATGTCAGTTTCTGTTGCCAGTAGGTGGCGTTATGACTATAACTGAATATGAGCTTGGATGTGTGTTCAGGACAGAACTCTTATCAAACGTGTGAAGTTTGGTGCAAATTGGACATTGCCTTCTTGAGTAACAACAAAGTCATGTTTCATTGAATTAGCATGCTTTAGCACTTAGCTAAGCATTGTTAGCATGTTTTAACATGTTTCTAGCATGTTTAGAACTCAATGGCATTTTTAACATGTTGCTAGAACGGCATCAACGTGTTAAACATGTCACTTCCTGTTGCCAGTTGGTGGCGCTATTACTATAATTGAACATTCTCATGTAGATGTGTTCAGGCCATGACTCTTATCAAAAGTGTGAAGTTTGGGGCAGATTGGACATTCCATGCCTGAGTTACAGCAAATTCCTATTTAATTGCAATAATAGCATGCTTTAGCACTTGGCTAAGAGTTTGCTAGCATGTTTTAGCATGTTTCTAGTATGTTGTTAGCATGTTTAACACTTGCTGGCACTTTTTTATATGTTATTAGGAGTCCATAACAGTGTTAAACATGTCACTTCCTGTTGCCAGCAGGTGGCGCTATGACTGTAACTGAATATAAGCATGGTCATGTGTTCAGGACAGAACGCTTATCAAAAGTGTGAAGTTTGGGGCAGATTGGACATTCCATGCCTGAGTTACAGCAAATTCATATTTAATTGCAGTAATATCATTCTTTAGCACTTAGCTAAGTGTTTGCTAGTATGTTTTAGCATGTCTATAGTATGTTGGTAGGATGTTTAGCACCTACTGGCATTTTTTTATATGTTATTAGGAGTCAAGAACAGTGTTAAACGTCACTTCCTGTTGCCAGCAGGTGGCGCTATGACTATAACTAAATATGAGCATGGACATGTGTTCAAGAGATAACTCTTATCAAACGTGTGACGTTTGGGGTAGATTGTACATTGCCTTCTTGAGTAACAACAAAGTCCTGTTTCATTGAATTAGCATGCTTTAGCACTTAGCTAAGTATTGCTAGTATGTTTTAACATGTTTCTAGCATGTTTAGAAGTCAATGGCATTTTTAACATGTTGCTAGAATGGCATCAACGTGTTAAACATGACACTTCCTGTTACCAGTAGGTGGCGCTATTACTATAACTGAATATTCTCATGTAGATATGTTCAGGACAGAACGCTTATCAAAAGTGTGAAGTTTGGGGCAGATTGGACATTCCATGCCTGAGTTACAGCAAATTCCTATTTAATTGCAATAATAGCATGCTTTAGCACTTAGCTAAGAGTTTGCTAGCATGTTTTAGCATGCTTCTAGTATGTTGTTAGCATGTTTAGCACTTGCTGGCACTTTTTTATATGTTATTAGGAGTCCATAACAGTGTTAAACATGTCACTTCCTGTTGCCAGCAGGTGGCGCTATGACTATAACTGAATATGAGCATGGTCATGTGTTCAGGACAGAACTCTTATCAAACGTATGAAGTTTGGGGCAGATTGGACATTCCATGCCTGAGTTACAGCAACTTCCTGTTTCATGGCGAAACATCAAAATTTGTCAGGCCGCCGAGGACCCGCCCTTCGACGAAAACTCAAGATCTTCGCAATTTAACGTCGCAAAGGCCTTAAGATTACACTCACCAAATTTGAAGATGATCAGATTAAAACTGTAGGAGGAGTTCGTTAAAGTATGAGGCCTGAAAATGTCAAAAACTGCACAAAAATCTGGGAGGAAGTTCAAAATGGCTGACTTCCTGTTGGGTTTAGGGCTATGCTCCAAGAGACTTTTTTGTAGGTATTAGGTCATTACATGTATGTACCGAATTTCGTGCACGTACGTGGAACGTTGCGGGAGGCGCACTCCGTTGAACTTTTATAGGTGGCGCTATCGAGCCGTTTTGCCCCGTCCAATTCTGAAACCTATATCAGATGTAAATTTTCGCCAGTTCTGACGCGTGTGCAAAGTTTCGTGAGTTTTCACGCATGTTTAGGCCCTCAAAAATGCAATTCAATGCGGAGAAGAAGAATAATAATAATAATAATAATAATAATAATAAACAGAGCAATTCCAAGAGGGTCCTCACACCATCGGTGCTCGGGCCCTAATAATAAACAGAGCAATTCCAAGAGGGTCCTCACACCATCGGTGCTCGGGCCCTAATTAAAGCTGCAAGCAGCGATGAAAGGGCCCTCGCACCCGTGCCATCAACACTCGGTGGCTTTAGGAAGACAGAGCATGGTTGGGAAATGTACATTTAAGGAGGTATATATAGTAAGAGTATGTCAAAGTCAGTTACAAAATGTTTTGTATAATGGTGATAATAGCATGCTTCATGACTCAGCTAAGTGTTGCTAGCATGTTTAGTGTGTTTCTAGCATGCTTAGTACACAATAATTATGTGGTTAGTACTGCATTACTGTGTTAACCATGTCAGTTTCTGTTGCCAGTAGGTGGCGTTATGACTATAACTGAATATGAGCTTGGATGTGTGTTCAGGACAGAACTCTTATCAAACGTGTGAAGTTTGGTGCAAATTGGACATTGCCTTCTTGAGTAACAACAAAGTCATGTTTCATTGAATTAGCATGCTTTAGCACTTAGCTAAGCATTGTTAGCATGTTTTAACATGTTTCTAGCATGTTTAGAACTCAATGGCATTTTTAACATGTTGCTAGAACGGCATCAACGTGTTAAACATGTCACTTCCTGTTGCCAGTTGGTGGCGCTATTACTATAATTGAACATTCTCATGTAGATGTGTTCAGGCCATGACTCTTATCAAAAGTGTGAAGTTTGGGGCAGATTGGACATTCCATGCCTGAGTTACAGCAAATTCCTATTTAATTGCAATAATAGCATGCTTTAGCACTTGGCTAAGAGTTTGCTAGCATGTTTTAGCATGTTTCTAGTATGTTGTTAGCATGTTTAACACTTGCTGGCACTTTTTTATATGTTATTAGGAGTCCATAACAGTGTTAAACATGTCACTTCCTGTTGCCAGCAGGTGGCGCTATGACTGTAACTGAATATAAGCATGGTCATGTGTTCAGGACAGAACGCTTATCAAAAGTGTGAAGTTTGGGGCAGATTGGACATTCCATGCCTGAGTTACAGCAAATTCATATTTAATTGCAGTAATATCATTCTTTAGCACTTAGCTAAGTGTTTGCTAGTATGTTTTAGCATGCTTCTAGTATGTTGTTAGCATGTTTAGCACTTGCTGGCACTTTTTTATATGTTATTAGGAGTCCATAACAGTGTTAAACATGTCACTTCCTGTTGCCAGCAGGTGGCGCTATGACTATAACTGAATATGAGCATGGTCATGTGTTCAGGACAGAACGTTTATTAAAAGTGTGAAGTTTGGCGCAGATTGGACATTGCCTTCTTGAGTAACAACAACATCCTGTTTCATTGAATTAGCATGCTTTAGCACTTAGCTAAGTATTGCTAGTATGTTTTAACATGTTTCTAGCATGTTTAGAAGTCAATGGCATTTTTAACATGTTGCTAGAATGGCATCAACGTGTTAAACATGACACTTCCTGTTACCAGTAGGTGGCGCTATTACTATAACTGAATATTCTCATGTAGATATGTTCAGGACAGAACGCTTATCAAAAGTGTGAAGTTTGGGGCAGATTGGACATTCCATGCCTGAGTTACAGCAAATTCCTATTTAATTGCAATAATAGCATGCTTTAGCACTTAGCTAAGAGTTTGCTAGCATGTTTTAGCATGCTTCTAGTATGTTGTTAGCATGTTTAGCACTTGCTGGCACTTTTTTATATGTTATTAGGAGTCCATAACAGTGTTAAACATGTCACTTCCTGTTGCCAGCAGGTGGCGCTATGACTATAACTGAATATGAGCATGGTCATGTGTTCAGGACAGAACGTTTATTAAAAGTGTGAAGTTTGGCGCAGATTGGACATTGCCTTCTTGAGTAACAACAACATCCTGTTTCATTGAATTAGCATGCTTTAGCACTTAGCTAAGTATTGCTAGTATGTTTTAACATGTTTCTAGCATGTTTAGAAGTCAATGGCATTTTTAACATGTTGCTAGAATGGCATCAACGTGTTAAACATGACACTTCCTGTTACCAGTAGGTGGCGCTATTACTATAACTGAATATTCTCATGTAGATATGTTCAGGACAGAACGCTTATCAAAAGTGTGAAGTTTGGGGCAGATTGGACATTCCATGCCTGAGTTACAGCAAATTCCTATTTAATTGCAATAATAGCATGCTTTAGCACTTAGCTAAGAGTTTGCTAGCATGTTTTAGCATGCTTCTAGTATGTTGTTAGCATGTTTAGCACTTGCTGGCACTTTTTTATATGTTATTAGGAGTCCATAACAGTGTTAAACATGTCACTTCCTGTTGCCAGCAGGTGGCGCTATGACTGTAACTGAATATGAGCATGGTCATGTGTTCAGGACAGAACTCTTATCAAACGTGTGAAGTTTGGGGCAGATTGGACATTCCATGCCTGAGTTACAGCAACTTCCTGTTTCATGGCGAAACATCGAAATTTGTCAGGCCGCCGAGGACCCGCCCTTCGACGAAAACTCAAGATCTTCGCAATTTAACGTCGCAAAGGCCTTAAGATTACACTCACCAAATTTGAAGATGATCAGATTAAAACTGTAGGAGGAGTTCGTTAAAGTACGAGGCCTGAAAATGGCAAAAACTGCACAAAAATCTGAGAGGAAGTTGAAAATGGCTGACTTCCTGTTGTGTTTAGGGCTATGCTCCAAGAGACTTTTTTGTAGGTATTAGGTCATTACATGTATGTACCGAATTTCGTGCACGTACGTGGAACGTTGCGGGAGGCGCACTCCGTTGAACTTTTATAGGTGGCGCTATCGAGCCGTTTTGCCCCGTCCAATTCTGAAACCTATATCAGATGTAAATTTTCGCCAGTTCTGACGCGTGTGCAAAGTTTCGTGAGTTTTCGCGCATGTTTAGGCCCTCAAAAATGCAATTCAATGCGGAGAAGAAGAATAATAATAATAATAATAATAATAATAATAAACAGAGCAATTCCAAGAGGGTCCTCACACCATCGGTGCTCGGGCCCTAATAATAATAATAATAAACAGAGCAATTCCAAGAGGGTCCTCACACCATCGGTGCTCGGGCCCTAATTAAAGCTGCAAGCAGCGATGAAAAGGGCCCTCGCACCCCTGCCACCGCCACCCGGCACCTTTAGGAAAGGCCTTAAGATTACACTCACCAAATTTGAAGAGGATCAGATCAAAACTGTAGGAGGAGTTTGTTAAAGTACAACATCAGGAAATGGCAAAAACTGCCCAAAATCTGACAGGAAGTTCAAAATAACTGACTTCCTGTTGTGTTTAGGGCTATGCTCCAAGAGACTTTTTTGTAGGTATTGGGTCCTTACATGTGTGTACCAAATTTCATACCTGTACGTGAAACGTCGAGCCGGGGTAAAATGTAGGGGCAATAAGTAAGCCATTTTGCCCCATCCAATTTTTAAAACCACATCACACGTAAATTGTCACCACTTCTGAAGCGTGTGCAAAGTTTCATGATTTTTCGAGCACGTTTTGTATTTGCCACACTTCCTGCTACCAGCAGGTGGCGCTATTGCTATAATCATAATGAGCATTGGCATGTGTTCAGGACAGGACTCTTATCAAACATGTGAAGTTTGGGGCAGATTGAAAATTGTATGCCTGAGTTACTGCAGGCTGTCTGTGGTTGCCTAGCAACATCAGAACTGCAAGCAACATTAATATTGAACTTATCTGATCATGCATATATCACCAAAAGGCCGAAATTGGGTGAACTAGTGCAAAAAATGCCCGTGCAAAATCAGTTTTTGTGTGTGTTTTTAGTAATTGTTGGTTTGGTGTGTGCTCATTGTTACAATTACACAGCAAAAGTTCAGTGATATTTTTATTTGTGCATGGTAAAAAGCACACAGTGAACTCCGAGAAAACGCTATGCTTGAGCAAACAGTTTGTGAATAGGCAACTACAAATGATGCCCGTGAAAGAGACTGTGAACGCATTGAATAGGATATGTTTAGTTGGTGAATAGCATAGGCTACTATTACACAGTAGCGACAACGTTAAGCGCACCAGAATGAAATATAATATTCAGAAGTAAACACTAACAGCATAGCTGACTTACAGATTCAGTTTACATCCACAAATGAATAAGCACCTCGATTCAGGGAGCAGTGCAAAGTGCCCGTGCAAAATCAGTTTTTGTGAGCTGATCGCCGTCAAAAAAGTTCAGGAGATATTTCTTGCGATGGCAATATGATCAAAAATAACTTTATATTGATTCAATGGATTAATAGCATTTTGGAAAAAAAAAAAGTCATGAATTTATTGCATTTTTGGGAAAAAATAATCCGTTTTTATAATAAATCTTAAAAAAATTCAAATCCAGATTTTGATTTTCAATGTTGTTATAACCTAAAGATGCTATGTGAAAGTTTGAAACAGAAAATAGTGGTTTTCACACATTTAGTGGTTATCTCACATTTGAGAGATATGCGAATAACACACAGACAGACAGACGGACGTTTCTGTAATTTATAGATAGATGGATTTATCACGTTCGGGAACCAAACTATAATATTCAGAAGTAAACAGTGTAGCTGACTGAGTGTTTATGTCAGAATGTTTATTTTTAAACCACAACCTTCTTGGGGCTTCTTTGACCGATACAACTCTATAATGTCAGAATGTTTATTTTTAAACCACAACCTTCTAAAAATGATATATTTAACGATATCTTTTGCATTTCTCATCCAAACAATGTCAAACTTGGCACTGCACTTACTCGTGCCCGTGGCAAGACACCTGTCGAGTTTGAAATTAATCGGACTAACGGTTCGAGAGATATGCGAGGAACAGACACACACACACACAGACAGACAGACGTTCCTGTAATTTATAGATAGATGTTTGTCAGGCCGCCGAGGGCACACCCTTCGACGAAAACTCTAGATCTTCGCAATTTAACGTCACAAAGGCCTTAAGATTACACTCACCAAATTTGAAGAGGATCAGATCAAATCTGTAGGAGGAGTTCGTTAAAGTACAACATCAGGAAATTACGAAAAATGCCCAAAATCCAGGAGGAAGTTCAAAATAGCTCACTTCCTGTTGTGTTTAGGGCTATGCTCCAAGAGACTTTTCTGTAGGTATTGGGTCATTACATGTATGTACCAAATTTCATACCTGTACGTGAAACCAGGAGCCGGGGAAAAATGTGGGGGCAATAATTTACCGAATTTGCCCCCCACAATTCTGAAAACCATATCACACGTAAATTTTCACCACTTCTGAAGCGTGTGCAAAGTTTCATGAGTTTTCGAGCGTGTTTAGGCCCTCTAAAAAGCGATTCACTTTGGAGAAGAAGAAGAAGAAGAAGAAGAATTAAAGCTGCAAGCAGCGATGAAAAGGGCCCTCGCACCCCTGCCACCGCCACCCGGCACCTTTAGGAAAGGCCTTAAGATTACACTCACCAAATTTGAAGAGGATCAGATCAAAACTGTAGGAGTTTGTTAAAGTACAACATCAGGAAATGGCAAAAACTGCCCAAAATCTGACAGGAAGTTCAAAATAACTGACTTCCTGTTGTGTTTAGGGCTATGCTCCAAGAGACTTTTTTGTAGGTATTGGGTCTTTACATGTGTGTACCAAATTTCATACCTGTACGTGAAACGTCGAGCCGGGGCAAAATGTAGGGGCAATAAGTAAGCCATTTTGCCCCACCCAATTTTTAAAACCACATCACACGTAAATTGTCACCACTTCTGAAGCGTGTGCAAAGTTTCATGATTTTTCGAGCACGTTTTGTATTTGCCACACTTCCTGCTACCAGCAGGTGGTGCTATTGCTATAATCATAATGAGCATTGGCATGTGTTCAGGACAGGACTCTTATCAAACATGTGAAGTTTGGGGCAGATTGAAAATTGTATGCCTGAGTTACTGCAGGCTGTCTGTGGTTGCCTAGCAACATCAGAACTGCAAGCAACATTAATATTGAACTTATCTGATCATGCATATATCACCAAAAGGCCGAAATTGGGTGAACTAGTGCAAAAAATGCCCGTGCAAAATCAGTTTTTGTGTGTGTTTTTAGTAATTGTTGGTTTGGTGTGTGCTCATTGTTACAATTACACAGCAAAAGTTCAGTGATATTTTTATTTGTGCATGGTAAAAAGCACACAGTGAACTCCGAGAAAACGCTATGCTTGAGCAAACAGTTTGTGAATAGGCAACTACAAATGATGCCCGTGAAAGAGACTGTGAACGCATTGAATAGGATATGTTTAGTTGGTGAATAGCATAGGCTACTATTACACAGTAGCGACAACGTTAAGCGCACCAGAATGAAATATAATATTCAGAAGTAAACACTAACAGCATAGCTGACTTACAGATTCAGTTTACATCCACAAATGAATAAGCACCTCGATTCAGGGAGCAGTGCAAAGTGCCCGTGCAAAATCAGTTTTTGTGAGCTGATCGCCGTCAAAAAAGTTCAGGAGATATTTCTTGCGATGGCAATATGATCAAAAATAACTTTATATTGATTCAATGGATTAATAGCATTTTGGAAAAAAAAAAAGTCATGAATTTATTGCATTTTTGGGAAAAAATAATCCGTTTTTATAATAAATCTTAAAAAAATTCAAATCCAGATTTTGATTTTCAATGTTGTTATAACCTAAAGATGCTATGTGAAAGTTTGAAACAGAAAATAGTGGTTTTCACACATTTAGTGGTTATCTCACATTTGAGAGATATGCGAATAACACACAGACAGACAGACGGACGTTTCTGTAATTTATAGATAGATGGATTTATCACGTTCGGGAACCAAACTATAATATTCAGAAGTAAACAGTGTAGCTGACTGAGTGTTTATGTCAGAATGTTTATTTTTAAACCACAACCTTCTTGGGGCTTCTTTGACCGATACAACTCTATAATGTCAGAATGTTTATTTTTAAACCACAACCTTCTAAAAATGATATATTTAACGATATCTTTTGCATTTCTCATCCAAACAATGTCAAACTTGGCACTGCACTTACTCGTGCCCGTGGCAAGACACCTGTCGAGTTTGAAATTAATCGGACTAACGGTTCGAGAGATATGCGAGGAACAGACACACACACACACAGACAGACAGACGTTCCTGTAATTTATAGATAGATGTTTGTCAGGCCGCCGAGGGCACACCCTTCGACGAAAACTCTAGATCTTCGCAATTTAACGTCACAAAGGCCTTAAGATTACACTCACCAAATTTGAAGAGGATCAGATCAAATCTGTAGGAGGAGTTCGTTAAAGTACAACATCAGGAAATTACGAAAAATGCCCAAAATCCAGGAGGAAGTTCAAAATAGCTCACTTCCTGTTGTGTTTAGGGCTATGCTCCAAGAGACTTTTCTGTAGGTATTGGGTCATTACATGTATGTACCAAATTTCATACCTGTACGTGAAACCAGGAGCCGGGGCAAAATGTGGGGGCAATAATTTACCGAATTTGCCCCCCCCAATTCTGAAAACCATATCACACGTAAATTTTCACCACTTCTGAAGCGTGTGCAAAGTTTCATGAGTTTTCGAGCGTGTTTAGGCCCTCTAAAAAGCGATTCACTTTGGAGAAGAAGAAGAAGAAGAAGAATAATTAAAGCTGCAAGCAGCGATGAAAAGGGCCCTCGCACCCCTGCCACCGCCACCCGGCACCTTTAGGAAAGGCCTTAAGATTACACTCACCAAATTTGAAGAGGATCAGATCAAAACTGTAGGAGTTTGTTAAAGTACAACATCAGGAAATGGCAAAAACTGCCCAAAATCTGACAGGAAGTTCAAAATAACTGACTTCCTGTTGTGTTTAGGGCTATGCTCCAAGAGACTTTTTTGTAGGTATTGGGTCTTTACATGTGTGTACCAAATTTCATACCTGTACGTGAAACGTCGAGCCGGGGCAAAATGTAGGGGCAATAAGTAAGCCATTTTGCCCCACCCAATTTTTAAAACCACATCACACGTAAATTGTCACCACTTCTGAAGCGTGTGCAAAGTTTCATGATTTTTCGAGCACGTTTTGTATTTGCCACACTTCCTGCTACCAGCAGGTGGTGCTATTGCTATAATCATAATGAGCATTGGCATGTGTTCAGGACAGGACTCTTATCAAACATGTGAAGTTTGTGGCAGATTGAAAATTGTATGCCTGAGTTACTGCAGGCTGTCTGTGGTTGCCTAGCAACATCAGAACTGCAAGCAACATTAATATTGAACTTATCTGATCATGCATATATCACCAAAAGGCCGAAATTGGGTGAACTAGTGCAAAAAATGCCCGTGCAAAATCAGTTTTTGTGTGTGTTTTTAGTAATTGTTGGTTTGGTGTGTGCTCATTGTTACAATTACACAGCAAAAGTTCAGTGACATTTTTATTTGTGCATGGTAAAAAGCACACAGTGAACTCCGAGAAAACGCTATGCTTGAGCAAACAGTTTGTGAATAGGCAACTACAAATGATGCCCGTGAAAGAGACTGTGAACGCATTGAATAGGATATGTTTAGTTGGTGAATAGCATAGGCTACTATTACACAGTAGCGACAACGTTAAGCGCACCAGAATGAAATATAATATTCAGAAGTAAACACTAACAGCATAGCTGACTTACAGATTCAGTTTACATCCACAAATGAATAAGCACCTCGATTCAGGGAGCAGTGCAAAGTGCCCGTGCAAAATCAGTTTTTGTGAGCTGATCGCCGTCAAAAAAGTTCAGGAGATATTTCTTGCGATGGCAATATGATCAAAAATAACTTTATATTGATTCAATGGATTAATAGCATTTAAAAAAAAAAAAAAAAGTCATGAATTTATTGCATTTTTGGGAAAAAATAATCCGTTTTTATAATAAATCTTAAAAAATTCAAATCCAGATTTTGATTTTCAATGTTGTTATAACCTAAAGATGCTATGTGAAAGTTTGAAACAGAAAATAGTGGTTTTCACACATTTAGTGGTTATCTCACATTCGAGAGATATGCGAATAACACACAGACAGACAGACGGACGTTTCTGTAATTTATAGATAGATGGATTTATCACGTTCGGGAACCAAACTATAATATTCAGAAGTAAACAGTGTAGCTGACTGAGTGTTTATGTCAGAATGTTTATTTTTAAACCACAGCCTTCTTGGGGCTTCTTTGACCGATACAACTCTCTAATGTCAGAATGTTTATTTTTAAACCACAACCTTCTAAAAATGATATATTTAACGATATCTTTTGCATTTCTCATCCAAACAATGTCAAACTTGGCACTGCACTTACTCGTGCCCGTGGCAAGACACCTGTCGAGTTTGAAATCAATCGGACTAACGGTTCGAGAGATATGCGAGGAACAGACACACACACACACAGACAGACAGACAGACAGACGTTCCTGTAATTTATAGATAGATGTTTGTCAGGCCGCCGAGGGCACACCCTTCGACGAAAACTCTAGATCTTCGCAATTTAACGTCACAAAGGCCTTAAGATTACACTCACCAAATTTGAAGAGTATCAGATCAAATCTGTAGGAGGAGTTCGTTAAAGTACAACATCAGGAAATTACGAAAAATGCCCAAAATCCAGGAGGAAGTTCAAAATAGCTCACTTCCTGTTGTGTTTAGGGCTATGCTCCAAGAGACTTTTCTGTAGGTATTGGGTCATTACATGTATGTACCAAATTTCATACCTGTACGTGAAACCAGGAGCCGGGGCAAAATGTGGGGGCAATAATTTACCGAATTTGCCCCCCACAATTCTGAAAACCATATCACACGTAAATTTTCACCACTTCTGAAGCGTGTGCAAAGTTTCATGAGTTTTCGAGCATGTTTAGGCCCTCTAAAAAGCGATTCACTTTGGAGAAGAAGAATAATAATAAACGGAGCAAAAACAATAGGGTCCTCTCACCATCGGTGCTCGGGCCCTAATAAACGGAGCAAAAACAATAGGGTCCTCTCACCATCGGTGCTCGGGCCCTAATAATAAACGGAGCAAAAACAATAGGGTCCTCTCACCATCGGTGCTCGGGCCCTAATAATAATAATAATTAAAGCTGCAAGCAGCGATGAAAAGGGCCCTCGCACCCCTGCCACCGCCACCCGGCACCTTTAGGAAAGGCCTTAAGATTACACTCACCAAATTTGAAGAGGATCAGATCAAAACTGTAGGAGTTTGTTAAAGTACAACATCAGGAAATGGCAAAAACTGCCCAAAATCTGACAGGAAGTTCAAAATAACTGACTTCCTGTTGTGTTTAGGGCTATGCTCCAAGAGACTTTTTTGTAGGTATTGGGTCTTTACATGTGTGTACCAAATTTCATACCTGTACGTGAAACGTCGAGCCGGGGCAAAATGTAGGGGCAATAAGTAAGCCATTTTGCCCCACCCAATTTTTAAAACCACATCACACGTAAATTGTCACCACTTCTGAAGCGTGTGCAAAGTTTCATGATTTTTCGAGCACGTTTTGTATTTGCCACACTTCCTGCTACCAGCAGGTGGTGCTATTGCTATAATCATAATGAGCATTGGCATGTGTTCAGGACAGGACTCTTATCAAACATGTGAAGTTTGTGGCAGATTGAAAATTGTATGCCTGAGTTACTGCAGGCTGTCTGTGGTTGCCTAGCAACATCAGAACTGCAAGCAACATTAATATTGAACTTATCTGATCATGCATATATCACCAAAAGGCCGAAATTGGGTGAACTAGTGCAAAAAATGCCCGTGCAAAATCAGTTTTTGTGTGTGTTTTTAGTAATTGTTGGTTTGGTGTGTGCTCATTGTTACAATTACACAGCAAAAGTTCAGTGACATTTTTATTTGTGCATGGTAAAAAGCACACAGTGAACTCCGAGAAAACGCTATGCTTGAGCAAACAGTTTGTGAATAGGCAACTACAAATGATGCCCGTGAAAGAGACTGTGAACGCATTGAATAGGATATGTTTAGTTGGTGAATAGCATAGGCTACTATTACAAAGTAGCGACAACGTTAAGCGCACCAGAATGAAATATAATATTCAGAAGTAAACACTAACAGCATAGCTGACTTACAGATTCAGTTTACATCCACAAATGAATAAGCACCTCGATTCAGGGAGCAGTGCAAAGTGCCCGTGCAAAATCAGTTTTTGTGAGCTGATCGCCGTCAAAAAAGTTCAGGAGATATTTCTTGCGATGGCAATATGATCAAAAATAACTTTATATTGATTCAATGGATTAATAGCATTTAAAAAAAAAAAAAAAAAGTCATGAATTTATTGCATTTTTGGGAAAAAATAATCCGTTTTTATAATAAATCTTAAAAAATTCAAATCCAGATTTTGATTTTCAATGTTGTTATAACCTAAAGATGCTATGTGAAAGTTTGAAACAGAAAATAGTGGTTTTCACACATTTAGTGGTTATCTCACATTCGAGAGATATGCGAATAACACACAGACAGACAGACGGACGTTTCTGTAATTTATAGATAGATGGATTTATCACGTTCGGGAACCAAACTATAATATTCAGAAGTAAACAGTGTAGCTGACTGAGTGTTTATGTCAGAATGTTTATTTTTAAACCACAGCCTTCTTGGGGCTTCTTTGACCGATACAACTCTCTAATGTCAGAATGTTTATTTTTAAACCACAACCTTCTAAAAATGATATATTTAACGATATCTTTTGCATTTCTCATCCAAACAATGTCAAACTTGGCACTGCACTTACTCGTGCCCGTGGCAAGACACCTGTCGAGTTTGAAATCAATCGGACTAACGGTTCGAGAGATATGCGAGGAACAGACACACACACACACAGACAGACAGACAGACAGACGTTCCTGTAATTTATAGATAGATGTTTGTCAGGCCGCCGAGGGCACACCCTTCGACGAAAACTCTAGATCTTCGCAATTTAACGTCACAAAGGCCTTAAGATTACACTCACCAAATTTGAAGAGTATCAGATCAAATCTGTAGGAGGAGTTCGTTAAAGTACAACATCAGGAAATTACGAAAAATGCCCAAAATCCAGGAGGAAGTTCAAAATAGCTCACTTCCTGTTGTGTTTAGGGCTATGCTCCAAGAGACTTTTCTGTAGGTATTGGGTCATTACATGTATGTACCAAATTTCATACCTGTACGTGAAACCAGGAGCCGGGGCAAAATGTGGGGGCAATAATTTACCGAATTTGCCCCCCACAATTCTGAAAACCATATCACACGTAAATTTTCACCACTTCTGAAGCGTGTGCAAAGTTTCATGAGTTTTCGAGCATGTTTAGGCCCTCTAAAAAGCGATTCACTTTGGAGAAGAAGAATAATAATAAACGGAGCAAAAACAATAGGGTCCTCTCACCATCGGTGCTCGGGCCCTAATAATAATAATAATAATTAAAGCTGCAAGCAGCGATGAAAGGGCCCTCGCACCCGTGCCATCAACACTCGGTGGCTTTAGGAAGACAGAGCATGGTTGGGAAATGTACATTTAAGGAGGTATATATAGTAAGAGTATGTCAAAGTCAGTTACAAAATGTTTTGTATAATGGTGATAATAGCATGCTTCATGACTCAGCTAAGTGTTGCTAGCATGTTTAGTGTGTTTCTAGCATGCTTAGTACACAATAATTATGTGGTTAGTACTGCATTACTGTGTTAACCATGTCAGTTTCTGTTGCCAGTAGGTGGCGTTATGACTATAACTGAATATGAGCTTGGATGTGTGTTCAGGACAGAACTCTTATCAAACGTGTGAAGTTTGGTGCAAATTGGACATTGCCTTCTTGAGTAACAACAAAGTCATGTTTCATTGAATTAGCATGCTTTAGCACTTAGCTAAGCATTGTTAGCATGTTTTAACATGTTTCTAGCATGTTTAGAACTCAATGGCATTTTTAACATGTTGCTAGAACGGCATCAACGTGTTAAACATGTCACTTCCTGTTGCCAGTTGGTGGCGCTATTACTATAATTGAACATTCTCATGTAGATGTGTTCAGGCCATGACTCTTATCAAAAGTGTGAAGTTTGGGGCAGATTGGACATTCCATGCCTGAGTTACAGCAAATTCCTATTTAATTGCAATAATAGCATGCTTTAGCACTTGGCTAAGAGTTTGCTAGCATGTTTTAGCATGTTTCTAGTATGTTGTTAGCATGTTTAACACTTGCTGGCACTTTTTTATATGTTATTAGGAGTCCATAACAGTGTTAAACATGTCACTTCCTGTTGCCAGCAGGTGGCGCTATGACTGTAACTGAATATAAGCATGGTCATGTGTTCAGGACAGAACGCTTATCAAAAGTGTGAAGTTTGGGGCAGATTGGACATTCCATGCCTGAGTTACAGCAAATTCATATTTAATTGCAGTAATATCATTCTTTAGCACTTAGCTAAGTGTTTGCTAGTATGTTTTAGCATGCTTCTAGTATGTTGTTAGCATGTTTAGCACTTGCTGGCACTTTTTTATATGTTATTAGGAGTCCATAACAGTGTTAAACATGTCACTTCCTGTTGCCAGCAGGTGGCGCTATGACTATAACTGAATATGAGCATGGTCATGTGTTCAGGACAGAACGTTTATTAAAAGTGTGAAGTTTGGCGCAGATTGGACATTGCCTTCTTGAGTAACAACAACATCCTGTTTCATTGAATTAGCATGCTTTAGAACTTAGCTAAGTATTGCTAGTATGTTTTAACATGTTTCTAGCATGTTTAGAAGTCAATGGCATTTTTAACATGTTGCTAGAATGGCATCAACGTGTTAAACATGACACTTCCTGTTACCAGTAGGTGGCGCTATTACTATAACTGAATATTCTCATGTAGATATGTTCAGGACAGAACGCTTATCAAAAGTGTGAAGTTTGGGGCAGATTGGACATTCCATGCCTGAGTTACAGCAAATTCCTATTTAATTGCAATAATAGCATGCTTTAGCACTTAGCTAAGAGTTTGCTAGCATGTTTTAGCATGCTTCTAGTATGTTGTTAGCATGTTTAGCACTTGCTGGCACTTTTTTATATGTTATTAGGAGTCCATAACAGTGTTAAACATGTCACTTCCTGTTGCCAGCAGGTGGCGCTATGACTATAACTGAATATGAGCATGGTCATGTGTTCAGGACAGAACGTTTATTAAAAGTGTGAAGTTTGGCGCAGATTGGACATTGCCTTCTTGAGTAACAACAACATCCTGTTTCATTGAATTAGCATGCTTTAGCACTTAGCTAAGTATTGCTAGTATGTTTTAACATGTTTCTAGCATGTTTAGAAGTCAATGGCATTTTTAACATGTTGCTAGAATGGCATCAACGTGTTAAACATGACACTTCCTGTTACCAGTAGGTGGCGCTATTACTATAACTGAATATTCTCATGTAGATATGTTCAGGACAGAACGCTTATCAAAAGTGTGAAGTTTGGGGCAGATTGGACATTCCATGCCTGAGTTACAGCAAATTCCTATTTAATTGCAATAATAGCATGCTTTAGCACTTAGCTAAGAGTTTGCTAGCATGTTTTAGCATGCTTCTAGTATGTTGTTAGCATGTTTAGCACTTGCTGGCACTTTTTTATATGTTATTAGGAGTCCATAACAGTGTTAAACATGTCGCTTCCTGTTGCCAGCAGGTGGCGCTATGACTATAACTGAATATGAGCATGGTCATGTGTTCAGGACAGAACTCTTATCAAACGTGTGAAGTTTGGGGCAGATTGGACATTCCATGCCTGAGTTACAGCAACTTCCTGTTTCATGGCGAAACATCGAAATTTGTCAGGCCGCCGAGGACCCGCCCTTCGACGAAAACTCAAGATCTTCGCAATTTAACGTCGCAAAGGCCTTAAGATTACACTCACCAAATTTGAAGATGATCAGATTAAAACTGTAGGAGGAGTTCGTTAAAGTACGAGGCCTGAAAATGGCAAAAACTGCACAAAAATCTGAGAGGAAGTTGAAAATGGCTGACTTCCTGTTGTGTTTAGGGCTATGCTCCAAGAGACTTTTTTGTAGGTATTAGGTCATTACATGTATGTACCGAATTTCGTGCACGTACGTGGAACGTTGCGGGAGGCGCACTCCGTTGAACTTTTATAGGTGGCGCTATCGAGCCGTTTTGCCCCGTCCAATTCTGAAACCTATATCAGATGTAAATTTTCGCCAGTTCTGACGCGTGTGCAAAGTTTCGTGAGTTTTCGCGCATGTTTAGGCCCTCAAAAATGCAATTCAATGCGGAGAATAATAATAATAATAATAATAATAATAATAATTAAAGCTGCAAGCAGCGATGAAAGGGCCCTCGCACCCGTGCCATCAACACTCGGTGGCTTTAGGAAGACAGAGCATGGTTGGGAAATGTACATTTAAGGAGGTATATATAGTAAGAGTATGTCAAAGTCAGTTACAAAATGTTTTGTATAATGGTGATAATAGCATGCTTCATGACTCAGCTAAGTGTTGCTAGCATGTTTAGTGTGTTTCTAGCATGCTTAGTACACAATAATTATGTGGTTAGTACTGCATTACTGTGTTAACCATGTCAGTTTCTGTTGCCAGTAGGTGGCGTTATGACTATAACTGAATATGAGCTTGGATGTGTGTTCAGGACAGAACTCTTATCAAACGTGTGAAGTTTGGTGCAAATTGGACATTGCCTTCTTGAGTAACAACAAAGTCATGTTTCATTGAATTAGCATGCTTTAGCACTTAGCTAAGCATTGTTAGCATGTTTTAACATGTTTCTAGCATGTTTAGAACTCAATGGCATTTTTAACATGTTGCTAGAACGGCATCAACGTGTTAAACATGTCACTTCCTGTTGCCAGTTGGTGGCGCTATTACTATAATTGAACATTCTCATGTAGATGTGTTCAGGCCATGACTCTTATCAAAAGTGTGAAGTTTGGGGCAGATTGGACATTCCATGCCTGAGTTACAGCAAATTCCTATTTAATTGCAATAATAGCATGCTTTAGCACTTGGCTAAGAGTTTGCTAGCATGTTTTAGCATGTTTCTAGTATGTTGTTAGCATGTTTAACACTTGCTGGCACTTTTTTATATGTTATTAGGAGTCCATAACAGTGTTAAACATGTCACTTCCTGTTGCCAGCAGGTGGCGCTATGACTGTAACTGAATATAAGCATGGTCATGTGTTCAGGACAGAACGCTTATCAAAAGTGTGAAGTTTGGGGCAGATTGGACATTCCATGCCTGAGTTACAGCAAATTCATATTTAATTGCAGTAATATCATTCTTTAGCACTTAGCTAAGTGTTTGCTAGTATGTTTTAGCATGTCTATAGTATGTTGGTAGGATGTTTAGCACCTACTGGCATTTTTTTATATGTTATTAGGAGTCAAGAACAGTGTTAAACGTCACTTCCTGTTGCCAGCAGGTGGCGCTATGACTATAACTAAATATGAGCATGGACATGTGTTCAAGAGATAACTCTTATCAAACGTGTGACGTTTGGGGTAGATTGTACATTGCCTTCTTGAGTAACAACAAAGTCCTGTTTCATTGAATTAGCATGCTTTAGCACTTAGCTAAGTATTGCTAGTATGTTTTAACATGTTTCTAGCATGTTTAGAAGTCAATGGCATTTTTAACATGTTGCTAGAATGGCATCAACGTGTTAAACATGACACTTCCTGTTACCAGTAGGTGGCGCTATTACTATAACTGAATATTCTCATGTAGATATGTTCAGGACAGAACGCTTATCAAAAGTGTGAAGTTTGGGGCAGATTGGACATTCCATGCCTGAGTTACAGCAAATTCCTATTTAATTGCAATAATAGCATGCTTTAGCACTTAGCTAAGAGTTTGCTAGCATGTTTTAGCATGCTTCTAGTATGTTGTTAGCATGTTTAGCACTTGCTGGCACTTTTTTATATGTTATTAGGAGTCCATAACAGTGTTAAACATGTCACTTCCTGTTGCCAGCAGGTGGCGCTATGACTATAACTGAATATGAGCATGGTCATGTGTTCAGGACAGAACGTTTATTAAAAGTGTGAAGTTTGGCGCAGATTGGACATTGCCTTCTTGAGTAACAACAACATCCTGTTTCATTGAATTAGCATGCTTTAGCACTTAGCTAAGTATTGCTAGTATGTTTTAACATGTTTCTAGCATGTTTAGAAGTCAATGGCATTTTTAACATGTTGCTAGAATGGCATCAACGTGTTAAACATGACACTTCCTGTTACCAGTAGGTGGCGCTATTACTATAACTGAATATTCTCATGTAGATATGTTCAGGACAGAACGCTTATCAAAAGTGTGAAGTTTGGGGCAGATTGGACATTCCATGCCTGAGTTACAGCAAATTCCTATTTAATTGCAATAATAGCATGCTTTAGCACTTAGCTAAGAGTTTGCTAGCATGTTTTAGCATGCTTCTAGTATGTTGTTAGCATGTTTAGCACTTGCTGGCACTTTTTTATATGTTATTAGGAGTCCATAACAGTGTTAAACATGTCACTTCCTGTTGCCAGCAGGTGGCGCTATGACTATAACTGAATATGAGCATGGTCATGTGTTCAGGACAGAACTCTTATCAAACGTATGAAGTTTGGGGCAGATTGGACATTCCATGCCTGAGTTACAGCAACTTCCTGTTTCATGGCGAAACATCAAAATTTGTCAGGCCGCCGAGGACCCGCCCTTCGACGAAAACTCAAGATCTTCGCAATTTAACGTCGCAAAGGCCTTAAGATTACACTCACCAAATTTGAAGATGATCAGATTAAAACTGTAGGAGGAGTTCGTTAAAGTACGAGGCCTGAAAATGTCAAAAACTGCACAAAAATCTGGGAGGAAGTTCAAAATGGCTGACTTCCTGTTGGGTTTAGGGCTATGCTCCAAGAGACTTTTTTGTAGGTATTAGGTCATTACATGTATGTACCGAATTTCGTGCACGTACGTGGAACGTTGCGGGAGGCGCACTCCGTTGAACTTTTATAGGTGGCGCTATCGAGCCGTTTTGCCCCGTCCAATTCTGAAACCTATATCAGATGTAAATTTTCGCCAGTTCTGACGCGTGTGCAAAGTTTCGTGAGTTTTCGCGCATGTTTAGGCCCTCAAAAATGCAATTCAATGCGGAGAAGAAGAAGAAGAAGAATAATAATTAAAGCTGCAAGCAGCGATGAAAGGGCCCTCGCACCCGTGCCATCAACACTTGGTGGCTTTAGGAAGACAGAGCATGGTTGGGAAATGTACATTTAAGGAGGTATATATAGTAAGAGTATGTCAAAGTCAGTTACAAAATGTTTTGTATAATGGTGATAATAGCATGCTTCATGACTCAGCTAAGTGTTGCTAGCATGTTTAGTGTGTTTCTAGCATGCTTAGTACACAATAATTATGTGGTTAGTACTGCATTACTGTGTTAACCATGTCAGTTTCTGTTGCCAGTAGGTGGCGTTATGACTATAACTGAATATGAGCTTGGATGTGTGTTCAGGACAGAACTCTTATCAAACGTGTGAAGTTTGGTGCAAATTGGACATTGCCTTCTTGAGTAACAACAAAGTCATGTTTCATTGAATTAGCATGCTTTAGCACTTAGCTAAGCATTGTTAGCATGTTTTAACATGTTTCTAGCATGTTTAGAACTCAATGGCATTTTTAACATGTTGCTAGAACGGCATCAACGTGTTAAACATGTCACTTCCTGTTGCCAGTTGGTGGCGCTATTACTATAATTGAACATTCTCATGTAGATGTGTTCAGGCCATGACTCTTATCAAAAGTGTGAAGTTTGGGGCAGATTGGACATTCCATGCCTGAGTTACAGCAAATTCCTATTTAATTGCAATAATAGCATGCTTTAGCACTTGGCTAAGAGTTTGCTAGCATGTTTTAGCATGTTTCTAGTATGTTGTTAGCATGTTTAACACTTGCTGGCACTTTTTTATATGTTATTAGGAGTCCATAACAGTGTTAAACATGTCACTTCCTGTTGCCAGCAGGTGGCGCTATGACTGTAACTGAATATAAGCATGGTCATGTGTTCCGGACAGAACGCTTATCAAAAGTGTGAAGTTTGGGGCAGATTGGACATTCCATGCCTGAGTTACAGCAAATTCATATTTAATTGCAGTAATATCATTCTTTAGCACTTAGCTAAGTGTTTGCTAGTATGTTTTAGCATGTCTATAGTATGTTGTTAGGATGTTTAGCACCTACTGGCATTTTTTTATATGTTATTAGGAGTCAAGAACAGTGTTAAACGTCACTTCCTGTTGCCAGCAGGTGGCGCTATGACTATAACTAAATATGAGCATGGACATGTGTTCAAGAGATAACTCTTATCAAACGTGTGACGTTTGGGGTAGATTGTACATTGCCTTCTTGAGTAACAACAAAGTCCTGTTTCATTGAATTAGCATGCTTTAGCACTTAGCTAAGTATTGCTAGTATGTTTTAACATGTTTCTAGTATGTTGTTAGCATGTTTAGCACTTGCTGGCACTTTTTTATATGTTATTAGGAGTCCATAACAGTGTTAAACATGTCACTTCCTGTTGCCAGCAGGTGGCGCTATGACTATAACTGAATATGAGCATGGTCATGTGTTCAGGACAGAACGATTATTAAAAGTGTGAAGTTTGGCGCAGATTGGACATTGCCTTCTTGAGTAACAACAACATCCTGTTTCATTGAATTAGCATGCTTTAGCACTTAGCTAAGTATTGCTAGTATGTTTTAACATGTTTCTAGCATGTTTAGAAGTCAATGGCATTTTTAACATGTTGCTAGAATGGCATCAACGTGTTAAACATGACACTTCCTGTTACCAGTAGGTGGCGCTATTACTATAACTGAATATTCTCATGTAGATATGTTCAGGACAGAACGCTTATCAAAAGTGTGAAGTTTGGGGCAGATTGGACATTCCATGCCTGAGTTACAGCAAATTCCTATTTAATTGCAATAATAGCATGCTTTAGCACTTAGCTAAGAGTTTGCTAGCATGTTTTAGCATGCTTCTAGTATGTTGTTAGCATGTTTAGCACTTGCTGGCACTTTTTTATATGTTATTAGGAGTCCATAACAGTGTTAAACATGTCACTTCCTGTTGCCAGCAGGTGGCGCTATGACTATAACTGAATATGAGCATGGTCATGTGTTCAGGACAGAACTCTTATCAAACGTATGAAGTTTGGGGCAGATTGGACATTCCATGCCTGAGTTACAGCAACTTCCTGTTTCATGGCGAAACATCAAAATTTGTCAGGCCGCCGAGGACCCGCCCTTCGACGAAAACTCAAGATCTTCGCAATTTAACGTCGCAAAGGCCTTAAGATTACACTCACCAAATTTGAAGATGATCAGATTAAAACTGTAGGAGGAGTTCGTTAAAGTACGAGGCCTGAAAATGTCAAAAACTGCACAAAAATCTGGGAGGAAGTTCAAAATGGCTGACTTCCTGTTGGGTTTAGGGCTATGCTCCAAGAGACTTTTTTGTAGGTATTAGGTCATTACATGTATGTACCGAATTTCGTGCACGTACGTGGAACGTTGCGGGAGGCGCACTCCGTTGAACTTTTATAGGTGGCGCTATCGAGCCGTTTTGCCCCGTCCAATTCTGAAACCTATATCAGATGTAAATTTTCGCCAGTTCTGACGCGTGTGCAAAGTTTCGTGAGTTTTCGCATATGTTTAGGCCCTCAAAAATGCAATTCAATGCGGAGAAGAAGAATAATAATAATAATAATAATAATAATTAAAGCTGCAAGCAGCGATGAAAGGGCCCTCGCACCCGTGCCATCAACACTCGGTGGCTTTAGGAAGACAGAGCATGGTTGGGAAATGTACATTTAAGGAGGTATATATAGTAAGAGTATGTCAAAGTCAGTTACAAAATGTTTTGTATAATGGTGATAATAGCATGCTTCATGACTCAGCTAAGTGTTGCTAGCATGTTTAGTCTGTTTCTAGCATGCTTAGTACACAATTATTATGTGGTTAGTACTGCATTACTGTGTTAACCATGTCAGTTTCTGTTGCCAGTAGGTTGCGTTATGACTATAACTGAATATGAGCATGGATGTGTGTTCAGGACAGAACTCTTATCAAACGTGTGAAGTTTGGTGCAAATTGGACATTGCCTTCTTGAGTAACAACAAAGTCATGTTTCATTGAATTAGCATTCTTTAGCACGTACCTAAGCATTGTTAGCATGTTTTAACATGTTTCTAGCATGTTTAGAACTCAATGGCATTTTTAACATGTTGCTAGAACGGCATCAACGTGTTAAACATGTCACTTCCTGTTGCCAGTAGGTGGCGCTATTACTATAACTGAACATTCTCATGTAGATGTGTTCAGGCCATGACTCTTATCAAAAGTGTGAAGTTTGGGGCAGATTGGACATTCCATGCCTGAGTTACAGCAAATTCCTATTTAATTGCAATAATAGCATGCGTTAGCACTTGGCTAAGAGTTTGCTAGCATGTTTTAGCATGTTTCTAGTATGTTGTTAGCATGTTTAACACTTGCTGGCACTTTTTTATATGTTATTAGGAGTCCATAACAGTGTTAAACATGTCACTTCCTGTTGCCAGCAGGTGGCGCTATGACTGTAACTGAATATAAGCATGGTCATGTGTTCAGGACAGAACGCTTATCAAAAGTGTGAAGTTTGGGGCAGATTGGACATTCCATGCCTGAGTTACAGCAAATTCATATTTAATTGCAGTAATATCATTCTTTAGCACTTAGCTAAGTGTTTGCTAGTATGTTTCAGCATGTCTCTAGTATGTTGGTAGGATGTTTAGCACCTACTGGCATTTTTTTATATGTTATTAGGAATCAAGAACAGTGTTAAACGTCACTTCCTGTTGCCAGCAGGTGGCGCTATGACTATAACTAAATATGAGCATGGACATGTGTTCAAGAGATAACTCTTATCAAACGTGTGAAGTTTGGGGTAGATTGTACATTGCCTTCTTGAGTAACAACAAAGTCCTGTTTCATTGAATTAGCATGCTTTAGCATTTAGCTAAGTATTGCTAGCATGTTTTAACATGTTTCTAGCATGTTTAGAACTCAATGGCATTTTTAACATGTTGCTAGAACGGCATCAACGTGTTAAACATGTCACTTCCTGGTGCCAGTAGGTGGCGCTATTACTATAACTAAATTTGAGCATAGACATGTGTTCAGGCCATGATTCTTATCAAACGTGTGAAGTTTGGGGCAGATTGGACATTCCATGCCTGAGTTACAGCAAATTCCTATTTAATTGCAATAATAGCATGCTTTAGCACTTAGCTAAGAGTTTGCTAGCATGTTTTAGCATGTTTGTAGTATGTTGTTAGCATGTTTAACACTTGCTGGCACTTTTTTATATGTTATTAGGAGTCCATAACAGTGTTAAACATGTCACTTCCTGTTGCCAGCAGGTGGCGCTATGACTGTAACTGAATATAAGCATGGTCATGTGTTCAGGACAGAACGCTTATCAAAAGTGTGAAGTTTGGTGCAGATTGGACATTGCCTTCTTGAGTAACAACAACATCCTGTTTCATTGAATTAGCATGCTTTAGCACTTAGCTAAGTATTGCTAGCATGTTTTAACATGTTTCTAGCATGTTTAGAAGTCAATGGCATTTTTAACATGTTGCTAGAATGGCATCAACGTGTTAAACATGACACTTCCTGTTACCAGTAGGTGGCGCTATTACTATAACTGAATATTCTCATGTAGATGTGTTCAGGACAGAACGCTTATCAAAAGTGTGAAGTTTGGGGCAGATTGGACATTCCATGCCTGAGTTACAGCAAATTCCTATTTAATTGCAATAATAGCATGCTTTAGCACTTAGCTAAGAGTTTGCTAGCATGTTTTAGCATGCTTCTAGTATGTTGTTAGCATGTTTAGCACTTGCTGGCACTTTTTTATATGTTATTAGGAGTCCATAACAGTGTTAAACATGTCACTTCCTGTTGCCAGCAGGTGGCGCTATGACTATAACTGAATATGAGCATGGTCATGTGTTCAGGACAGAACTCTTATCAAAAGTGTGAAGTTTGGGGCAGATTGGACATTCCATGCCTGAGTTACAGCAACTTCCTGTTTCATGGCGAAACATCGAAATTTGTCAGGCCGCCGAGGACCCGCACTTCGACGAAAACTCAAGATCTTCGCAATTTAACGTCGCAAAGGCCTGAAGATTACACTCACCAAATTTGAAGATGATCAGATTAAAACTGTAGGAGGAGTTCGTTAAAGTACGAGGCCTGAAAATGGCAAAAACTGCACAAAAATCTGAGAGGAAGTTCAAAATGGCTGACTTCCTGTTGTGTTTAGGGCTACGCTCCAAGAGACTTTTTTGTATGTATTAGGTAATTACATGTATGTACCGAATTTCGTGCACGTACGTGGAACGATGCGGGAGGCGCACTCCGTTGAACTTTTATAGGTGGCGCTATCGAGCCATTTTGCCCCGTCCAATTCTGAAACCTATATCAGATGTAAATTTTCGCCAGTTCTGACGCGTGTGCAAAGTTTCGTGAGTTTTCGAGCATGTTTAGGCCCTCAAAAATGCAATTCAATGCGGAGAAGAAGAATAATAATAATAATAATAATAATAATAATAAACAGAGCAATTCCAAGAGGGTCCTCACACCATCGGTGCTCGGGCCCTAATAATAATAATAATAAACAGAGCAATTCCAAGAGGGTCCTCACACCATCGGTGCTCGGGCCCTAATAATAAACAGAGCAATTCCAAGAGGGTCCTCACACCATCGGTGCTCGGGCCCTAATAATAATAAACAGAGCAATTCCAAGAGGGTCCTCACACCATCGGTGCTCGGGCCCTAATAATAATAAACAGAGCAATTCCAAGAGGGTCCTCACACCATCGGTGCTCGGGCCCTAATTAAAGCTGCAAGCAGCGATGAAAGGGCCCTCGCACCCGTGCCATCAACACTCGGTGGCTTTAGAAAGACAGAACATGGTTGGGCAATGTACATTTAAGGAGGTATATATAGTAAGAGTATGTCAAAGTCAGTTACAAAATGTTTTGTATAATGGTGATAATAGCATGCTTCATGACTCAGCTAAGTGTTGCTAGCATGTTTAGTATGTTTCTAGCATGCTTAGTACACAATAATTATGTTGTTAGTACTGCATTACTGTGTTAACCATGTCAGTTTCTGTTGCCAGTAGTTGGGGCTATGTCTATATCTGAATGTTGCTATGTAGATGTGTTCAGTGCAGGACTTTTATCAAACATGTGAAGTTTGGGGCAGATTGGACATTGTATGCTTGAGTTACAACAACTTCCTTTAGCATTTCTAGCATGTTTTATGATGTTTCTAGCATTTTACATATTAATTTTGGGGTAGATTGGACATTGCATTCCTGAGTTACAGCAAATTCATATTTAATTGCAGTAATATCATGCTTTAGCACTTAGCTAAGTGTTTGCTAGTATGTTTTAGCATGTCTCTAGTATGTTGGTAGGATATTTAGCACCTACTGGCATTTTTTTATATGTTATTAGGAGTCCAGAACAGTGTTAAACGTCACTTCCTTTTGCCAGCAGGCGGCGCTATGACTATAACTGAGTATGAGCATGGACATGTGTTCAAAAGATAACTCTTATCAAACGTGTGAAGTTTGGGGTAGATTGGACATTTTATGCTTAAGTTACAACAACTTCCTTGAGCTTTTATAGCATGCTTTAGAACTTAGCTAAGTGTTGCTAGCATGTTTCTTCCATGTTACATATTAAGTTTTGGGTAGATTGAACATCCCATGCCTGTGTTACAACAAATTCCAATTTAATTGCAGTAATATCATGATTTAGCACTTATCTAAGTGATTGATAACATGTTTTAGCATGTTTCTAGTATGTTGTTAGCATGTTTAGCACATGCTGGCACTTTTTTATATGTTATTAGGAGTCCACAACAGTGTTTAACATGTCACTTCCTGTTGCCAGCAGGTGGCGCTATGACTGTAACTGAATATGAGCATGGTCATGTGTTCAGGACAGAACGCTTATCAAAAGTGTGAAGTTTGGGGCAGATTGGACATTGCCTTCTTGAGTAACAACAACATCCTGTTTCATTGAATTAGCATGCTTTAGCACTCAGCTAAGTTTTGCTAGCATGTTTTAACATGTTTCTAGCATGTTTAGAAGTCAATGGCATTTTTAACATGTTGCTAGAACGGCATCAACGTGTTAAACATGACACTTCCTGTTACCAGTAGGTGGCGCTATTACTATAACTGAATATTCTCATGTAGATGTGTTCAGGCCATGACTCTTATCAAACGTGTGAAGTTTGGGGCAGATTTGACATTCCGTGCCTGAGTTACAGCAAATTCCTATTTAATTGCAGTAATAGCATGCTTTAGCACTAAGCTAAGTGTTTGCTAGCATGTTTTAGCATGTGTCTAGTATGTTGTTAGCATGTTTAGCACTTGCTGGCACTTTTTTATGTTATCAGGAGTTCACAACAGTGTTAAACATGTCACTTCCTGTTGCCAGCAGGTGGCGCTATGACTGTAACTGAATATGAGCATGGTCATGTGTTCAGGACAGAACGCTTATCAAAAGTCTGAAGTTTGGGGCAGATTGGACATTGCCTTCTTGAGTAACAACAACATCCTGTTTCATTGAATTAGCATGCTTTAGCACTCAGCTAAGTTTTGCTAGCATGTTTTAACATGTTTCTAGCATGTTTAGAAGTCAATGGCATTTTTAACATGTTGCTAGAAGGGCATCAACATGTTAAACATGACACTTCCTGTTACCAGTTGGTGGCGCTATTACTATAACTGAATATTCTCATGTAGATGTGTTCAGGCCATGACTCTTATCAAACGTGTGAAGTTTGGGGCAGATTGGACATTCCGTGCCTGAGTTACAGCAAATTCCTATTTAATTGCAGTAATAGCATGCTTTAGCACTAAGCTAAGTGTTTGCTAGCATGTTTTAGCATGTGTCTAGTATGTTGTTAGCATGTTTAGCACTTGCTAGCACTTTTTTATATGTTATCAGGAGTTCACAACAGTGTTAAACATGTCACTTCCTGTTGCCAGCAGGTGGCGCTATGACTGTAACTGAATATGAGCATGGTCATGTGTTCAGGACAGAACGCTTATCAAAAGTGTGAAGTTTGGGGCAGATTGGACATTGCCTTCTTGAGTAACAACAACATCCTGTTTCATTGAATTAGCATGCTTTAGCACTCAGCTAAGTTTTGCTAGCATGTTTTAACATGTTTCTAGCATGTTTAGAAGTCAATGGCATTTTTAACATGTTGCTAGAATGGCATCAACGTGTTAAACATGACACTTCCTGTTACCAGTAGGTGGCGCTATTACTATAACTGAATGTTCTCATGTAGATGTGTTCAGGACAGAACGCTTATCAAAAGTGTGAAGTTTGGGGCAGATTGGACATTCCATGCCTGAGTTACAGCAAATTCCTATTTAATTGCAATAATAGCATGCTTTAGCACTTAGCTAAGAGTTTGCTAGCATGTTTTAGCATGCTTCTAGTATGTTGTTAGCATGTTTAGCACTTGCTGGCACTTTTTTATATGTTATTAGGAGTCCATAACAGTGTTAAACATGTCACTTCCTGTTGCCAGCAGGTGGCGCTATGACTGTAACTGAATATGAGCATGGTCATGTGTTCAGGACAGAACGCTTATCAAAAGTGTGAAGTTTGGGGCAGATTGGACATTCCATGCCTGAGTTACAGCAACTTCCTGTTTCATGGCGAAACATCGAAATTTGTCAGGCCGCCGAGGACCCGCCCTTTGACGAAAACTCAAGATCTTCGCAATTTAACGTCGCAAAGGCCTTAAGATTACACTCACCAAATTTGAAGATGATCAGATTAAAACTGTAGGAGGAGTTCGTTAATGTACGAGGCCTGAAAATGTCAAAAACTGCACAAAAATCTGAGAGGAAGTTCAAAATGGCTGACTTCCTGTTGTGTTTAGGGCTATGCTCCAAGAGACTTTTTTGTAGGTATTAGTTCATTACATGTATGTACCGAATTTCGTGCACGTACGTGGAACGTTGCGGGAGGCGCACTCCGTTGAACTTTTATAGGTGGCGCTATCGAGCCGTTTTGCCCCGTCCAATTCTGAAACCTATATCAGATGTAAATTTTCGCCAGTTCTGACGCGTGTGCAAAGTTTCGTGAGTTTTCGAGCATGTTTAGGCCCTCAAAAATGCAATTCAATGCGGAGAAGAAGAATAATAATAATTAAAGCTGCAAGCAGCGATGAAAAGGGCCCTCGCACCCCTGCCACCGCCACCCGGCACCTTTAGGAAAGGCCTTAAGATTACACTCACCAAATTTGAAGAGGATCAGATCAAAACTGTAGGAGTTTGTTAAAGTACAACATCAGGAAATGGCAAAAACTGCCCAAAATCTGACAGGAAGTTCAAAATAACTGACTTCCTGTTGTGTTTAGGGCTATGCTCCAAGAGACTTTTTTGTAGGTATTGGGTCTTTACATGTGTGTACCAAATTTCATACCTGTACGTGAAACGTCGAGCCGGGGCAAAATGTAGGGGCAATAAGTAAGCCATTTTGCCCCACCCAATTTTTAAAACCACATCACACGTAAATTGTCACCACTTCTGAAGCGTGTGCAAAGTTTCATGATTTTTCGAGCACGTTTTGTATTTGCCACACTTCCTGCTACCAGCAGGTGGTGCTATTGCTATAATCATAATGAGCATTGGCATGTGTTCAGGACAGGACTCTTATCAAACATGTGAAGTTTGTGGCAGATTGAAAATTGTATGCCTGAGTTACTGCAGGCTGTCTGTGGTTGCCTAGCAACATCAGAACTGCAAGCAACATTAATATTGAACTTATCTGATCATGCATATATCACCAAAAGGCCGAAATTGGGTGAACTAGTGCAAAAAATGCCCGTGCAAAATCAGTTTTTGTGTGTGTTTTTAGTAATTGTTGGTTTGGTGTGTGCTCATTGTTACAATTACACAGCAAAAGTTCAGTGACATTTTTATTTGTGCATGGTAAAAAGCACACAGTGAACTCCGAGAAAACGCTATGCTTGAGCAAACAGTTTGTGAATAGGCAACTACAAATGATGCCCGTGAAAGAGACTGTGAACGCATTGAATAGGATATGTTTAGTTGGTGAATAGCATAGGCTACTATTACACAGTAGCGACAACGTTAAGCGCACCAGAATGAAATATAATATTCAGAAGTAAACACTAACAGCATAGCTGACTTACAGATTCAGTTTACATCCACAAATGAATAAGCACCTCGATTCAGGGAGCAGTGCAAAGTGCCCGTGCAAAATCAGTTTTTGTGAGCTGATCGCCGTCAAAAAAGTTCAGGAGATATTTCTTGCGATGGCAATATGATCAAAAATAACTTTATATTGATTCAATGGATTAATAGCATTTAAAAAAAAAAAAAAAAAGTCATGAATTTATTGCATTTTTGGGAAAAAATAATCCGTTTTTATAATAAATCTTAAAAAATTCAAATCCAGATTTTGATTTTCAATGTTGTTATAACCTAAAGATGCTATGTGAAAGTTTGAAACAGAAAATAGTGGTTTTCACACATTTAGTGGTTATCTCACATTCGAGAGATATGCGAATAACACACAGACAGACAGACGGACGTTTCTGTAATTTATAGATAGATGGATTTATCACGTTCGGGAACCAAACTATAATATTCAGAAGTAAACAGTGTAGCTGACTGAGTGTTTATGTCAGAATGTTTATTTTTAAACCACAGCCTTCTTGGGGCTTCTTTGACCGATACAACTCTCTAATGTCAGAATGTTTATTTTTAAACCACAACCTTCTAAAAATGATATATTTAACGATATCTTTTGCATTTCTCATCCAAACAATGTCAAACTTGGCACTGCACTTACTCGTGCCCGTGGCAAGACACCTGTCGAGTTTGAAATCAATCGGACTAACGGTTCGAGAGATATGCGAGGAACAGACACACACACACACAGACAGACAGACAGACAGACGTTCCTGTAATTTATAGATAGATGTTTGTCAGGCCGCCGAGGGCACACCCTTCGACGAAAACTCTAGATCTTCGCAATTTAACGTCACAAAGGCCTTAAGATTACACTCACCAAATTTGAAGAGTATCAGATCAAATCTGTAGGAGGAGTTCGTTAAAGTACAACATCAGGAAATTACGAAAAATGCCCAAAATCCAGGAGGAAGTTCAAAATAGCTCACTTCCTGTTGTGTTTAGGGCTATGCTCCAAGAGACTTTTCTGTAGGTATTGGGTCATTACATGTATGTACCAAATTTCATACCTGTACGTGAAACCAGGAGCCGGGGCAAAATGTGGGGGCAATAATTTACCGAATTTGCCCCCCCCAATTCTGAAAACCATATCACACGTAAATTTTCACCACTTCTGAAGCGTGTGCAAAGTTTCATGAGTTTTCGAGCATGTTTAGGCCCTCTAAAAAGCGATTCACTTTGGAGAAGAAGAATAATAATAAACGGAGCAAAAACAATAGGGTCCTCTCACCATCGGTGCTCGGGCCCTAATAATAATAATAATAATAATAAACAGAGCAATTCCAAGAGGGTCCTCACACCATCGGTGCTCGGGCCCTAATAAACAGAGCAATTCCAAGAGGGTCCTCACACCATCGGTGCTCGGGCCCTAATAATAATTAAAGCTGCAAGCAGCGATGAAAAGGGCCCTCGCACCCCTGCCACCGCCACCCGGCACCTTTAGGAAAGGCCTTAAGATTACACTCACCAAATTTGAAGAGGATCAGATCAAAACTGTAGGAGGAGTTTGTTAAAGTACAACATCAGGAAATGGCAAAAACTGCCCAAAATCTGACAGGAAGTTCAAAATAACTGACTTCCTGTTGTGTTTAGGGCTATGCTCCAAGAGACTTTTTTGTAGGTATTGGGTCTTTACATGTGTGTACCAAATTTCATACCTGTACGTGAAACGTCGAGCCGGGGCAAAATGTAGGGGCAATAAGTAAGCCATTTTGCCCCACCCAATTTTTAAAACCACATCACACGTAAATTGTCACCACTTCTGAAGCGTGTGCAAAGTTTCATGATTTTTCGAGCACGTTTTGTATTTGCCACACTTCCTGCTACCAGCAGGTGGTGCTATTGCTATAATCATAATGAGCATTGGCATGTGTTCAGGACAGGAGTCTTATCAAACATGTGAAGTTTGTGGCAGATTGAAAATTGTATGCCTGAGTTACTGCAGGCTGTCTGTGGTTGCCTAGCAACATCAGAACTGAAAGCAACATTAATATTGAACTTATCTGATCATGCATATATCACCAAAAGGCCGAAATTGGGTGAACTAGTGCAAAAAATGCCCGTGCAAAATCAGTTTTTGTGTGTGTTTTTAGTAATTGTTGGTTTGGTGTGTGCTCATTGTTACAATTACACAGCAAAAGTTCAGTGACATTTTTATTTGTGCATGGTAAAAAGCACACAGTGAACTCCGAGAAAACGCTATGCTTGAGCAAACAGTTTGTGAATAGGCAACTACAAATGATGCCCGTGAAAGAGACTGTGAACGCATTGAATAGGATATGTTTAGTTGGTGAATAGCATAGGCTATTATTACACAGTAGCGACAACGTTAAGCGCACCAGAATGAAATATAATATTCAGAAGTAAACACTAACAGCATAGCTGACATACAGATTCAGTTTACATCCACAAATGAATAAGCACCTCGATTCAGGGAGCAGTGCAAAGTGCCCGTGCAAAATCAGTTTTTGTGAGCTGATCGCCGTCAAAAAAGTTCAGGAGATATTTCTTGCGATGGCAATATGATCAAAAATAACTTTATATTGATTCAATGGATTAATAGCATTTTGAAAAAAAAAAAAAAAGTCATGAATTTATTGCATTTTTGGGAAAAAATAATCCGTTTTTATAATAAATCTTAAAAAATTCAAATCCAGATTTTGATTTTCAATGTTGTTATAACCTAAAGATTCTATGTGAAAGTTTGAAACAGAAAATAGTGGTTTTCACACATTTAGTGGTTATCTCACATTCGAGAGATATGCGAATAACACACAGACAGACAGACGGACGTTTCTGTAATTTATAGATAGATGGATTTATCACGTTCGGGAACCAAACTATAATATTCAGAAGTAAACAGTGTAGCTGACTGAGTGTTTATGTCAGAATGTTTATTTTTAAACCACAGCCTTCTTGGGGCTTCTTTGACCGATACAACTCTCTAATGTCAGAATGTTTATTTTTAAACCACAACCTTCTAAAAATGATATATTTAACGATATCTTTTGCATTTCTCATCCAAACAATGTCAAACTTGGCACTGCACTTACTCGTGCCCGTGGCGAGACACCTGTCGAGTTTGAAATCAATCGGACTAACGGTTCGAGAGATATGCGAGGAACAGACACACACACACACAGACAGACAGACAGACAGACGTTCCTGTAATTTATAGATAGATGTTTGTCAGGCCGCCGAGGGCACACCCTTCGACGAAAACTCTAGATCTTCGCAATTTAACGTCACAAAGGCCTTAAGATTACACTCACCAAATTTGAAGAGTATCGGATCAAATCTGTAGGAGGAGTTCGTTAAAGTACAACATCAGGAAATTACGAAAAATGCCCAAAATCCAGGAGGAAGTTCAAAATAGCTCACTTCCTGTTGTGTTTAGGGCTATGCTCCAAGAGACTTTTCTGTAGGTATTGGGTCATTACATGTATGTACCAAATTTCATACCTGTACGTGAAACCAGGAGCCGGGGCAAAATGTGGGGGCAATAATTTACCGAATTTGCCCCCCCCAATTCTGAAAACCATATCACACGTAAATTTTCACCACTTCTGAAGCGTGTGCAAAGTTTCATGAGTTTTCGAGCATGTTTAGGCCCTCTAAAAAGCGATTCACTTTGGAGAAGAAGAATAATAATAAACGGAGCAAAAACAATAGGGTCCTCTCACCATCGGTGCTCGGGCCCTAATTAAAGCTGCAAGCAGCGATGAAAAGGGCCCTCGCACCCCTGCCACCGCCACCCGGCACCTTTAGGAAAGGCCTTAAGATTACACTCACCAAATTTGAAGAGGATCAGATCAAAACTGTAGGAGGAGTTTGTTAAAGTACAACATCAGGAAATGGCAAAAACTGCCCAAAATCTGACAGGAAGTTCAAAATAACTGACTTCCTGTTGTGTTTAGGGCTATGCTCCAAGAGACTTTTTTGTAGGTATTGGGTCTTTACATGTGTGTACCAAATTTCATACCTGTACGTGAAACGTCGAGCCGGGGCAAAATGTAGGGGCAATAAGTAAGCCATTTTGCCCCACCCAATTTTTAAAACCACATCACACGTAAATTGTCACCACTTCTGAAGCGTGTGCAAAGTTTCATGATTTTTCGAGCACGTTTTGTATTTGCCACACTTCCTGCTACCAGCAGGTGGTGCTATTGCTATAATCATAATGAGCATTGGCATGTGTTCAGGACAGGAGTCTTATCAAACATGTGAAGTTTGTGGCAGATTGAAAATTGTATGCCTGAGTTACTGCAGGCTGTCTGTGGTTGCCTAGCAACATCAGAACTGCAAGCAACATTAATATTGAACTTATCTGATCATGCATATATCACCAAAAGGCCGAAATTGGGTGAACTAGTGCAAAAAATGCCCGTGCAAAATCAGTTTTTGTGTGTGTTTTTAGTAATTGTTGGTTTGGTGTGTGCTCATTGTTACAATTACACAGCAAAAGTTCAGTGACATTTTTATTTGTGCATGGTAAAAAGCACACAGTGAACTCCGAGAAAACGCTATGCTTGAGCAAACAGTTTGTGAATAGGCAACTACAAATGATGCCCGTGAAAGAGACTGTGAACGCATTGAATAGGATATGTTTAGTTGGTGAATAGCATAGGCTATTATTACACAGTAGCGACAACGTTAAGCGCACCAGAATGAAATATAATATTCAGAAGTAAACACTAACAGCATAGCTGACATACAGATTCAGTTTACATCCACAAATGAATAAGCACCTCGATTCAGGGAGCAGTGCAAAGTGCCCGTGCAAAATCAGTTTTTGTGAGCTGATCGCCGTCAAAAAAGTTCAGGAGATATTTCTTGCGATGGCAATATGATCAAAAATAACTTTATATTGATTCAATGGATTAATAGCATTTTGAAAAAAAAAAAAAAAGTCATGAATTTATTGCATTTTTGGGAAAAAATAATCCGTTTTTATAATAAATCTTAAAAAATTCAAATCCAGATTTTGATTTTCAATGTTGTTATAACCTAAAGATTCTATGTGAAAGTTTGAAACAGAAAATAGTGGTTTTCACACATTTAGTGGTTATCTCACATTCGAGAGATATGCGAATAACACACAGACAGACAGACAGACGGACGTTTCTGTAATTTATAGATAGATGGATTTATCACGTTCGGGAACCAAACTATAATATTCAGAAGTAAACAGTGTAGCTGACTGAGTGTTTATGTCAGAATGTTTATTTTTAAACCACAGCCTTCTTGGGGCTTCTTTGACCGATACAACTCTCTAATGTCAGAATGTTTATTTTTAAACCACAACCTTCTAAAAATGATATATTTAACGATATCTTTTGCATTTCTCATCCAAACAATGTCAAACTTGGCACTGCACTTACTCGTGCCCGTGGCGAGACACCTGTCGAGTTTGAAATCAATCGGACTAACGGTTCGAGAGATATGCGAGGAACAGACACACACACACACAGACAGACAGACAGACAGACGTTCCTGTAATTTATAGATAGATGTTTGTCAGGCCGCCGAGGGCACACCCTTCGACGAAAACTCTAGATCTTCGCAATTTAACGTCACAAAGGCCTTAAGATTACACTCACCAAATTTGAAGAGTATCGGATCAAATCTGTAGGAGGAGTTCGTTAAAGTACAACATCAGGAAATTACGAAAAATGCCCAAAATCCAGGAGGAAGTTCAAAATAGCTCACTTCCTGTTGTGTTTAGGGCTATGCTCCAAGAGACTTTTCTGTAGGTATTGGGTCATTACATGTATGTACCAAATTTCATACCTGTACGTGAAACCAGGAGCCGGGGCAAAATGTGGGGGCAATAATTTACCGAATTTGCCCCCCCCAATTCTGAAAACCATATCACACGTAAATTTTCACCACTTCTGAAGCGTGTGCAAAGTTTCATGAGTTTTCGAGCATGTTTAGGCCCTCTAAAAAGCGATTCACTTTGGAGAAGAAGAATAATAATAAACGGAGCAAAAACAATAGGGTCCTCTGACCATCGGTGCTCGGGCCCTAATTAAAGCTGCAAGCAGCGATGAAAAGGGCCCTCGCACCCCTGCCACCGCCACCCGGCACCTTTAGGAAAGGCCTTAAGATTACACTCACCAAATTTGAAGAGGATCAGATCAAAACTGTAGGAGTTTGTTAAAGTACAACATCAGGAAATGGCAAAAACTGCCCAAAATCTGACAGGAAGTTCAAAATAACTGACTTCCTGTTGTGTTTAGGGCTATGCTCCAAGAGACTTTTTTGTAGGTATTGGGTCTTTACATGTGTGTACCAAATTTCATACCTGTACGTGAAACGTCGAGCCGGGGCAAAATGTAGGGGCAATAAGTAAGCCATTTTGCCCCACCCAATTTTTAAAACCACATCACACGTAAATTGTCACCACTTCTGAAGCGTGTGCAAAGTTTCATGATTTTTCGAGCACGTTTTGTATTTGCCACACTTCCTGCTACCAGCAGGTGGTGCTATTGCTATAATCATAATGAGCATTGGCATGTGTTCAGGACAGGACTCTTATCAAACATGTGAAGTTTGTGGCAGATTGAAAATTGTATGCCTGAGTTACTGCAGGCTGTCTGTGGTTGCCTAGCAACATCAGAACTGCAAGCAACATTAATATTGAACTTATCTGATCATGCATATATCACCAAAAGGCCGAAATTGGGTGAACTAGTGCAAAAAATGCCCGTGCAAAATCAGTTTTTGTGTGTGTTTTTAGTAATTGTTGGTTTGGTGTGTGCTCATTGTTACAATTACACAGCAAAAGTTCAGTGACATTTTTATTTGTGCATGGTAAAAAGCACACAGTGAACTCCGAGAAAACGCTATGCTTGAGCAAACAGTTTGTGAATAGGCAACTACAAATGATGCCCGTGAAAGAGACTGTGAACGCATTGAATAGGATATGTTTAGTTGGTGAATAGCATAGGCTATTATTACACAGTAGCGACAACGTTAAGCGCACCAGAATGAAATATAATATTCAGAAGTAAACACTAACAGCATAGCTGACTTACAGATTCAGTTTACATCCACAAATGAATAAGCACCTCGATTCAGGGAGCAGTGCAAAGTGCCCGTGCAAAATCAGTTTTTGTGAGCTGATCGCCGTCAAAAAAGTTCAGGAGATATTTCTTGCGATGGCAATATGATCAAAAATAACTTTATATTGATTCAATGGATTAATAGCATTTAAAAAAAAAAAAAAAAAGTCATGAATTTATTGCATTTTTGGGAAAAAATAATCCGTTTTTATAATAAATCTTAAAAAATTCAAATCCAGATTTTGATTTTCAATGTTGTTATAACCTAAAGATGCTATGTGAAAGTTTGAAACAGAAAATAGTGGTTTTCACACATTTAGTGGTTATCTCACATTCGAGAGATATGCGAATAACACACAGACAGACAGACGGACGTTTCTGTAATTTATAGATAGATGGATTTATCACGTTCGGGAACCAAACTATAATATTCAGAAGTAAACAGTGTAGCTGACTGAGTGTTTATGTCAGAATGTTTATTTTTAAACCACAGCCTTCTTGGGGCTTCTTTGACCGATACAACTCTCTAATGTCAGAATGTTTATTTTTAAACCACAACCTTCTAAAAATGATATATTTAACGATATCTTTTGCATTTCTCATCCAAACAATGTCAAACTTGGCACTGCACTTACTCGTGCCCGTGGCAAGACACCTGTCGAGTTTGAAATCAATCGGACTAACGGTTCGAGAGATATGCGAGGAACAGACACACACACACACAGACAGACAGACAGACAGACGTTCCTGTAATTTATAGATAGATGTTTGTCAGGCCGCCGAGGGCACACCCTTCGACGAAAACTCTAGATCTTCGCAATTTAACGTCACAAAGGCCTTAAGATTACACTCACCAAATTTGAAGAGTATCAGATCAAATCTGTAGGAGGAGTTCGTTAAAGTACAACATCAGGAAATTACGAAAAATGCCCAAAATCCAGGAGGAAGTTCAAAATAGCTCACTTCCTGTTGTGTTTAGGGCTATGCTCCAAGAGACTTTTCTGTAGGTATTGGGTCATTACATGTATGTACCAAATTTCATACCTGTACGTGAAACCAGGAGCCGGGGCAAAATGTGGGGGCAATAATTTACCGAATTTGCCCCCCACAATTCTGAAAACCATATCACACGTAAATTTTCACCACTTCTGAAGCGTGTGCAAAGTTTCATGAGTTTTCGAGCATGTTTAGGCCCTCTAAAAAGCGATTCACTTTGGAGAAGAAGAATAATAATAAACGGAGCAAAAACAATAGGGTCCTCTCACCATCGGTGCTCGGGCCCTAATAATAATAATAATAATAAACAGAGCAATTCCAAGAGGGTCCTCACACCATCGGTGCTCGGGCCCTAATTAAAGCTGCAAGCAGCGATGAAAGGGCCCTCGCACCCGTGCCATCAACACTCGGTGGCTTTAGGAAGACAGAGCATGGTTGGGAAATGTACATTTAAGGAGGTATATATAGTAAGAGTATGTCAAAGTCAGTTACAAAATGTTTTGTATAATGGTGATAATAGCATGCTTCATGACTCAGCTAAGTGTTGCTAGCATGTTTAGTGTGTTTCTAGCATGCTTAGTACACAATAATTATGTGGTTAGTACTGCATTACTGTGTTAACCATGTCAGTTTCTGTTGCCAGTAGGTGGCGTTATGACTATAACTGAATATGAGCTTGGATGTGTGTTCAGGACAGAACTCTTATCAAACGTGTGAAGTTTGGTGCAAATTGGACATTGCCTTCTTGAGTAACAACAAAGTCATGTTTCATTGAATTAGCATGCTTTAGCACTTAGCTAAGCATTGTTAGCATGTTTTAACATGTTTCTAGCATGTTTAGAACTCAATGGCATTTTTAACATGTTGCTAGAACGGCATCAACGTGTTAAACATGTCACTTCCTGTTGCCAGTTGGTGGCGCTATTACTATAATTGAACATTCTCATGTAGATGTGTTCAGGCCATGACTCTTATCAAAAGTGTGAAGTTTGGGGCAGATTGGACATTCCATGCCTGAGTTACAGCAAATTCCTATTTAATTGCAATAATATCATGCTTTAGCACTTGGCTAAGAGTTTGCTAGCATGTTTTAGCATGTTTCTAGTATGTTGTTAGCATGTTTAACACTTGCTGGCACTTTTTTATATGTTATTAGGAGTCCATAACAGTGTTAAACATGTCACTTCCTGTTGCCAGCAGGTGGCGCTATGACTGTAACTGATTATAAGCATGGTCATGTGTTCAGGACAGAACGCTTATCAAAAGTGTGAAGTTTGGGGCAGATTGGACATTCCATGCCTGAGTTACAGCAAATTCATATTTAATTGCAGTAATATCATTCTTTAGCACTTAGCTAAGTGTTTGCTAGTATGTTTTAGCATGTCTATAGTATGTTGGTAGGATGTTTAGCACCTACTGGCATTTTTTTATATGTTATTAGGAGTCAAGAACAGTGTTAAACGTCACTTCCTGTTGCCAGCAGGTGGCGCTATGACTATAACTAAATATGAGCATGGACATGTGTTCAAGAGATAACTCTTATCAAACGTGTGACGTTTGGGGTAGATTGTACATTGCCTTCTTGAGTAACAACAAAGTCCTGTTTCATTGAATTAGCATGCTTTAGCACTTAGCTAAGTATTGCTAGTATGTTTTAACATGTTTCTAGCATGTTTAGAAGTCAATGGCATTTTTAACATGTTGCTAGAATGGCATCAACGTGTTAAACATGACACTTCCTGTTACCAGTAGGTGGCGCTATTACTATAACTGAATATTCTCATGTAGATATGTTCAGGACAGAACGCTTATCAAAAGTGTGAAGTTTGGGGCAGATTGGACATTCCATGCCTGAGTTACAGCAAATTCCTATTTAATTGCAATAATAGCATGCTTTAGCACTTAGCTAAGAGTTTGCTAGCATGTTTTAGCATGCTTCTAGTATGTTGTTAGCATGTTTAGCACTTGCTGGCACTTTTTTATATGTTATTAGGAGTCCATAACAGTGTTAACCCTCTGAGGTCTGAGCTGTTTTCTGGGCCCTGGAGGTGTTCTGACATGCTCTGACATTTGTGGTTATTTCTGTTACTTGTGACATTTTCATGGCTAAAGTCTAATTACACTGTATTCAGCACAAACTCTGCTACAATAATATATCAGCAGCATGTATGTAAAAGTTTGTAGTTTTGAGATAATGACATTTATGCGTGGTTTGTGAAAATACAAAAATAAATTCTCACTGAAATAAGGTCATGAAACCCATACTGATTATTTCTTCACAAGACTTTTGAAAATTGTATCACGTAGCCTAGAATATTTGCTCTAAAACTATGTGAGAATCACCCTGACTGCTCATTCAGAGAAGACAATATATTGATTTAAAAATTTTACGACGTGTTTTGTGTTAGAAAGCAATATGCGAAGGGGCGGATCACCTCATTAATATGAAAGCTTTCCACACCTGAGAAAGACAAAGAACCTCCCTAATGGCCCTATTAGGAGCTTATCAGGGCCCATCATTCTGACCAACCTTGCACAAAGAATGAGGAGATTTAAAAAAGAATGGCTTTTAAAATTGTTTGGATTTATTTACAACACAACATAATCTAAAGATACACAACAAAAAAGCACTTATTGAAGAAAGAGACCTTTGTGCCATTCCTAAAAACATTGTACATACCTTTCATTTTCTAAGGTGTTTGATTTTCACTTTACCATGTTCATGTACAGAGACATGTACTGTGAATGTTGAAGTCAGCAGGACTCAGTGGCATCTGGGCCCTGAAAAAAAAAAAAGTGAACATACTGATATCAAGAGAAAGGCCTGCACGATTTTGGGAATACATTTTAGATTTTTCTTGTTAAAATTGCTTTTTAAAATTCACAGAATACACACACACACTCACACAAATGTTTCCAACAATATATAATGAACACCAGGTTTGTTGTGCCTTGTAGGTATAGGCTATGCGCAGTGCTGCATAAAATAATAACAATATAGCAGCCTATATATATTTTCAAAAAGATTTCAGTAACAACTAAGCTACAGAAAAATATATTGATTATCATGTTACTTCAAATGTTTCCATTCGTTATGATGATATGAAATGAGATAATAGTAAAAACATGAAGCCGTTTGGAGCGTTTTGCTTTTCCAAAATATGATACATTCAAACGCGATCGCGATCAAAAATATGATACATTAAAACGCGATCGCGGTCAAAAATATGATACATTAAAACGCGATTGCGATCAAATATAAAACATTATGGTTAGGCCTACCATATACATAGCCTATCTACGTTTGAGCAGATATCCACAAACACAGTAACAGTAAACACGGGTCTAAATATTATAATATTCACCATATATCTAGCAACAGTTCAACTGCAATGTGAAATTTATGCAACAATAGCAAACTAATATGTAAGAATTTCTTACCTTATCTTTCTTGTCTTCAAATATCGTTCTTCTTCTTCTGATGTAAATCCAATGTAAGCTCAGGCACGTCTTTCAAACTCGACGAAAAGTGAAGTGAAGTGTTTTGTTGTTGAGGTAATGAGGGCGATCGCGTTCCATGTGGAGATTTGCATGTGAATATCTTTTGCGCGAGTGGGCGTGGCCGAATTAAAAATAATTAGGAAGCGTTTGAGAAGCTGGAAATCTTGTTGGTTTTATACAAATTACTTAAACAGAGAATATTTGTTTTCGTTTTGAATCCGATCATTTAAAAGTACACACTTAAATGTTTATAAAGGTGTATGGCTCATAAATGTGTAACAAGTATTCGCTGAGTTTTGTTTCAGTTTATAGACGTGCTCAAGAAAAAAAAGTTCACCGCGACGGAGAGGCAGAACGCACACACTGTTTATTTTCTTTATTTTACAAAAGCACAATGTTTTGATTTGATTGGAAGTGGACACATACAAAAGTAGAAATACCACAGATTCTTTTTTTATATTTATTTTTTCTGTATGACCATAAATGACGGAGAAATTTAAGTTTAAAGTGCTACAATGTGGAGAAAATCCAGCAAAACGCGCCGGCGCGTTTGTCGACCTCAGAGGGTTAAACATGTCACTTCCTGTTGCCAGCAGGTGGCGCTATGACTATAACTGAATATGAGCATGGTCATGTGTTCAGGACAGAACGTTTATTAAAAGTGTGAAGTTTGGCGCAGATTGGACATTGCCTTCTTGAGTAACAACAACATCCTGTTTCATTGAATTAGCATGCTTTAGCACTTAGCTAAGTATTGCTAGTATGTTTTAACATGTTTCTAGCATGTTTAGAAGTCAATGGCATTTTTAACATGTTGCTAGAATGGCATCAACGTGTTAAACATGACACTTCCTGTTACCAGTAGGTGGCGCTATTACTATAACTGAATATTCTCATGTAGATATGTTCAGGACAGAACGCTTATCAAAAGTGTGAAGTTTGGGGCAGATTGGACATTCCATGCCTGAGTTACAGCAAATTCCTATTTAATTGCAATAATAGCATGCTTTAGCACTTAGCTAAGAGTTTGCTAGCATGTTTTAGCATGCTTCTAGTATGTTGTTAGCATGTTTAGCACTTGCTGGCACTTTTTTATATGTTATTAGGAGTCCATAACAGTGTTAAACATGTCACTTCCTGTTGCCAGCAGGTGGCGCTATGACTATAACTGAATATGAGCATGGTCATGTGTTCAGGACAGAACTCTTATCAAACGTATGAAGTTTGGGGCAGATTGGACATTCCATGCCTGAGTTACAGCAACTTCCTGTTTCATGGCGAAACATCAAAATTTGTCAGGCCGCCGAGGACCCGCCCTTCGACGAAAACTCAAGATCTTCGCAATTTAACGTCGCAAAGGCCTTAAGATTACACTCACCAAATTTGAAGATGATCAGATTAAAACTGTAGGAGGAGTTCGTTAAAGTATGAGGCCTGAAAATGTCAAAAACTGCACAAAAATCTGGGAGGAAGTTCAAAATGGCTGACTTCCTGTTGGGTTTAGGGCTATGCTCCAAGAGACTTTTTTGTAGGTATTAGGTCATTACATGTATGTACCGAATTTCGTGCACGTACGTGGAACGTTGCGGGAGGCGCACTCCGTTGAACTTTTATAGGTGGCGCTATCGAGCCGTTTTGCCCCGTCCAATTCTGAAACCTATATCAGATGTAAATTTTCGCCAGTTCTGACGCGTGTGCAAAGTTTCGTGAGTTTTCGCGCATGTTTAGGCCCTCAAAAATGCAATTCAATGCGGAGAAGAATAATAATAATAATTAAAGCTGCAAGCAGCGATGAAAGGGCCCTCGCACCCGTGCCATCAACACTCGGTGGCTTTAGGAAGACAGAGCATGGTTGGGAAATGTACATTTAAGGAGGTATATATAGTAAGAGTATGTCAAAGTCAGTTACAAAATGTTTTGTATAATGGTGATAATAGCATGCTTCATGACTCAGCTAAGTGTTGCTAGCATGTTTAGTCTGTTTCTAGCATGCTTAGTACACAATAATTATGTGGTTAGTACTGCATTACGGTGTTAACCATGTCAGTTTCTGTTGCCAGTAGGTGGCGTTATGGCTATAACTGAATATGAGCATGGATGTGTGTTCAGGACAGAACTCTTATCAAACGTGTGAAGTTTGGTGCAAATTGGACATTGCCTTCTTGAGTAACAACAAAGTCATGTTTCATTGAATTAACATTCTTTAGCACTTAGCTAAGCATTGTTAGCATGTTTTAACATGTTTCTAGCATGTTTAGAACTCAATGGCATTTTTAACATGTTGCTAGAACGGCATAAAAGTGTTAAACATGTCACTTCCTGTTGCCAGTAGGTGGCGCTATTACTATAACTGAATTTGAGCATAGACATGTGTTCAGGCCATGATTCTTATCAAATGTGTGAAGTTTGGGGCAGATTGGACATTCCATGCCTGAATTACAGCAAATTCCTATTTAATTGCAATAATAGCATGCTTTAGCACTTAGCTAAGAGTTTGCTAGCATGTTTTAGCATGTTTCTAGTATGTTGTTAGCATGTTTAGCACTTGCTGGCACTTTTTTATATGTTATTAGGAGTCCATAACAGTGTTAAACATGTCACTTCCTGCTGCCAGCAGGTGGCGCTATGACTGTAAGCATGATCATGTGTTCAGGACAGAACGCTTATCAAAAGTGTGAAGTTTGGGGCAGATTGGACATTCCTTGCCTGAGTTACAGCAAATTCATATTTAATTGCAGTAATATCATTCTTTAGCACTTAGCTAAGTGTTTGCTAGTATGTTTTAGCAAGTCTCTAGTATGTTGGTAGGATGTTTAGCACCTACTTGCATTTTTTTATATGTTATTAGGAGTCAAGAACAGTGTTAAACGTCACTTCCTGTTGCCAGCAGGTGGCGCTATGACTATAACTAAATATGAGCATGGACATGTGTTCAAGAGATAACTCTTATCAAACGTGTGAAGTTTGGGGTAGATTGTACATTGCCTTCTTGAGTAACAACAAAGTCCTGTTTCATTGAATTAGCATGGTTTAGCACTTAGCTAAGTACTGCTAGCATGTTTTAACATGTTTCTAGCATGTATAGAACTCAATGGCATTTTTAACATGTTGCTAGAACGGCATCAAAGTGTTAAACATGTCACTTCCTGTTGCCAGTAGGTGGTGCTATTACTATAACTGAATTTGAGCATAGACATGTGTTCAGGCCATGATTCTTATCAAATGTGTGAAGTTTGGGGCAGATTGGACATTACATGCCTGAGTTACAGCAAATTCCTATTTAATTGCAGTAATAGCATGCTTTAGCACTTAGCTAAGTGTTTGCTAGCATGTTTCTAGTATGTTGCTAACCTGTTTAGCACTTGTTGGCTCTTTTTTATATGTTATTAGGAGACCACAAGAGTGTTAAACATGTCACTTCCTGTTACCAGTAGGTGGCGCTATTACTATAACTGAATTTTCTCATGTAGATGTGTTCAGGACAGAACGCTTATCAAAAGTGTGAAGTTTGGGGCAGATTGGACATTCCATGCCTGAGTTACAGCAAATTCCTATTTAATTGCAATAATAGCATGCTTTAGCACTTAGCTAAGAGTTTGCTAGCATGTTTTAGCATGCTTCTATTATGTTGTTAGCATGTTTAGCACTTGCTGGCACTTTTTTATATGTTATTAGGAGTCCATATCAGTGTTAAACATGTCACTTCCTGTTGCCAGCAGGTGGCGCTATGACTGTAACTGAATATGAGCATGGTCATGTGTTCAGGACAGAACGCTTATCAAAAGTGTGAAGTTTGGGGCAGATTGGACATTCCATGCCTGAGTTACAGCAACTTCCTGTTTCATGGCGAAACATCGAAATTTGTCAGGCCGCCGAGGACCCGCCCTTTGACGAAAACTCAAGATCTTCGCAATTTAACGTCGCAAAGGCCTTAAGATTACACTCACCAAATTTGAAGATGATCAGATTAAAACTGTAGGAGGAGTTCGTTAAAGTACGAGGCCTGAAAATGGCAAAAACTGCACAAAAATCTGAGAGGAAGTTCAAAATGGCTGACTTCCTGTTGTGTTTAGGGCTATGCTCCAAGAGACTTTTTTGTAGGTATTAGGTCATTACATGTATGTACCGAATTTCGTGCACGTACGTGGAACGTTGCGGGAGGCGCACTCCGTTGAACTTTTATAGGTGGCGCTATCGAGCCATTTTGCCCCGTCCAATTCTGAAACCTATATCAGATGTAAATTTTCGCCAGTTCTGACGCGTGTGCAAAGTTTCGTGAGTTTTCGAGCATGTTTAGGCCCTCAAAAATGCAATTAAATGCGGAGAAGAAGAATAATAATAATAATAATAATAATAATAATAAACAGAGCAATTCCAAGAGGGTCCTCACACCATCGGTGCTCGGGCCCTAATAATTAAAGCTGCAAGCAGCGATGAAAAGGGCCCTCGCACCCCTGCCACCGCCACCCGGCACCTTTAGGAAAGGCCTTAAGATTACACTCACCAAATTTGAAGAGGATCAGATCAAAACTGTAGGAGTTTGTTAAAGTACAACATCAGGAAATGGCAAAAACTGCCCAAAATCTGACAGGAAGTTCAAAATAACTGACTTCCTGTTGTGTTTAGGGCTATGCTCCAAGAGACTTTTTTGTAGGTATTGGGTCTTTACATGTGTGTACCAAATTTCATACCTGTACGTGAAACGTCGAGCCGGGGCAAAATGTAGGGGCAATAAGTAAGCCATTTTGCCCCACCCAATTTTTAAAACCACATCACACGTAAATTGTCACCACTTCTGAAGCGTGTGCAAAGTTTCATGATTTTTCGAGCACGTTTTGTATTTGCCACACTTCCTGCTACCAGCAGGTGGTGCTATTGCTATAATCATAATGAGCATTGGCATGTGTTCAGGACAGGACTCTTATCAAACATGTGAAGTTTGTGGCAGATTGAAAATTGTATGCCTGAGTTACTGCAGGCTGTCTGTGGTTGCCTAGCAACATCAGAACTGCAAGCAACATTAATATTGAACTTATCTGATCATGCATATATCACCAAAAGGCCAAAATTGGGTGAACTAGTGCAAAAAATGCCCGTGCAAAATCAGTTTTTGTGTGTGTTTTTAGTAATTGTTGGTTTGGTGTGTGCTCATTGTTACAATTACACAGCAAAAGTTCAGTGACATTTTTATTTGTGCATGGTAAAAAGCACACAGTGAACTCCGAGAAAACGCTATGCTTGAGCAAACAGTTTGTGAATAGGCAACTACAAATGATGCCCGTGAAAGAGACTGTGAACGCATTGAATAGGATATGTTTAGTTGGTGAATAGCATAGGCTACTATTACAAAGTAGCGACAACGTTAAGCGCACCAGAATGAAATATAATATTCAGAAGTAAACACTAACAGCATAGCTGACTTACAGATTCAGTTTACATCCACAAATGAATAAGCACCTCGATTCAGGGAGCAGTGCAAAGTGCCCGTGCAAAATCAGTTTTTGTGAGCTGATCGCCGTCAAAAAAGTTCAGGAGATATTTCTTGCGATGGCAATATGATCAAAAATAACTTTATATTGATTCAATGGATTAATAGCATTTAAAAAAAAAAAAAAAAAGTCATGAATTTATTGCATTTTTGGGAAAAAATAATCCGTTTTTATAATAAATCTTAAAAAATTCAAATCCAGATTTTGATTTTCAATGTTGTTATAACCTAAAGATGCTATGTGAAAGTTTGAAACAGAAAATAGTGGTTTTCACACATTTAGTGGTTATCTCACATTCGAGAGATATGCGAATAACACACAGACAGACAGACGGACGTTTCTGTAATTTATAGATAGATGGATTTATCACGTTCGGGAACCAAACTATAATATTCAGAAGTAAACAGTGTAGCTGACTGAGTGTTTATGTCAGAATGTTTATTTTTAAACCACAGCCTTCTTGGGGCTTCTTTGACCGATACAACTCTCTAATGTCAGAATGTTTATTTTTAAACCACAACCTTCTAAAAATGATATATTTAACGATATCTTTTGCATTTCTCATCCAAACAATGTCAAACTTGGCACTGCACTTACTCGTGCCCGTGGCAAGACACCTGTCGAGTTTGAAATCAATCGGACTAACGGTTCGAGAGATATGCGAGGAACAGACACACACACACACAGACAGACAGACAGACAGACGTTCCTGTAATTTATAGATAGATGTTTGTCAGGCCGCCGAGGGCACACCCTTCGACGAAAACTCTAGATCTTCGCAATTTAACGTCACAAAGGCCTTAAGATTACACTCACCAAATTTGAAGAGTATCAGATCAAATCTGTAGGAGGAGTTCGTTAAAGTACAACATCAGGAAATTACGAAAAATGCCCAAAATCCAGGAGGAAGTTCAAAATAGCTCACTTCCTGTTGTGTTTAGGGCTATGCTCCAAGAGACTTTTCTGTAGGTATTGGGTCATTACATGTATGTACCAAATTTCATACCTGTACGTGAAACCAGGAGCCGGGGCAAAATGTGGGGGCAATAATTTACCGAATTTGCCCCCCACAATTCTGAAAACCATATCACACGTAAATTTTCACCACTTCTGAAGCGTGTGCAAAGTTTCATGAGTTTTCGAGCATGTTTAGGCCCTCTAAAAAGCGATTCACTTTGGAGAAGAAGAATAATAATAAACGGAGCAAAAACAATAGGGTCCTCTCACCATCGGTGCTCGGGCTCTAATAATAATAATAATAATTAAAGCTGCAAGCAGCGATGAAAGGGCCCTCGCACCCGTGCCATCAACACTCGGTGGCTTTAGGAAGACAGAGCATGGTTGGGAAATGTACATTTAAGGAGGTATATATAGTAAGAGTATGTCAAAGTCAGTTACAAAATGTTTTGTATAATGGTGATAATAGCATGCTTCATGACTCAGCTAAGTGTTGCTAGCATGTTTAGTGTGTTTCTAGCATGCTTAGTACACAATAATTATGTGGTTAGTACTGCATTACTGTGTTAACCATGTCAGTTTCTGTTGCCAGTAGGTGGCGTTATGACTATAACTGAATATGAGCTTGGATGTGTGTTCAGGACAGAACTCTTATCAAACGTGTGAAGTTTGGTGCAAATTGGACATTGCCTTCTTGAGTAACAACAAAGTCATGTTTCATTGAATTAGCATGCTTTAGCACTTAGCTAAGCATTGTTAGCATGTTTTAACATGTTTCTAGCATGTTTAGAACTCAATGGCATTTTTAACATGTTGCTAGAACGGCATCAACGTGTTAAACATGTCACTTCCTGTTGCCAGTTGGTGGCGCTATTACTATAATTGAACATTCTCATGTAGATGTGTTCAGGCCATGACTCTTATCAAAAGTGTGAAGTTTGGGGCAGATTGGACATTCCATGCCTGAGTTACAGCAAATTCCTATTTAATTGCAATAATAGCATGCTTTAGCACTTGGCTAAGAGTTTGCTAGCATGTTTTAGCATGTTTCTAGTATGTTGTTAGCATGTTTAACACTTGCTGGCACTTTTTTATATGTTATTAGGAGTCCATAACAGTGTTAAACATGTCACTTCCTGTTGCCAGCAGGTGGCGCTATGACTGTAACTGAATATAAGCATGGTCATGTGTTCCGGACAGAACGCTTATCAAAAGTGTGAAGTTTGGGGCAGATTGGACATTCCATGCCTGAGTTACAGCAAATTCATATTTAATTGCAGTAATATCATTCTTTAGCACTTAGCTAAGTGTTTGCTAGTATGTTTTAGCATGTCTATAGTATGTTGGTAGGATGTTTAGCACCTACTGGCATTTTTTTATATGTTATTAGGAGTCAAGAACAGTGTTAAACGTCACTTCCTGTTGCCAGCAGGTGGCGCTATGACTATAACTAAATATGAGCATGGACATGTGTTCAAGAGATAACTCTTATCAAACGTGTGACGTTTGGGGTAGATTGTACATTGCCTTCTTGAGTAACAACAAAGTCCTGTTTCATTGAATTAGCATGCTTTAGCACTTAGCTAAGTATTGCTAGTATGTTTTAACATGTTTCTAGCATGTTTAGAAGTCAATGGCATTTTTAACATGTTGCTAGAATGGCATCAACGTGTTAAACATGACACTTCCTGTTACCAGTAGGTGGCGCTATTACTATAACTGAATATTCTCATGTAGATATGTTCAGGACAGAACGCTTATCAAAAGTGTGAAGTTTGGGGCAGATTGGACATTCCATGCCTGAGTTACAGCAAATTCCTATTTAATTGCAATAATAGCATGCTTTAGCACTTAGCTAAGAGTTTGCTAGCATGTTTTAGCATGCTTCTAGTATGTTGTTAGCATGTTTAGCACTTGCTGGCACTTTTTTATGTGTTATTAGGAGTCCATAACAGTGTTAAACATGTCACTTCCTGTTGCCAGCAGGTGGCGCTATGACTATAACTGAATATGAGCATGGTCATGTGTTCAGGACAGAACGTTTATTAAAAGTGTGAAGTTTGGCGCAGATTGGACATTGCCTTCTTGAGTAACAACAACATCCTGTTTCATTGAATTAGCATGCTTTAGCACTTAGCTAAGTATTGCTAGTATGTTTTAACATGTTTCTAGCATGTTTAGAAGTCAATGGCATTTTTAACATGTTGCTAGAATGGCATCAACGTGTTAAACATGACACTTCCTGTTACCAGTAGGTGGCGCTATTACTATAACTGAATATTCTCATGTAGATATGTTCAGGACAGAACGCTTATCAAAAGTGTGAAGTTTGGGGCAGATTGGACATTCCATGCCTAAGTTACAGCAAATTCCTATTTAATTGCAATAATAGCATGCTTTAGCACTTAGCTAAGAGTTTGCTAGCATGTTTTAGCATGCTTCTAGTATGTTGTTAGCATGTTTAGCACTTGCTGGCACTTTTTTATATGTTATTAGGAGTCCATAACAGTGTTAAACATGTCACTTCCTGTTGCCAGCAGGTGGCGCTATGACTATAACTGAATATGAGCATGGTCATGTGTTCAGGACAGAACTCTTATCAAACGTATGAAGTTTGGGGCAGATTGGACATTCCATGCCTGAGTTACAGCAACTTCCTGTTTCATGGCGAAACATCAAAATTTGTCAGGCCGCCGAGGACCCGCCCTTCGACGAAAACTCAAGATCTTCGCAATTTAACGTCGCAAAGGCCTTAAGATTACACTCACCAAATTTGAAGATGATCAGATTAAAACTGTAGGAGGAGTTCGTTAAAGTATGAGGCCTGAAAATGTCAAAAACTGCACAAAAATCTGGGAGGAAGTTCAAAATGGCTGACTTCCTGTTGGGTTTAGGGCTATGCTCCAAGAGACTTTTTTGTAGGTATTAGGTCATTACATGTATGTACCGAATTTCGTGCACGTACGTGGAACGTTGCGGGAGGCGCATTCCGTTGAACTTTTATAGGTGGCGCTATCGAGCCGTTTTGCCCCGTCCAATTCTTAAACCTATATCAGATGTAAATTTTCGCCAGTTCTGACGCGTGTGCAAAGTTTCGTGAGTTTTCGCGCATGTTTAGGCCCTCAAAAATGCAATTCAATGCGGAGAAGAATAATAATAATTAAAGCTGCAAGCAGCGATGAAAAGGGCCCTCGCACCCCTGCCACCGCCACCCGGCACCTTTAGGAAAGGCCTTAAGATTACACTCACCAAATTTGAAGAGGATCAGATCAAAACTGTAGGAGGAGTTTGTTAAAGTACAACATCAGGAAATGGCAAAAACTGCCCAAAATCTGACAGGAAGTTCAAAATAACTGACTTCCTGTTGTGTTTAGGGCTATGCTCCAAGAGACTTTTTTGTAGGTATTGGGTCTTTACATGTGTGTACCAAATTTCATACCTGTACGTGAAACGTCGAGCCGGGGCAAAATGTAGGGGCAATAAGTAAGCCATTTTGCCCCACCCAATTTTTAAAACCACATCACACGTAAATTGTCACCACTTCTGAAGCGTGTGCAAAGTTTCATGATTTTTCGAGCACGTTTTGTATTTGCCACACTTCCTGCTACCAGCAGGTGGTGCTATTGCTATAATCATAATGAGCATTGGCATGTGTTCAGGACAGGAGTCTTATCAAACATGTGAAGTTTGTGGCAGATTGAAAATTGTATGCCTGAGTTACTGCAGGCTGTCTGTGGTTGCCTAGCAACATCAGAACTGCAAGCAACATTAATATTGAACTTATCTGATCATGCATATATCACCAAAAGGCCGAAATTGGGTGAACTAGTGCAAAAAATGCCCGTGCAAAATCAGTTTTTGTGTGTGTTTTTAGTAATTGTTGGTTTGGTGTGTGCTCATTGTTACAATTACACAGCAAAAGTTCAGTGACATTTTTATTTGTGCATGGTAAAAAGCACACAGTGAACTCCGAGAAAACGCTATGCTTGAGCAAACAGTTTGTGAATAGGCAACTACAAATGATGCCCGTGAAAGAGACTGTGAACGCATTGAATAGGATATGTTTAGTTGGTGAATAGCATAGGCTATTATTACACAGTAGCGACAACGTTAAGCGCACCAGAATGAAATATAATATTCAGAAGTAAACACTAACAGCATAGCTGACATACAGATTCAGTTTACATCCACAAATGAATAAGCACCTCGATTCAGGGAGCAGTGCAAAGTGCCCGTGCAAAATCAGTTTTTGTGAGCTGATCGCCGTCAAAAAAGTTCAGGAGATATTTCTTGCGATGGCAATATGATCAAAAATAACTTTATATTGATTCAATGGATTAATAGCATTTTGAAAAAAAAAAAAAAAGTCATGAATTTATTGCATTTTTGGGAAAAAATAATCCGTTTTTATAATAAATCTTAAAAAATTCAAATCCAGATTTTGATTTTCAATGTTGTTATAACCTAAAGATGCTATGTGAAAGTTTGAAACAGAAAATAGTGGTTTTCACACATTTAGTGGTTATCTCACATTCGAGAGATATGCGAATAACACACAGACAGACAGACGGACGTTTCTGTAATTTATAGATAGATGGATTTATCACGTTCGGGAACCAAACTATAATATTCAGAAGTAAACAGTGTAGCTGACTGAGTGTTTATGTCAGAATGTTTATTTTTAAACCACAGCCTTCTTGGGGCTTCTTTGACCGATACAACTCTCTAATGTCAGAATGTTTATTTTTAAACCACAACCTTCTAAAAATGATATATTTAACGATATCTTTTGCATTTCTCATCCAAACAATGTCAAACTTGGCACTGCACTTACTCGTGCCCGTGGCGAGACACCTGTCGAGTTTGAAATCAATCGGACTAACGGTTCGAGAGATATGCGAGGAACAGACACACACACACACAGACAGACAGACAGACAGACGTTCCTGTAATTTATAGATAGATGTTTGTCAGGCCGCCGAGGGCACACCCTTCGACGAAAACTCTAGATCTTCGCAATTTAACGTCACAAAGGCCTTAAGATTACACTCACCAAATTTGAAGAGTATCGGATCAAATCTGTAGGAGGAGTTCGTTAAAGTACAACATCAGGAAATTACGAAAAATGCCCAAAATCCAGGAGGAAGTTCAAAATAGCTCACTTCCTGTTGTGTTTAGGGCTATGCTCCAAGAGACTTTTCTGTAGGTATTGGGTCATTACATGTATGTACCAAATTTCATACCTGTACGTGAAACCAGGAGCCGGGGCAAAATGTGGGGGCAATAATTTACCGAATTTGCCCCCCCCAATTCTGAAAACCATATCACACGTAAATTTTCACCACTTCTGAAGCGTGTGCAAAGTTTCATGAGTTTTCGAGCATGTTTAGGCCCTCTAAAAAGCGATTCACTTTGGAGAAGAAGAATAATAATAAACGGAGCAAAAACAATAGGGTCCTCTCACCATCGGTGCTCGGGCCCTAATTAAAGCTGCAAGCAGCGATGAAAAGGGCCCTCGCACCCCTGCCACCGCCACCCGGCACCTTTAGGAAAGGCCTTAAGATTACACTCACCAAATTTGAAGAGGATCAGATCAAAACTGTAGGAGTTTGTTAAAGTACAACATCAGGAAATGGCAAAAACTGCCCAAAATCTGACAGGAAGTTCAAAATAACTGACTTCCTGTTGTGTTTAGGGCTATGCTCCAAGAGACTTTTTTGTAGGTATTGGGTCTTTACATGTGTGTACCAAATTTCATACCTGTACGTGAAACGTCGAGCCGGGGCAAAATGTAGGGGCAATAAGTAAGCCATTTTGCCCCACCCAATTTTTAAAACCACATCACACGTAAATTGTCACCACTTCTGAAGCGTGTGCAAAGTTTCATGATTTTTCGAGCACGTTTTGTATTTGCCACACTTCCTGCTACCAGCAGGTGGTGCTATTGCTATAATCATAATGAGCATTGGCATGTGTTCAGGACAGGACTCTTATCAAACATGTGAAGTTTGTGGCAGATTGAAAATTGTATGCCTGAGTTACTGCAGGCTGTCTGTGGTTGCCTAGCAACATCAGAACTGCAAGCAACATTAATATTGAACTTATCTGATCATGCATATATCACCAAAAGGCCGAAATTGGGTGAACTAGTGCAAAAAATGCCCGTGCAAAATCAGTTTTTGTGTGTGTTTTTAGTAATTGTTGGTTTGGTGTGTGCTCATTGTTACAATTACACAGCAAAAGTTCAGTGACATTTTTATTTGTGCATGGTAAAAAGCACACAGTGAACTCCGAGAAAACGCTATGCTTGAGCAAACAGTTTGTGAATAGGCAACTACAAATGATGCCCGTGAAAGAGACTGTGAACGCATTGAATAGGATATGTTTAGTTGGTGAATAGCATAGGCTACTATTACACAGTAGCGACAACGTTAAGCGCACCAGAATGAAATATAATATTCAGAAGTAAACACTAACAGCATAGCTGACTTACAGATTCAGTTTACATCCACAAATGAATAAGCACCTCGATTCAGGGAGCAGTGCAAAGTGCCCGTGCAAAATCAGTTTTTGTGAGCTGATCGCCGTCAAAAAAGTTCAGGAGATATTTCTTGCGATGGCAATATGATCAAAAATAACTTTATATTGATTCAATGGATTAATAGCATTTAAAAAAAAAAAAAAAAAGTCATGAATTTATTGCATTTTTGGGAAAAAATAATCCGTTTTTATAATAAATCTTAAAAAATTCAAATCCAGATTTTGATTTTCAATGTTGTTATAACCTAAAGATGCTATGTGAAAGTTTGAAACAGAAAATAGTGGTTTTCACACATTTAGTGGTTATCTCACATTCGAGAGATATGCGAATAACACACAGACAGACAGACGGACGTTTCTGTAATTTATAGATAGATGGATTTATCACGTTCGGGAACCAAACTATAATATTCAGAAGTAAACAGTGTAGCTGACTGAGTGTTTATGTCAGAATGTTTATTTTTAAACCACAGCCTTCTTGGGGCTTCTTTGACCGATACAACTCTCTAATGTCAGAATGTTTATTTTTAAACCACAACCTTCTAAAAATGATATATTTAACGATATCTTTTGCATTTCTCATCCAAACAATGTCAAACTTGGCACTGCACTTACTCGTGCCCGTGGCAAGACACCTGTCGAGTTTGAAATCAATCGGACTAACGGTTCGAGAGATATGCGAGGAACAGACACACACACACACAGACAGACAGACAGACAGACGTTCCTGTAATTTATAGATAGATGTTTGTCAGGCCGCCGAGGGCACACCCTTCGACGAAAACTCTAGATCTTCGCAATTTAACGTCACAAAGGCCTTAAGATTACACTCACCAAATTTGAAGAGTATCAGATCAAATCTGTAGGAGGAGTTCGTTAAAGTACAACATCAGGAAATTACGAAAAATGCCCAAAATCCAGGAGGAAGTTCAAAATAGCTCACTTCCTGTTGTGTTTAGGGCTATGCTCCAAGAGACTTTTCTGTAGGTATTGGGTCATTACATGTATGTACCAAATTTCATACCTGTACGTGAAACCAGGAGCCGGGGCAAAATGTGGGGGCAATAATTTACCGAATTTGCCCCCCACAATTCTGAAAACCATATCACACGTAAATTTTCACCACTTCTGAAGCGTGTGCAAAGTTTCATGAGTTTTCGAGCATGTTTAGGCCCTCTAAAAAGCGATTCACTTTGGAGAAGAAGAATAATAATAAACGGAGCAAAAACAATAGGGTCCTCTCACCATCGGTGCTCGGGCCCTAATAATTAAAGCTGCAAGCAGCGATGAAAAGGGCCCTCGCACCCCTGCCACCGCCACCCGGCACCTTTAGGAAAGGCCTTAAGATTACACTCACCAAATTTGAAGAGGATCAGATCAAAACTGTAGGAGGAGTTTGTTAAAGTACAACATCAGGAAATGGCAAAAACTGCCCAAAATCTGACAGGAAGTTCAAAATAACTGACTTCCTGTTGTGTTTAGGGCTATGCTCCAAGAGACTTTTTTGTAGGTATTGGGTCCTTACATGTGTGTACCAAATTTCATACCTGTACGTGAAACGTCGAGCCGGGGTAAAATGTAGGGGCAATAAGTAAGCCATTTTGCCCCATCCAATTTTTAAAACCACATCACACGTAAATTGTCACCACTTCTGAAGCGTGTGCAAAGTTTCATGATTTTTCGAGCACGTTTTGTATTTGCCACACTTCCTGCTACCAGCAGGTGGCGCTATTGCTATAATCATAATGAGCATTGGCATGTGTTCAGGACAGGACTCTTATCAAACATGTGAAGTTTGGGGCAGATTGAAAATTGTATGCCTGAGTTACTGCAGGCTGTCTGTGGTTGCCTAGCAACATCAGAACTGCAAGCAACATTAATATTGAACTTATCTGATCATGCATATATCACCAAAAGGCCGAAATTGGGTGAACTAGTGCAAAAAATGCCCGTGCAAAATCAGTTTTTGTGTGTGTTTTTAGTAATTGTTGGTTTGGTGTGTGCTCATTGTTACAATTACACAGCAAAAGTTCAGTGATATTTTTATTTGTGCATGGTAAAAAGCACACAGTGAACTCCGAGAAAACGCTATGCTTGAGCAAACAGTTTGTGAATAGGCAACTACAAATGATGCCCGTGAAAGAGACTGTGAACGCATTGAATAGGATATGTTTAGTTGGTGAATAGCATAGGCTACTATTACACAGTAGCGACAACGTTAAGCGCACCAGAATGAAATATAATATTCAGAAGTAAACACTAACAGCATAGCTGACTTACAGATTCAGTTTACATCCACAAATGAATAAGCACCTCGATTCAGGGAGCAGTGCAAAGTGCCCGTGCAAAATCAGTTTTTGTGAGCTGATCGCCGTCAAAAAAGTTCAGGAGATATTTCTTGCGATGGCAATATGATCAAAAATAACTTTATATTGATTCAATGGATTAATAGCATTTTGAAAAAAAAAAAGTCATGAATTTATTGCATTTTTGGGAAAAAATAATCCGTTTTTATAATAAATCTTAAAAAAATTCAAATCCAGATTTTGATTTTCAATGTTGTTATAACCTAAAGATGCTATGTGAAAGTTTGAAACAGAAAATAGTGGTTTTCACACATTTAGTGGTTATCTCACATTTGAGAGATATGCGAATAACACACAGACAGACAGACGGACGTTTCTGTAATTTATAGATAGATGGATTTATCACGTTCGGGAACCAAACTATAATATTCAGAAGTAAACAGTGTAGCTGACTGAGTGTTTATGTCAGAATGTTTATTTTTAAACCACAACCTTCTTGGGGCTTCTTTGACTGATACAACTCTCTAATGTCAGAATGTTTATTTTTAAACCACAACCTTCTAAAAATGATATATTTAACGATATCTTTTGCATTTCTCATCCAAACAATGTCAAACTTGGCACTGCACTTACTCGTGCCCGTGGCAAGACACCTGTCGAGTTTGAAATTAATCGGACTAACGGTTCGAGAGATATGCGAGGAACAGACACACACACACACAGACAGACAGACAGACAGACGTTCCTGTAATTTATAGATAGATGTTTGTCAGGCCGCCGAGGGCACACCCTTCGACGAAAACTCTAGATCTTCGCAATTTAACGTCACAAAGGCCTTAAGATTACACTCACCAAATTTGAAGAGGATCAGATCAAATCTGTAGGAGGAGTTCGTTAAAGTACAACATCAGGAAATTACGAAAAATGCCCAAAATCCAGGAGGAAGTTCAAAATAGCTCACTTCCTGTTGTGTTTAGGGCTATGCTCCAAGAGACTTTTCTGTAGGTATTGGGTCATTACATGTATGTACCAAATTTCATACCTGTACGTGAAACCAGGAGCCGGGGCAAAATGTGGGGGCAATAATTTACCGAATTTGCCCCCCCCAATTCTGAAAACCATATCACACGTAAATTTTCACCACTTCTGAAGCGTGTGCAAAGTTTCATGAGTTTTCGAGCATGTTTAGGCCCTCTAAAAAGCGATTCACTTTGGAGAAGAAGAATAATAATAAACGGAGCAAAAACAATAGGGTCCTCTCACCATCGGTGCTCGGGCCCTAATAATAATAATAATAATAATAAACAGAGCAGTTCCAAGAGGGTCCTCACACCATCGGTGCTCGGGCCCTAATAAACAGAGCAATTCCAAGAGGGTCCTCACACCATCGGTGCTCGGGCCCTAATAATAATTAAAGCTGCAAGCAGCGATGAAAAGGGCCCTCGCACCCCTGCCACCGCCACCCGGCACCTTTAGGAAAGGCCTTAAGATTACACTCACCAAATTTGAAGAGGATCAGATCAAAACTGTAGGAGGAGTTTGTTAAAGTACAACATCAGGAAATGGCAAAAACTGCCCAAAATCTGACAGGAAGTTCAAAATAACTGACTTCCTGTTGTGTTTAGGGCTATGCTCCAAGAGACTTTTTTGTAGGTATTGGGTCTTTACATGTGTGTACCAAATTTCATACCTGTACGTGAAACGTCGAGCCGGGGCAAAATGTAGGGGCAATAAGTAAGCCATTTTGCCCCACCCAATTTTTAAAACCACATCACACGTAAATTGTCACCACTTCTGAAGCGTGTGCAAAGTTTCATGATTTTTCGAGCACGTTTTGTATTTGCCACACTTCCTGCTACCAGCAGGTGGTGCTATTGCTATAATCATAATGAGCATTGGCATGTGTTCAGGACAGGAGTCTTATCAAACATGTGAAGTTTGTGGCAGATTGAAAATTGTATGCCTGAGTTACTGCAGGCTGTCTGTGGTTGCCTAGCAACATCAGAACTGCAAGCAACATTAATATTGAACTTATCTGATCATGCATATATCACCAAAAGGCCGAAATTGGGTGAACTAGTGCAAAAAATGCCCGTGCAAAATCAGTTTTTGTGTGTGTTTTTAGTAATTGTTGGTTTGGTGTGTGCTCATTGTTACAATTACACAGCAAAAGTTCAGTGACATTTTTATTTGTGCATGGTAAAAAGCACACAGTGAACTCCGAGAAAACGCTATGCTTGAGCAAACAGTTTGTGAATAGGCAACTACAAATGATGCCCGTGAAAGAGACTGTGAACGCATTGAATAGGATATGTTTAGTTGGTGAATAGCATAGGCTATTATTACACAGTAGCGACAACGTTAAGCGCACCAGAATGAAATATAATATTCAGAAGTAAACACTAACAGCATAGCTGACATACAGATTCAGTTTACATCCACAAATGAATAAGCACCTCGATTCAGGGAGCAGTGCAAAGTGCCCGTGCAAAATCAGTTTTTGTGAGCTGATCGCCGTCAAAAAAGTTCAGGAGATATTTCTTGCGATGGCAATATGATCAAAAATAACTTTATATTGATTCAATGGATTAATAGCATTTTGAAAAAAAAAAAAAAAGTCATGAATTTATTGCATTTTTGGGAAAAAATAATCCGTTTTTATAATAAATCTTAAAAAATTCAAATCCAGATTTTGATTTTCAATGTTGTTATAACCTAAAGATTCTATGTGAAAGTTTGAAACAGAAAATAGTGGTTTTCACACATTTAGTGGTTATCTCACATTCGAGAGATATGCGAATAACACACAGACAGACAGACGGACGTTTCTGTAATTTATAGATAGATGGATTTATCACGTTCGGGAACCAAACTATAATATTCAGAAGTAAACAGTGTAGCTGACTGAGTGTTTATGTCAGAATGTTTATTTTTAAACCACAGCCTTCTTGGGGCTTCTTTGACCGATACAACTCTCTAATGTCAGAATGTTTATTTTTAAACCACAACCTTCTAAAAATGATATATTTAACGATATCTTTTGCATTTCTCATCCAAACAATGTCAAACTTGGCACTGCACTTACTCGTGCCCGTGGCGAGACACCTGTCGAGTTTGAAATCAATCGGACTAACGGTTCGAGAGATATGCGAGGAACAGACACACACACACACAGACAGACAGACAGACAGACGTTCCTGTAATTTATAGATAGATGTTTGTCAGGCCGCCGAGGGCACACCCTTCGACGAAAACTCTAGATCTTCGCAATTTAACGTCACAAAGGCCTTAAGATTACACTCACCAAATTTGAAGAGTATCAGATCAAATCTGTAGGAGGAGTTCGTTAAAGTACAACATCAGGAAATTACGAAAAATGCCCAAAATCCAGGAGGAAGTTCAAAATAGCTCACTTCCTGTTGTGTTTAGGGCTATGCTCCAAGAGACTTTTCTGTAGGTATTGGGTCATTACATGTATGTACCAAATTTCATACCTGTACGTGAAACCAGGAGCCGGGGCAAAATGTGGGGGCAATAATTTACCGAATTTGCCCCCCCCAATTCTGAAAACCATATCACACGTAAATTTTCACCACTTCTGAAGCGTGTGCAAAGTTTCATGAGTTTTCGAGCATGTTTAGGCCCTCTAAAAAGCGATTCACTTTGGAGAAGAAGAATAATAATTAAAGCTGCAAGCAGCATTTATCGGGGTTCAAGCAGTTAAGGCCTTTAAGGCATTTAAGCACAAAAGCATCAAAAGTTATTAAGATTTATTTAGCAAGCATGTAACCACTGACATAATAGATGGAAAAGACCATTTACAGCCAATACAGGCAATTTGCCATGGGATATATATGGTTTTAAAGCTTTTTAACAGTTATAGCGCCACCTATGCTCCGATCTCCATAGAATTGTTTACTGTGACCTCAAATTGAACCCATACACATGTGTACTGAGTTTGGTGAAGATATCTCATTTACTTCTTGAGTTATAGCCATTTGAGTAAAATAGGCTCCTCCCACAACGATTTGCCACATTCTAGAATTATTTAATATGATTCTAGCATGATTTACTATCATATACCATGTTCCAGAATGATTTATTAGGATTCTAGCATGATTTACCTTGATACACCTCATTTCAGTATTATTTACTATGATTTACAATGTTTCTAGCATGATTAACCACATTACTAGCAAATATGTGAAGTGTCAGTGCAAATGAGGTGATGAACACTGACAAAATATTATTGTGTTATAATAGTTAGTTATATACGTGATTTTTAGTGTGTGTCCAAGTATGAATGCAAAAGCACATGTAAAATATTTCATTATTAAGTAGAATGGCCAGCAGAGGGCAGTAGAAGACCACTTATTGGCTCACTTTCACTTTAAACCAGTTTTCTGCACTAAAGCAAACCAGTTTTTCCATGTTAACTCAATGCATGCTTACACACACACACACACACACACACACACACACACACACACACACACACACACACACACACACACACATACACACACAGCATAGTTAACCATGATTTACCATGATATACCACGTTCTAGTATTATTTACCAGGAGATAAACGACAATCTAGGATTATTTACTTTGATTTACCATGTTTCTAGCCTGATTTATCACATTACTAGCAATTATTTGAAGTGTCAGTGCAAATAAAGTGGTTAACAATGACAAAATATGATTGTGTTATAATAGTTATTGCTATATAAGTGATTTTTTTAGTGTGTATTCAAGTATGAATGCAAGCACATGTTGAAATATTTCATTAATAAGTAGAATGGCCAGCAGAGGGCAGTAGAAGACCACTTATTGGCTCACTTTCACTTTAAACCAGTTTTCTGCACTAAAGCAAACCAGTTTATCCATGTTAACTCAATGCATGCTTACACACACACACACACACACACACACACACACACAACACACACACACACACACACACACACACACACACACACACACACACACACACACACACACACACACACACACACACACACACACACACACACACACACACAGCATAGTTAACCATGATTTACCATGATTTACCACATTACTAGCAATTATTTGAAGTGTCAGTGCAAATAAAGTGATTAACACTGACAAAATATGATTATGTTATAATAGTTATTGCTATATAAGTGATTTTTAGTGTGTATTCAAGTATAAATGCAAGCACATGTGGAAAAATTTAATTAAATAGAATGGCCAGCAGAGGGCAGTAGAAGACCACTTATTGGCTCACTTTCACTTTAAACCTCATGATTTTGACCAGTTTTCTGCACTAAAGCAAACCAGTGTTTCCATGTTAACTCAATAATGCATACTTGCTACATATGCTACACACAATAATGCTACACACACACACACACACACACACACACACACACACACACACACACACACACACACACACACACACACACACAAATGTTTCAGTGATATTGGTGTCACATTCACCTTCATCACATTCACCTTTTGTCTTCATCACATTCACCATCTGTCGTCATCACCTGCACCTGCTCCTCATCACCCTCCTCATCATCACCTGCACCTCATCATCATAACCGTCACCTGTTGTCCTTGTCTTGATCTGTGTATTTAAGTTCCCCTCTCATCCATTATCATTGTCGGTTATTGTTTGTGCACTAGCACTCTGTTATGTTTGTTTTCATGTTGGAAAATAAAACCTTTGTTATATTTGTACCACACACACACACACACACACACACACACACACACACACACACACACACACACACACACACACACACACACACACACACACACACACCATCATTTATCATGATTTACCATGGCTGATACCAATACCAATATGAGAAAATGACTATTTTAAACAGCAGGGGGCAGTAAAATACCACTTATTGGCTTAACATGCCATTAAATCATATCATTTTCACCTTTTTAACTGTTATAGAGGCAAATTTTGTCCGATCTGTCTGAAAATTTTCATGCTTGTTCAGGGTGATATTTCACACGTTCTGACTTGTTTTTAAGAAGGTCTGAGCATTGATTAAAGAGATATAGGCTTTCGGGGACACTTGGTAAAGGCCAGATTTTGAAGTGAACCTATTATAGCTATCCAAATGAAGTAGTTCAACTTTTTCTGACAATTATTGATCTAGTGAGTCCAGAGAATTGTATTGCACTAGTTTTGAACATTATGATATGAAAATTATATGATCAGACATGGAAAAGACCATTTACAGCCAATACAGGCAGTTTACCATAGGAAATATATGGTTTTAAAGCTTTTTAACAGTTATAGCGCCAACTATTGTCCAATCTCCATAAAATTTTGCAAGCTTGTTTGTGATGTTATGACACATATGCTCACCAATTTTTGTGAAGTTCTGAGTTTTCATTTAGGATTTATAGGCTTTTGAGTGTATTTTGCCACACCCATTTTATAAATGACCCTATTACAGCCATACAAATACAAAAGTTCAACTTTTTTTTGATAATTATTGATCTAGAGAGTCCATAGAATTGTCCTAGACTGGTCTGGTTCCGATCGGGCGAAAAACCAGGGACTAGTTCGCAAAAGTAGGTTTTTAACATATTCATGAATATTTAATGAACGGTTTGATTGACAGCAATGGTTCTAGAGGCAAAGTTGTTCAGCATGAGCAGATCTATCAAATGATATGCATTTTGTGACAATATATCTAACACCACGTGATTACAGAGCCATAAAACTCGTTAGCGCCAACTAGTGGCCGATTTCTTTCAAAATTCTTACAGACCTCTAGGGCCATGAGTCGAACATGCCCACCGAGTTTCGTTCCGATCGGCCTCCGTTAACCTTGTCTAATAGGTGCTCAACTTCATTGGCCAATGGCGGCCATGTTTTTTGAGATACACCAATGTCCTCATAGACATACATGGCACCTTGGACCAAGACACTGCATACCAATTTTCAAGTCAATCGGACTAACGGTCAGGTGGTTATAGCCTGTTTTATGTTTTTTTCATGTTATAGCGCCACCATGTGGCCAATCGCCGCGATTTTTTTACCGTGTCCTCAGATTGACCTCTTACATACGTGTACCAAGTTTGGTGAAAATACCTCATTTACTTCTGGAGTTATAGCCATTTTAGTAAAATAGGCTCCGCCCACAACGTTAATTTTGCGCCCCCTAGCGACCCTGAATCGAAATTTCAACTTTTTTTCGATAATTATTGATCTTCAGTCTCCAGAGAACAATTCTGCACTGGTTTGGTTCCGATCGAGCAAAAAACCAGGGACTAGTTCGCAAAAGTAGGTTTTCGACAAAATTCAAAATGGCGGAAAATCTATCATGACGGAAATGAAATCGGAGATATACGTTTTGTTCGTCAGACGACCAGCTTTCCAATGATATAAGACACTTGTGTCTACGACATACGGTCCAGGAGTTATGACCACTTTCGCGCTTTTGGTTGTTATAGCGCCACCTATGGGCCAATCGAGGTCATAATTTGATAACCTCTCCTCGATTTTTGTACTACCATCTGGCAAAGTTTCAAAGCTCTAGCCCTTACGGTTTGGGCTGCACGATGCGTTTTACAGCGGAATAATAATAATAATTAAAGCTGCAAGCAGCATTTATCGGGGTTCAAGCATTTAAGGCCTTTAGGCACATAAGCATTTAAGACATTAAGATTTATTTAGAAAGCTTTTAACCACTGAAATAATAGATGGAAAAGTCCATTTACAGCCAATACAGGCAATTTACCATAGGAAATATGTGTTTTTTAAAGCTTTTTAACAGTTATAGCACCATCTATAGTCCGATCTCCATGAAATTTTGCATGCTTGTTAATGATGTTATGGCACATAAGCTCACCAATTTTCGTGAAGTTCTGAGTTTTCGTTTAGGATTTATAGGCTTTTGAGTGCATTTTGCCACGCCCATTTTCTTTATGACCCAATATACCCATGCGAAAAATGCAAAAGTTCAACTTTTTTTTGATAATTATTGATCTTGAGAGTCCATAGAATTGTCCTAGACTCGTTTGGTTCTGATCGGGCGAAAAACCTAGGACTAGTTCGCAAAAGTAGGTTTTTAACATAATTACGAATATTTAATGAACGGTTTGATTGACAGCAATGGTTCTTGAGGCAAAGTTGTTCAACAAGAGGAGATCTATCAAATGGTATGCATTTTGTGACAATAAGTGTAACACCACGTGATTACAGAGCCATAAAACTCGTTAGCGCCAACTAGTGGCCGATTTCTTTTAAAATTCTTACAGACCTCTAGGGCCATGAGTCGAACATGCCCACCGAGTTTCGTTCCGATAGGCCTCCGTTAACCTTGTCTAATAGGTGCTCAAACTTCATTGGCCGATGGCGGCCATGTTTTTTGAGATACACCAATGTCCTCATAGACATACATGGCACCTTGGACCAAGACACTGCATACCAATTTTCAAGTCAATCGGACTAACGGTCAGGTGGTTATAGCCTGTTTTATGTTTTTTTCATGTTATAGCGCCACCATGTGACCAATCGCCGCGATTTTTTTACCGTGACCTCATATTGACGTCTTACACATGTGTACCAGGTTTGGTTAAAATACCTCTTTTACTTCTGGAGTTATAGCCATTTTAGTAAAATAGGCTCCTCCCACAACGTTAATTTTGCACCCCCTAGCGACCGTGAATCGAAATTTCAACTTTTTTTTGATAATTATTGATATTCAGACTCCAGAGAACAATTCTGCACTGGTTTGGTTCCGATCGGGCAAAAAACCAGGGACTAGTTCGCAAAAGTAGATTTTCGACAAAATTCAAAATGGCGGAAAATCTATCATGGCGGAAATAAAATCGGAGATATACGTTTTGTTCGTCAGGCGTCCAGCTTTCCAATGATATAAGACACTTGAGTCTATGACTTACGGTCTAGGAGTTATGAGCAGTTTCGCGCTTTTGGTTGCTATAGCGCCACCTATGGGCCAATCGGGGTCATAATTTGATAACCTCTCCTCGATTTTTGTACTACCATATGGCAAAGTTTCAAAGCTCTAGCCCTTACGGTTTGGGCTGCACGATGCGTTTTACGGCAGAATAATAATAATAATAATAATAATAATTAAAGCTGCAAGCAGCATTTATCGGGGTTCAAGCAGTTAAGGCCTTTAAGGCATTTAAGCACAAAAGCATCAAAAGTTATTAAGATTGATTTAGCAAGCATGTAACCACTGACATAATAGATGGAAAAGACCATTTACAGCCAATACAGGCAATTTGCCATGGGATATATATGGTTTTAAAGCTTTTTAACAGTTATAGCGCCACCTATGCTCCGATCTCCATAGAATTGTTTACTGTGACCTCAAATTGAACCCATACACATGTGTACTGAGTTTGGTGAAGATATCTCATTTACTTCTTGAGTTATAGCCATTTGAGTAAAATAGGCTCCTCCCACAACGATTTGCCACATTCTAGAATTATTTAATATGATTCTAGCATGATTTACTATCATATACCATGTTCCAGAATGATTTATTAGGATTCTAGCATGATTTACCTTGATACACCTCATTTCAGTATTATTTACTATGATTTACAATGTTTCTAGCATGATTAACCACATTACTAGCAAATATGTGAAGTGTCAGTGCAAATGAGGTGATGAACACTAACAAAATATTATTGTGTTATAATAGTTAGTTATATACGTGATTTTTAGTGTGTGTCCAAGTATGAATGCAAAAGCACATGTAAAATATTTCATTATTAAGTAGAATGGCCAGCAGAGGGCAGTAGAAGACCACTTATTGGCTCACTTTCACTTTAAACCAGTTTTCTGCACTAAAGCAAACCAGTTTTTCCATGTTAACTCAATGCATGCTTACACACACACACACACACACACACACACACACACACACACACACACACACACACACACAAACACACACACACAAACACACACACACACACACACACACACACACACACACACACACACACACACACACACACACACACACATACACACACAGCATAGTTAACCATGATTTACCATGATATACCACGTTCTAGTATTATTGACCAGGAGATAAACGACAATCTAGGATTATTTACTTAAATTTACCATGTTTCTAGCCTGATTTATCACATTACTAGCAATTATTTGAAGTGTCAGTGCAAATAAAGTGGTTAACACTGACAAAATATGATTGTGTTATAATAGTTATTGCTATATAAGTGATTTTTTTAGTGTGTATTCAAGTATGAATGCAAGCACATGTTGAAATATTTCATTAATAAGTAGAATGGCCAGCAGAGGGCAGTAGAAGACCACTTATTGGCTCACTTTCACTTTAAACCAGTTTTCTGCACTAAAGCAAACCAGTTTATCCATGTTAACTCAATGCATGCTTACACACACACACACACACACACACAGCATAGTTAACCATGATTTACCATGATTTACCACATTACTAGCAATTATTTGAAGTGTCAGTGCAAATAAAGTGATTAACACTGACAAAATATGATTATGTTATAATAGTTATTGCTATATAAGTGATTTTTAGTGTGTATTCAAGTATAAATGCAAGCACATGTGGAAAAATTTAATTAATAAGTAGAATGGCCAGCAGAGGGCAGTAGAAGACCACTTATTGGCTCACTTTCACTTTAAACCAGTTTTCTGCACTAAAGCAAACCAGTTTATCCATGTTAACTCAATGCATGCTTACACACACACACACACACACACACACACACAGCATAGTTAACCATGATTTACCATGATTTACCACATTACTAGCAATTATTTGAAGTGTCAGTGCAAATAAAGTGATTAACACTGACAAAATATGATTATGTTATAATAGTTATTGCTATATAAGTGATTTTTAGTGTGTATTCAAGTATAAATGCAAGCACATGTGGAAAAATTTAATTAATAAGTAGAATGGCCAGCAGAGGGCAGTAGAAGACCACTTATTGGCTCACTTTCACTTTAAACCTCATGATTTTGACCAGTTTTCTGCACTAAAGCAAACCAGTGTTTCCATGTTAACTCAATAATGCATACTTGCTACATATGCTACACACAATAATGCTACACACACACACACACACACACACACACACACACACACACACACACAAATGTTTCAGTGATATTGGTGTCACATTCACCTTCATCACATTCACCTTTTGTCTTCATCACATTCACCATCTGTCGTCATCACCTGCACCTGCTCCTCATCACCCTCCTCGTCATCACCTGCTCCTCATCATCATAACCGTCACCTGTTGTCCTTGTCTTGATCTGTGTATTTAAGTTCCCCTCTCATCCATTATCATTGTCGGTTATTGTTTGTGCACTAGCACTCTGTTATGTTTGTTTTCATGTTGGAAAATAAAACCTTTGTTATATTTGTACCACACACACACACACACACACACACACACACACACACACACACACACACACACACACACACACACACACACACACACACACACACACACCATCATTTATCATGATTTACCATGGCTGATACCAATACCAATATGAGAAAATGACTATTTTAAACAGCAGGGGGCAGTAAAATACCACTTATTGGCTTAACATGCCATTAATTCATATCATTTTCACCTTTTTAACTGTTATAGAGGCAAATTTTGTCCGATCTGTCTGAAAATTTTCATGCTTGTTCAGGGTGATATTTCACACGTTCTGACTTGTTTTTAAGAAGGTCTGAGCATTGATTAAAGAGATATAGGCTTTCGGGGACACTTGGTAAAGGCCAGATTTTGAAGTGAACCTATTATAGCTATCCAAATGAAGTAGTTCAACTTTTTCTGACAATTATTGATCTAGTGAGTCCAGAGAATTGTATTGCACTAGTTTTGAACATTATGATATGAAAATTATATGATCAGAGATGGAAAAGACCATTTACAGCCAATACAGGCAGTTTACCATAGGAAATATATGATTTTAAAGCTTTTTAACAGTTATAGCGCCACCTATCGTCCGATCTCCATAGAATTTTTCATGCTTGTTAATGATGTTATGTCACATATGCTTACCAATTTTTGTGAAGTTCTGAGTTTTTATTTAGGATTTATAGGCTTTTTAATGTATTTTGACACGCCCATTTTATAAATTACCCTATTACAGCCATCCAAATGCAAAAGTTCAACTTTTTTTTGATAATTATTGATCTAGAGAGTCCAGAGAATTGTCCTAGACTGGTCTGGTTCCGATCGGGCAAAAAACCTAGGACTAGTTCGCAAAAGTAGGTTTTTAACATATTAATGAATAATTAATGAACAGTTTGATTGACAGCAATGGTTCTTGAGGCAAAGTTGTTCAGGATGAGGAGATCTATCAAATGATATGCATATTGTGTGGATATTTGTAACACCACGTGATTACAGAGCCGTAAAACTCGTTAGCGCCAACTAGTGGCCGATTTCTTTCAAAATTCTTACAGACCTTTAGGGCCATGAGCCGAACATGCCCATTGAGTTTCGTTCCGATCGGCCTCCGTTAACCTTGTCTAATAGGTGCTCAAACTTCGTTGGCCAATGGCGGCCATGTTTTTTGAGATACGCCAATGTCCTCATACACATACATGGCACCTTGGACCAAGACACTGCATACCAATTTTCAAGTCAATCGAACTAACGGTCAGGTGGTCATAGCCTGTTTTATGTTTTTTTCATTTTATAGCGCCACCATGAGGCCAATCGTCGCGATTTTTTTACTGTGACCCCAGAGTAAGCTCATACACATGTGTACCGAGTTTGGTGAAGATACCTCATTTACATCGGGAGTTATAGCCATTTTAGTAAAATAGGCCCCTCCCACAACGTACGTTTTGGCGCCCCTTAGCGACCGTGAATCGAAATTTCCACTTTTTTTCGATAATTATTGATATTCAGTCTCCAGAGAACATTTCTGCACTAGTTTGGTTCCAATCGGGCAAAAAACCAGGGACTAGTTCGCAAAAGTAGATTTTTGACAAAATTCAAAATGGCGGAAAATCTATCATGGCGGAAATGAAATCGGAGATATACGTTTTGTTCGTCAGGCGTCCAGCTTTCCAATGATATAAGACACTTGAGTCTACGACATACGGTCTAGGAGTTATGAGCAGGTTCGCGCTTTTGGTTGTTATAGCGCCACCTATGGGCCAATCGGGGTCATAATCTCTGAACCTTTCCTCGATTTTTGTACTACCATCTGTCAAAGTTTCAAAGTTCCAGCTCTTACGGTTTGGGCTGCACGATGCGTTTTACGGCAGAATAATAATAATAATAATAATAATAAAAATCAGCACAATTACAATAGGGTTTCAGCACTTCGTGCTTGAACCCCTAATTAAAGCTGCAAGCAGCATTTATCGGGGTTCAAGCAGTTAAAGCCTTTTAAGCATTTAAGCACAAAAGCATCAAAAGTTATTAAGATTTATTTAGCAAGCATGTAACCACGGACATAATAGATGGAAAAGACCATTTACAGCCAATACAGGCAGTTTACCATGGGATATATATGGTTTTAAAGCTTTTTAACAGTTATAGCGCCACCTATGGTCCGATCTCCATAGAATTGTTTACTGTGACCTCAAATTGAACCCATACACATGTGTACTGAGTTTGGTGAAGATATCTCATTTACTTCTTGAGTTATAGCCATTTTAGTAAAATAGGCTCCTCCCACAACAATTTAGCACATTCTAGTATTATTTACTATGATTCTAGCATGATTTACTATCATATACCATGTTCCAGAATGATTTATTAGGATTCTAGCATGATTTACCTTGATACACCTCATTTCAGTATTATTTACTATGATTTACAATGTTTCTAGCATGATTAACCACATTACTAGCAATTATGTGAAGTGTCAGTGCAAATGAGGTGATGAACACTGACAAAATATTATTGTGTTATAATAGTTAGTTATATACGTGATTTTTAGTGTGTGTCCAAGTATGAATGCAAAAGCACATGTAAAATATTTCATTATTAAGTAGAATGGCCAGCAGAGGGCACTAGAAGACCACTTATTGGCTCACTTTCACTTTAAACCAGTTTTCTGCACTAAAGCAAACCAGTTTTTCCATGTTAACTCAATGCATGCTTACACACACACACACACACACACACACACACACACACACACACACACACACACACACAGCATAGTTAACCATGATTTACCATGATTTACCACGTTCTAGTATTATTTACCAGGAGATAAACGACAATCTAGTATTATTTACTTTGATTTACCATGTTTCTAGCCTGATTTATCACATTACTAGCAATTATTTGAAGTGTCAGTGCAAATAAAGTGATTAACACTGACAAAATATGATTGTTATAATAGTTATTGCTATATAAGTGATTGTTTTAGTGTGTATTCAAGTATGAATGCAAGCACATGTTGAAATATTTCATTAATAAGTAGAATGGCCAGCAGAGGGCAGTAGAAGACCACTTATTGGCTCACTTTCACTTTAAACCAGTTTTCTGCACTAAAGCAAACCAGTTTATCCATGTTAACTCAATGCATGCTTACACACACACACACACACACACACACACACACACACACACACACACACACACACACACAGCATAGTTAACCATGATTTACCATGATTTACCACATTACTAGCAATTATTTGAAGTGTCAGTGCAAATAAAGTGATTAACACTGACAAAATATGATTGTGTTATAATAGTTATTGCTATATAAGTGATTTTTAGTGTGTATTCAAGTATAAATGCAAGCACATGTGGAAAAATTTAATTAATAAGTAGAATGGCCAGCAGAGGGCAGTAGAAGACCACTTATTGGCTCACTTTCACTTTAAACCTCATGATTTTGACCAGTTTTCTGCACTAAAGCAAACCAGTGTTTCCATGTTAACTCAATAATGCATACTTGCTACATGTGCTACACACAATAATGCTACACACACACACACACAAATGTTTCAGTGATATTGGTGTCACATTCACCTTCATCACATTCACCTTCTGTCTTCATCACATTCACCATCTGTCGTCATCACCTGCACCTGCTCCTCATCACCCTCCTCATCATCACCTGCTCCTCATCATCATAACCGTCACCTGTTGTCCTTGTCTTGATCTGTGTATTTAAGTTCCCCTCTCATCCATTATCATTGTCGGTTATTGTTTGTGCACTAGCACTCTGTTATGTTTGTTTTCATGTTGGAAAATAAAACCTTTGTTATATTTGTACCACACACACACACACACACACACACACACCATAATTTATCATGATTTACCATGGCTGATACCAATACCAATATGAGAAAATGACTATTTTAAACAGCAGGGGGCAGTAAAATACCACTTATTGGCTTAACATGCCATTAATTCATATCATTTTCACCTTTTTAACTGTTATAGAGGCAAATTTTGTCCGATCTGTCTGAAAATTTTCATGCTTGTTCAGGGTGATATTTCACACGTTCTGACTTGTTTTTAAGAAGGTCTGAGCATTGATTAAAGAGATATAGGCTTTCGGGGACACTTGGTAAAGGCCAGATTTTGAAGTGAACCTATTATAGCTATCCAAATGAAGTAGTTCAACTTTTTCTGACAATTATTGATCTAGTGAGTCCAGAGAATTGTTTTGCACTAGTTTTGAACATTATGATATGAAAATTATATGATCAGAGATGGAAAAGACCATTTACAGCCAATACAGGCAGTTTACCATAGGAAATATATGATTTTAAAGCTTTTTAACAGTTATAGCGCCACCTATCGTCCGATCTCCATAGAATTTTTCATGCTTGTTAATGATGTTATGTCACATATGCTGACCAATTTTTGTGAAGTTCTGAGTTTTTATTTAGGATTTATAGGCTTTTTAATGTATTTTGACACGCCCATTTTATAAATTACCCTATTACAGCCATCCAAATGCAAAAGTTCAACTTTTTTTTGATAATTATTGATCTAGAGAGTCCAGAGAATTGTCCTAGACTGGTCTGGTTCCGATCGGGCAAAAAACCTAGGACTAGTTCGCAAAAGTAGGTTTTTAACATATTAATGAATAATTAATGAACAGTTTGATTGACAGCAATGGTTCTTGAGGCAAAGTTGTTCAGGATGAGGAGATCTATCAAATGATATGCATATTGTGTGGATATTTGTAACACCACGTGATTACAGAGCCGTAAAACTCGTTAGCGCCAACTAGTGGCCGATTTCTTTCAAAATTCTTACAGACCTTTAGGGCCATGAGCCGAACATGCCCATTGAGTTTCGTTCCGATCGGCCTCCGTTAACCTTGTCTAATAGGTGCTCAAACTTCGTTGGCCAATGGCGGCCATGTTTTTTGAGATACGCCAATGTCCTCATAGACATACATGGCACCTTGGACCAAGACACTGCATACCAATTTTCAAGTCAATCGGACTAACGGTCAGGTGGTTATAGCCTGTTTTATGTTTTTTTCATTTTATAGCGCCACCATGAGGCCAATCGTCGCGATTTTTTTACTGTGACCCCAGAGTAAGCTCATACACATGTGTACCAAGTTTGGTGAAGATACCTCATTTACATCGGGAGTTATAGCCATTTTAGTAAAATAGGCCCCTCCCACAACGTACGTTTTGGCGCCCCTTAGCGACCGTGAATCGAAATTTCCACTTTTTTTCGATAATTATTGATATTCAGTCTCCAGAGAACATTTCTGCACTAGTTTGGTTCCAATCGGGCAAAAAACCAGGGACTAGTTCGCAAAAGTAGATTTTTGACAAAATTCAAAATGGCGGAAAATCTATCATGGCGGAAATGAAATCGGAGATATACGTTTTGTTCGTCAGGCGTCCAGCTTTCCAATGATATAAGACACTTGAGTCTACGACATACGGTCTAGGAGTTATGAGCAGTTTCGCGCTTTTGGTTGTTATAGCGCCACCTATGGGCCAATCGGGGTCATAATCTCTGAACCTTTCCTCGATTTTTGTACTACCATCTGTCAAAGTTTCAAAGTTCCAGCTCTTACGGTTTGGGCTGCACGATGCGTTTTACGGCGGAATAATAATAATAATAATTAAAGCTGCAAGCAGCATTTATCGGGGTTCAAGCAATTAAGGCCTTTAAGCACAAAAGCATCAAAAGTGATTAACTTTTATTTAGCAAGCATGTAACTACTAACATAATAGATGGAAAAGACCATTTACAGGAAATACAATAGGAAATATATGGTTTTAAAGCTTTTTAGCAGTTATAGCGCCACCTATCGTCCGATCTTCATAAAAATTGGCATGCTTGTTAATGATGTTATGTCACATATGCTCACCAATTTTTGTGAAGTTCTGAGTTTTCATTTAGGATTTATAGGCTTTTTAGTGTTTTTTGCCACGCCCCTTTTCTAAATGACCCTCTTACAGCCATCTACATGCAAAAGTTCAACTTTTTTTTGATAATTATTGATCTAGAGTGTCCAGAGAATTGTCCTAGACTGGTCTGGTTTCGATCGGGCGAAAAACCTAGGACTAGTTTGCAAAAGTAGGTTTTTAACATAATTACAAATATTTAATAAACGGTTTAATTGACAGCATTAGTTCTTGAGGCAAAGTTGTTCAGCATGAGCAGTTCTATCATATGATATGCATTTTGTGACGATAAGTGTAACACCACGTGATTACAGACCCATAAAACTCGTTAGCGCCAACTAGTGGCCGATTTCGTTCAAAACTCTTACAGACCTCTAGGGCCATGAGTCGAACATGCCCATCGAGTTTCGTTCCGATCGGCCTCCGTTAGCCTTGTCTAATAGGTGCTCAAATTTCATTGGTCGATGGCGGCCATGTTTTTCGAGATACGCCAATGTCCTCATAGACATACATGGCACCTTGGACCAAGACACTGCATACCAATTTTCAAGTCAATCGGACAAACGTTCACGTGGTCATAGCTCTTTTCATGTTTTTTTCATGTTATAGCGCCACCTAGTGATCAATCGTCGCAATTTTTTTACTATGACCCCAAATTGAACTCATACACATGTGCACCAAGTTTGGTGAAGATATCTCATTTCCTTTTCGAGTTATAGCCATTTTAGTAAAATAGGCTCCTCCTACAACATTAATTTATCACCCCCTAGCGACCAGGAATCGAAATTTCGACTTTTTTTCGATAATTATTGATATTCAGACTCCAAAGAACATTTCTGCACTGGTTTGGTTCCGATCGGGCGAAAAACCAGGGACTAGTTTGCAAAAGTAGGTTTTTGACAAAATTCAAAATGGCGGAAAAATTTGCATACCTGAAATAAAATCGGAGATATACGTTTTGACCTTCAGGCGTCCAGCTTTCCAATGATATAGGACACTTGAGTCTAGGACATACGGTCTAGGAGTTATGAGCAGTTTCGCGCTTTTGGTTGTTATAGCGCCACCTATGGGCCAATCTGAGTCATACTTTGATAGGTTCTCCCCAAATTGAGGACTACCATTTGGCCAAGTTTCAAGGTTCCAGCTCTTACGGTTTGGTCTGCACGATGCGTTTTAGGGGAGAATAATAATAATAATAATAATAAAAATCAGTACAATTACAATAGGGTTTCAGCACTTCGTGCTTGAACCCCTAATTAAAGCTGCAAGCAGCATTTATCGGGGTTCAAGCATTTAAGGCCTTTAAGCACATAAGCATTTAAGACATTAAGATTTATTTAGAAAGCTTTTAACCACTGAAATAATAGATGGAAAAGTCCATTTACAGCCAATACAGGCAAGCTTTTTAACAGTTATAGCGCCACCTATAGTCCGATCTCCATGATATTTTGCATGCTTGTTAATGATGTTGTGGCACATATGCTCACCAATTTTCGTGAAGTTCTGAGTTTTCGTTTAGGATTTATAGGCTTTTGAGTGCATTTTGCCACGCCCATTTTCTTTATGACCCAATATACCCATGCGCAAAATGCAAAAGTTCAACTTTTTTTTGATAATTATTGATCTAGAGTGTCCAGAGAATTGTCATAGACTGGTCTGGTTTCGATCGGGCGATAAACCTAGGACTAGTTCGTAAAAGTAGGTTTTTAACATAATTACGAATATTTAATAAACGGTTTAATTGACAGCATTAGTTCTAGAGGCAAAGTTGTTCAGCATGAGCAGATCTATCAGATGATATGCATTTTGTGACGATAAGTGTAACACCACGTGATTACAGAGCCATAAAACTCGTTAGCGCCAACTAGTGGCCGATTTCTTTCAAAACTCTTACAGACCTCTAGGGCCATGAGTCGAACATGCCCATCGAGTTTCGTTCCGATCGGCCTCCGTTAACCTTGTTTAATAGGTGCTCAAACCTCATTGGCCAATGGCGGCCATGTTTTTCGAGATATGCCAATATCCTTTTAGACATACATGGCCCCTTGGGCCAAGACACTGCATACCAAATTTCAAGTCAATCGGACTAACGGTCAGGTGTCTACATGTTTTTTTTGTTTTATAGCGCCACCATGTGGCCAATCGACGCATTTTTTTTACTGTGACCTCAGATTGACCTTCTACACATGTTTACCAAGTTTGGTGAAGTTTACTGAATTACTTCTTGAGTTATAGCCATTTTAGTAAAATAGGCTCCTCCCACAACGTTAATTTTGCACCCCCTAGCGACCGTGAATCGAAATTTCAACTTTTTTTCGATAATTATTGATCTTCAGACTCCACAGAACAATTCTGCACTGGTTTGGTTCCGATCGGGCAAAAAACCAGGGACTAGTTCGCAAAAGTAGGTTTTCGACAAAATTCAAAATGGCGGAAAATCTATCATGACGGAAATAAAATCGGAGATATACGTTTTGTTCGTCAGGCGTCCAGCTTTCCAATGATATAAGACACTTGAGTCTATGACTTACGGTCTAGGAGTTATGAGCAGTTTCGCGCTTTTGGTTGCTATAGCGCCACCTATGGGCCAATCGGGGTCATAATTTGATAACCTCTCCTCGATTTTTGTACTACCATATGGCAAAGTTTCAAAGCTCTAGCCCTTATGGTTTGGGCTGCACGATGCGTTTTACGGCAGAATAATAATAATAATTAAAGCTGCAAGCAGCATTTATCGGGGTTCAAGCATTTAAGGCCTTTAAGCACATAAGCATTTAAGACATTAAGATTTATTTAGAAAGCTTTTAACCACTGAAATAATAGATGAAAAAGTCCATTTACAGCCAATACAGGCAATTTACCATAGGAAATATGTGTTTTTTAAAGCTTTTTAACAGTTATAGCACCATCTATAGTCCGATCTCCATGAAATTTTGCATGCTTGTTAATGATGTTATGGCACATAAGCTCACCAATTTTCGTGAAGTTCTGAGTTTTCGTTTAGGATTTATAGGCTTTTGAGTGCATTTTGCCACGCCCATTTTCTTTATGACCCAATATACCCATGCGAAAAATGCAAAAGTTCAACTTTTTTTTGATAATTATTGATCTTGAGAGTCCATAGAATTGTCCTAGACTCGTTTGGTTCTGATCGGGCGAAAAACCTAGGACTAGTTCGCAAAAGTAGGTTTTTAACATAATTACGAATATTTAATGAACGGTTTGATTGACAGCAATGGTTCTTGAGGCAAAGTTGTTCAACAAGAGGAGATCTATCAAATGGTATGCATTTTGTGACAATAAGTGTAACACCACGTGATTACAGAGCCATAAAACTCGTTAGCGCCAACTAGTGGCCGATTTCTTTTAAAATTCTTACAGACCTCTAGGGCCATGAGTCGAACATGCCCACCGAGTTTCGTTCCGATAGGCCTCCGTTAACCTTGTCTAATAGGTGCTCAAACTTCATTGGCCGATGGCGGCCATGTTTTTTGAGATACACCAATGTCCTCATAGACATACATGGCACCTTGGACCAAGACACTGCATACCAATTTTCAAGTCAATCGGACTAACGGTCAGGTGGTTATAGCCTGTTTTATGTTTTTTTCATGTTATAGCGCCACCATGTGGCCAATCGCCGCGATTTTTTTACCGTGACCTCATATTGACGTCTTACACATGTGTACCAGGTTTGGTTAAAATACCTCTTTTACTTCTGGAGTTATAGCCATTTTAGTAAAATAGGCTCCTCCCACAACGTTAATTTTGCACCCCCTAGCGACCGTGAATCGAAATTTCAACTTTTTTTTGATAATTATTGATATTCAGACTCCAGAGAACAATTCTGCACTGGTTTGGTTCCGATCGGGCAAAAAACCAGGGACTAGTTCGCAAAAGTAGATTTTCGACAAAATTCAAAATGGCGGAAAATCTATCATGGCGGAAATAAAATCGGAGATATACGTTTTGTTCGTCAGGCGTCCAGCTTTCCAATGATATAAGACACTTGAGTCTATGACTTACGGTCTAGGAGTTATGAGCAGTTTCGCGCTTTTGGTTGCTATAGCGCCACCTATGGGCCAATCGGGGTCATAATTTGATAACCTCTCCTCGATTTTTGTACTACCATATGGCAAAGTTTCAAAGCTCTAGCCCTTACGGTTTGGGCTGCACGATGCGTTTTACGGCAGAATAATAATAATAATAATAATAATAAAAATCAGCACAATTACAATAGGGTTTCAGCACTTCGTGCTTGAACCCCTAATAATAATTAAAGCTGCAGGCAGCATTTATCGGGGTTCAAGCAGTTAAGGCCTTTAAGGCATTTAAGCACAAAAGCATCAAAAGTTATTAAGATTCATTTAGCAAGCATGTAACCACTGACATAATAGATGGAAAAGACCATTTACAGCCAATACAGGCAATTTGCCATGGGATATATATGGTTTTAAAGCTTTTTAACAGTTATAGCGCCACCTATGGTCCGATCTCCATAAAATTGTTTACTGTGACCTCAAATTGAACCCATACACATGTGTACTGAGTTTGGTGAAGATATCTCATTTACTTCTTGAGTTATAGCCATTTGAGTAAAATAGGCACCTCCCACGACGATTTGCCACATTCTAGAATTATTTAATATGATTCTAGCATGATTTACTATCATATACCATGTTCCAGAATGATTTATTAGGATTCTAGCATGATTTACCTTGATACACCTCATTTCAGTATTATTTACTATGATTTACAATGTTTCTAGCATGATTAACCACATTACTAGCAATTATGTGAAGTGTCAGTGCAAATGAGGTGATGAACACTGACAAAATATTATTGTGTTATAATAGTTAGTTATATACGTGATTTTTAGTGTGTGTCCAAGTATGAATGCAAAAGCACATGTAAAATATTTCATTATTAAGTAGAATGGCCAGCAGAGGGCACTAGAAGACCACTTATTGGCTCACTTTCACTTTAAACCAGTTTTCTGCACTAAAGCAAACCAGTTTTTCCATGTTAACTCAATGCATGCTTACACACACACACACACACACACACACACACACACACATACACACACACACACACACATACACACACAGCATAGTTAACCATGATTTACCATGATATACCACGTTGTAGTATTATTTACCAGGAGATAAACGACAATCTAGTATTATTTACTTTGATTTACCATGTTTCTAGCCTGATTTATCACATTACTAGCAATTATTTGAAGTGTCAGTGCAAATAAAGTGATTAACACTGACAAAATATGATTGTGTTATAATAGTTATTGCTATATAATTGATTTTTTTTAGTGTGTATTCAAGTATGAATGCAAGCACATGTTGAAATATTTCATTAATAAGTAGAATGGCCAGCAGAGGGCAGTAGAAGACCACTTATTGGCTCACTTTCACTTTAAACCAGTTTTCTGCACTAAAGCAAACCAGTTTATCCATGTTAACTCAATGCATGCTTACACACACACACACACACACACACACACACACACACACACACACACACACACACACACACACACACACACACACACACACAGCATAGTTAACCATGATTTACCATGATTTACCACATTACTAGCAATTATTTGAAGTGTCAGTGCAAATAAAGTGATTAACACTGACAAAATATGATTGTGTTATAATAGTTATTGCTATATAAGTGATTTTTAGTGTGTATTCAAGTATAAATGCAAGCACATGTGGAAAAATTTAATTAATAAGTAGAATGGCCAGCAGAGGGCAGTAGAAGACCACTTATTGGCTCACTTTCACTTTAAACCTCATGATTTTGACCAGTTTTCTGCACTAAAGCAAACCAGTGTTTCCATGTTAACTCAATAATGCATACTTGCTACATATGCTACACACAATAATGCTACACACACACACACACACACACACACACACACACACACACACACACACACACACACACACACACACACACACACAAATGTTTCAGTGATATTGGTGTCACATTCACCTTCATCACATTCACCTTCTGTCTTCATCACATTCACCATCTGTCGTCATCACCTGCACCTGCTCCTCATCACCCTCCTCATCATCACCTGCTCCTCATCATCATAACCGTCACCTGTTGTCCTTGTCTTGATCTGTGTATTTAAGTTCCCCTCTCATCCATTATCATTGTCGGTTATTGTTTGTGCACTAGCACTCTGTTATGTTTGTTTTCATGTTGGAAAATAAAACCTTTGTTATATTTGTACCACACACACACACACACACACACACACACACACACACACACCATCATTTATCATGATTTACCATGGCTGATACCAATACCAATATGAGAAAATGACTATTTTAAACAGCAGGGGGCAGTAAAATACCACTTATTGGCTTAACATGCCATTAATTCATATCATTTTCACCTTTTTAACTGTTATAGAGGCAAATTTTGTCCGATCTGTCTGAAAATTTTCATGCTTGTTCAGGGTGATATTTCACACGTTCTGACTTGTTTTTAAGAAGGTCTGAGCATTGATTAAAGAGATATAGGCTTTCGGGGACACTTGGTAAAGGCCAGATTTTGAAGTGAACCTATTATAGCTATCCAAATGAAGTAGTTCAACTTTCTGACAATTATTGATCTAGTGAGTCCAGAGAATTGTATTGCACTAGTTTTTTAACATTATGATATGAAAATTATATGATCAGAGATGGAAAAGACCATTTACAGCCAATACAGGCAGTTTACCATAGGAAATATATGATTTTAAAGCTTTTTAACAGTTATAGCGCCACCTATCGTCCGATCTCCATAGAATTTTTCATGCTTGTTAATGATGTTATGTCACATATGCTGACCAATTTTTGTGAAGTTCTGAGTTTTTATTTAGGATTTATAGGCTTTTTAATGTATTTTGACACGCCCATTTTATAAATTACCCTATTACAGCCATCCAAATGCAAAAGTACAACTTTTTTTTGATAATTATTGATCTAGAGAGTCCAGAGAATTGTCCTAGACTGGTCTGGTTCCGATCGGGCAAAAAACCTAGGACTAGTTCGCAAAAGTAGGTTTTAGACATATTCATGAATATTTAATGAACGGTTTGATTGACAGAAATGGTTCTTGAGGCAAAGTTGTTCAGCATGAGCAGATATATCAAATGATATGCTTTTTGTGACGATAAGTGTAACACCACGTGATTACAGAGCCATAAAACTCGTTAGCGCCAACTAGTGGCCGATTTCTTTCAAAATTCTTACAGACCTCTAGGGCCATGAGTCGAACATGCCCATCGAGTTTCGTTCCGATCGGCCTCCGTTAACCTTGTCTAATAGGTGCTCAACTTCATTGGCCAATGGCGGCCATGTTTTTTGAGATACGCCAATGTCCTCATAGACATACATGGCACCTTGGACCAAGACACTGCATACCAATTTTCAAGTCAATCGGACTAACGGTCAGGTGGTTATAGCCCTTTTCATGTTTTTTTCATGTTATAGCGCCACCTAGTGTTCAATCGTCGCGATTTTTTTACTGTGACCCCAGAATGAACCCATACACATGTGTACCGAGTTTGGTGAAGCTATCTTATTTACTTTTTAAGTTATAGCCATTTTAGTAAAATAGGCTCCTCCCACAACGATTATTTTGCGCCCCCTAGCGTCCATGAATCGAAATTTCAACATTTTTTCGATAATTATTGATCTTCAGACTCCAGAGAACATTTCTGCACTGGTTTGGCTCCGATCGGGCAAAAAACCAGGGACTAGTTCGCAAAAGTAGATTTTCGACAAAATTCAAAATGGCGGAAAATCTATCATGACGGAAATCAAATCGGAGATATACGTTTTGTTCGTCAGGCGTCCAGCTTTCCAATGATATAAGACACTTGAGTCTGCGACATACGGTCTAGGAGTTATGAGCAGTTTCGCGCTTTTGGTTGCTATAGCGCCACCTATGGGCCAATCGGGGTCATAATCTCTGAACCTCTCCTCGATTTTTGTACTACCATCTGGCAAAGTTTCAATGCTCCAGCCCTTACGGTTTGGGCTGCACGATGCGTTTTACGGCAGAATAATAATAATAATAATAATTAAAGCTGCAAGCAGCATTTATCGGGGTTCAAGCAGTTAAGGCCTTTAAGGCATTTAAGCACAAAAGCATCAAAAGTTATTAAGATTTATTTAGCAAGCATGTAACCACTGACATAATAGATGGAAAAGACCATTTACAGCCAATACAGGCAATTTGCCATGGGATATATATGGTTTTAAAGCTTTTTAACAGTTATAGCGCCACCTATGCTCCGATCTCCATAGAATTGTTTACTGTGACCTCAAATTGAACCCATACACATGTGTACTGAGTTTGGTGAAGATATCTCATTTACTTCTTGAGTTATAGCCATTTGAGTAAAATAGGCTCCTCCCACAACGATTTGCCACATTCTAGAATTATTTAATATGATTCTAGCATGATTTACTATCATATACCATGTTCCAGAATGATTTATTAGGATTCTAGCATGATTTACCTTGATACACCTCATTTCAGTATTATTTACTATGATTTACAATGTTTCTAGCATGATTAACCACATTACTAGCAAATATGTGAAGTGTCAGTGCAAATGAGGTGATGAACACTGACAAAATATTATTGTGTTATAATAGTTAGTTATATACGTGATTTTTAGTGTGTGTCCAAGTATGAATGCAAAAGCACATGTAAAATATTTCATTATTAAGTAGACTGGCCAGCAGAGGGCAGTAGAAGACCACTTATTGGCTCACTTTCACTTTAAACCAGTTTTCTGCACTAAAGCAAACCAGTTTTTCCATGTTAACTCAATGCATGCTTACACACACACACACACACACACACACACACACACACACACACACACACACACACACACACACACACACAACACACACACACACACACACACACACACACACACACACACACACACACACACACACACACACACACATACACACACAGCATAGTTAACCATGATTTACCATGATATACCACGTTCTAGTATTATTTACCAGGAGATAAACGACAATCTAGGATTATTTACTTTGATTTACCATGTTTCTAGCCTGATTTATCACATTACTAGCAATTATTTGAAGTGTCAGTGCAAATAAAGTGGTTAACACTGACAAAATATGATTGTGTTATAATAGTTATTGCTATATAAGTGATTTTTTTAGTGTGTATTCAAGTATGAATGCAAGCACATGTTGAAATATTTCATTAATAAGTAGAATGGCCAGCAGAGGGCAGTAGAAGACCACTTATTGGCTCACTTTCACTTTAAACCAGTTTTCTGCACTAAAGCAAACCAGTTTATCCATGTTAACTCAATGCATGCTTACACACACACACACACACACACACAGCATAGTTAACCATGATTTACCATGATTTACCACATTACTAGCAATTATTTGAAGTGTCAGTGCAAATAAAGTGATTAACACTGACAAAATATGATTGTTATAATAGTTATTGCTATATAAGTGATTTTTAGTGTGTATTCAAGTATAAATGCAAGCACATGTGGAAAAATTTAATTAATAAGTAGAATGGCCAGCAGAGGGCAGTAGAAGACCACTTATTGGCTCACTTTCACTTTAAACCTCATGATTTTGACCAGTTTTCTGCACTAAAGCAAACCAGTGTTTCCATGTTAACTCAATAATGCATACTTGCTACATATGCTACACACAATAATGCTACACACACACACACACACACACACACACACACACACACACACAAATGTTTCAGTGATATTGGTGTCACATTCACCTTCATCACATTCACCTTTTGTCTTCATCACATTCACCATCTGTCGTCATCACCTGCACCTGCTCCTCATCACCCTCCTCGTCATCACCTGCTCCTCATCATCATAACCGTCACCTGTTGTCCTTGTCTTGATCTGTGTATTTAAGTTCCCCTCTCATCCATTATCATTGTCGGTTATTGTTTGTGCACTAGCACTCTGTTATGTTTGTTTTCATGTTGGAAAATAAAACCTTTGTTATATTTGTACCACACACACACACACACACACACACACACACACACACACACACACACACACACACACACACACACACACACCATCATTTATCATGATTTACCATGGCTGATACCAATACCAATATGAGAAAATGACTATTTTAAACAGCAGGGGGCAGTAAAATACCACTTATTGGCTTAACATGCCATTAATTCATATCATTTTCACCTTTTTAACTGTTATAGAGGCAAATTTTGTCCGATCTGTCTGAAAATTTTCATGCTTGTTCAGGGTGATATTTCACACGTTCTGACTTGTTTTTAAGAAGGTCTGAGCATTGATTAAAGAGATATAGGCTTTCGGGGACACTTGGTAAAGGCCAGATCTTGAAGTGAACCTATTATAGCTATCCAAATGAAGTAGTTCAACTTTTTCTGACAATTATTGATCTAGTGAGTCCAGAGAATTGTATTGCACTAGTTTTGAACATTATGATATGAAAATTATATGATCAGAGATGGAAAAGACCATTTACAGCCAATACAGGCAGTTTACCATAGGAAATATATGATTTTAAAGCTTTTTAACAGTTATAGCGCCACCTATCGTCCGATCTCCATAGAATTTTTCATGCTTGTTAATGATGTTATGTCACATATGCTTACCAATTTTTGTGAAGTTCTGAGTTTTTATTTAGGATTTATAGGCTTTTTAATGTATTTTGACACGCCCATTTTATAAATTACCCTATTACAGCCATCCAAATGCAAAAGTTCAACTTTTTTTTGATAATTATTGATCTAGAGAGTCCAGAGAATTGTCCTAGACTGGTCTGGTTCCGATCGGGCAAAAAACCTAGGACTAGTTCGCAAAAGTAGGTTTTTAACATATTAATGAATAATTAATGAACAGTTTGATTGACAGCAATGGTTCTTGAGGCAAAGTTGTTCAGGATGAGGAGATCTATCAAATGATATGCATATTGTGTGGATATTTGTAACACCACGTGATTACAGAGCCGTAAAACTCGTTAGCGCCAACTAGTGGCCGATTTCTTTCAAAATTCTTACAGACCTTTAGGGCCATGAGCCGAACATGCCCATTGAGTTTCGTTCCGATCGGCCTCCGTTAACCTTGTCTAATAGGTGCTCAAACTTCGTTGGCCAATGGCGGCCATGTTTTTTGAGATACGCCAATGTCCTCATACACATACATGGCACCTTGGACCAAGACACTGCATACCAATTTTCAAGTCAATCGAACTAACGGTCAGGTGGTTATAGCCTGTTTTATGTTTTTTTCATTTTATAGCGCCACCATGAGGCCAATCGTCGCGATTTTTTTACTGTGACCCCAGAGTAAGCTCATACACATGTGTACCAAGTTTGGTGAAGATACCTCATTTACATCGGGAGTTATAGCCATTTTAGTAAAATAGGCCCCTCCCACAACGTACGTTTTGGCGCCCCTTAGCGACCGTGAATCGAAATTTCCACTTTTTTTCGATAATTATTGATATTCAGTCTCCAGAGAACATTTCTGCACTAGTTTGGTTCCAATCGGGCAAAAAACCAGGGACTAGTTCGCAAAAGTAGATTTTTGACAAAATTCAAAATGGCGGAAAATCTATCATGGCGGAAATGAAATCGGAGATATACGTTTTGTTCGTCAGGCGTCCAGCTTTCCAATGATATAAGACACTTGAGTCTACGACATACGGTCTAGGAGTTATGAGCAGGTTCGCGCTTTTGGTTGTTATAGCGCCACCTATGGGCCAATCGGGGTCATAATCTCTGAACCTTTCCTCGATTTTTGTACTACCATCTGTCAAAGTTTCAAAGTTCCAGCTCTTACGGTTTGGGCTGCACGATGCGTTTTACGGCAGAATAATAATAATAATAATAATTAAAGCTGCAAGCAGCATTTATCGGGGTTCAAGCAGTTAAGGCCTTTAAGGCATTTAAGCACAAAAGCATCAAAAGTTATTAAGATTTATTTAGCAAGCATGTAACCACTGACATAATAGATGGAAAAGACCATTTACAGCCAATACAGGCAATTTGCCATGGGATATATATGGTTTTAAAGCTTTTTAACAGTTATAGCGCCACCTATGCTCCGATCTCCATAGAATTGTTTACTGTGACCTCAAATTGAACCCATACACATGTGTACTGAGTTTGGTGAAGATATCTCATTTACTTCTTGAGTTATAGCCATTTGAGTAAAATAGGCTCCTCCCACAACGATTTGCCACATTCTAGAATTATTTAATATGATTCTAGCATGATTTACTATCATATACCATGTTCCAGAATGATTTATTAGGATTCTAGCATGATTTACCTTGATACACCTCATTTCAGTATTATTTACTATGATTTACAATGTTTCTAGCATGATTAACCACATTACTAGCAAATATGTGAAGTGTCAGTGCAAATGAGGTGATGAACACTGACAAAATATTATTGTGTTATAATAGTTAGTTATATACGTGATTTTTAGTGTGTGTCCAAGTATGAATGCAAAAGCACATGTAAAATATTTCATTATTAAGTAGAATGGCCAGCAGAGGGCAGTAGAAGACCACTTATTGGCTCACTTTCACTTTAAACCAGTTTTCTGCACTAAAGCAAACCAGTTTTTCCATGTTAACTCAATGCATGCTTACACACACACACACACACACACACACACACACACACACACACACACACACATACACACACAGCATAGTTAACCATGATTTACCATGATATACCACGTTCTAGTATTATTTACCAGGAGATAAACGACAATCTAGGATTATTTACTTTGATTTACCATGTTTCTAGCCTGATTTATCACATTACTAGCAATTATTTGAAGTGTCAGTGCAAATAAAGTGGTTAACACTGACAAAATATGATTGTGTTATAATAGTTATTGCTATATAAGTGATTTTTTTAGTGTGTATTCAAGTATGAATGCAAGCACATGTTGAAATATTTCATTAATAAGTAGAATGGCCAGCAGAGGGCAGTAGAAGACCACTTATTGGCTCACTTTCACTTTAAACCAGTTTTCTGCACTAAAGCAAACCAGTTTATCCATGTTAACTCAATGCATGCTTACACACACACACACACACACACACACACACACACACACACACACACACACACACACACACACACACACACACAGCATAGTTAACCATGATTTACCATGATTTACCACATTACTAGCAATTATTTGAAGTGTCAGTGCACATAAAGTGATTAACACTGACAAAATATGATTATGTTATAATAGTTATTGCTATATAAGTGATTTTTAGTGTGTATTCAAGTATAAATGCAAGCACATGTGGAAAAATTTAATTAAGTAGAATGGCCAGCAGAGGGCAGTAGAAGACCACTTATTGGCTCACTTTCACTTTAAACCTCATGATTTTGACCAGTTTTCTGCACTAAAGCAAACCAGTGTTTCCATGTTAACTCAATAATGCATACTTGCTACATATGCTACACACAATAATGCTACACACACACACACACACACACACACACACACACACACACACACACACACACACACACACACACACACACACACACACACACACACACACACACACACACACACACAAATGTTTCAGTGATATTGGTGTCACATTCACCTTCATCACATTCACCTTCTGTCTTCATCACATTCACCATCTGTCGTCATCACCTGCACCTGCTCCTCATCACCCTCCTCATCATCACCTGCTCCTCATCATCATAACCGTCACCTGTTGTCCTTGTCTTGATCTGTGTATTTAAGTTCCCCTCTCATCCATTATCATTGTCGGTTATTGTTTGTGCACTAGCACTCTGTTATGTTTGTTTTCATGTTGGAAAATAAAACCTTTGTTATATTTGTACCACACACACACACACACACACACACACACACACACACACACACACACACACACACACACACACACACACACACACACACCATCATTTATCATGATTTACCATGGCTGATACCAATACCAATATGAGAAAATGACTATTTTAAACAGCAGGGGGCAGTAAAATACCACTTATTGGCTTAACATGCCATTAAATCATATCATTTTCACCTTTTTAACTGTTATAGAGGCAAATTTTGTCCGATCTGTCTGAAAATTTTCATGCTTGTTCAGGGTGATATTTCACACGTTCTGACTTGTTTTTAAGAAGGTCTGAGCATTGATTAAAGAGATATAGGCTTTCGGGGACACTTGGTAAAGGCCAGATTTTGAAGTGAACCTATTATAGCTATCCAAATGAAGTAGTTCAACTTTTTCTGACAATTATTGATCTAGTGAGTCCAGAGAATTGTATTGCACTAGTTTTGAACATTATGATATGAAAATTATATGATCAGACATGGAAAAGACCATTTACAGCCAATACAGGCAGTTTACCATAGGAAATATATGGTTTTAAAGCTTTTTAACAGTTATAGCGCCAACTATTGTCCAATCTCCATAAAATTTTGCAAGCTTGTTTGTGATGTTATGACACATATGCTCACCAATTTTTGTGAAGTTCTGAGTTTTCATTTAGGATTTATAGGCTTTTGAGTGTATTTTGCCACACCCATTTTATAAATGACCCTATTACAGCCATACAAATACAAAAGTTCAACTTTTTTTTGATAATTATTGATCTAGAGAGTCCATAGAATTGTCCTAGACTGGTCTGGTTCCGATCGGGCAAAAAACCAGGGACTAGTTCGCAAAAGTAGGTTTTTAACATATTCATGAATATTTAATGAACGGTTTGATTGACAGCAATGGTTCTAGAGGCAAAGTTGTTCAGCATGAGCAGATCTATCAAATGATATGCATTTTGTGACAATATATCTAACACCACGTGATTACAGAGCCATAAAACTCGTTAGCGCCAACTAGTGGCCGATTTCTTTCAAAATTCTTACAGACCTCTAGGGCCATGAGTCGAACATGCCCACCGAGTTTCGTTCCGATCGGCCTCCGTTAACCTTGTCTAATAGGTGCTCAACTTCATTGGCCAATGGCGGCCATGTTTTTTGAGATACACCAATGTCCTCATAGACATACATGGCACCTTGGACCAAGACACTGCATACCAATTTTCAAGTCAATCGGACTAACGGTCAGGTGGTTATAGCCTGTTTTATGTTTTTTTCATGTTATAGCGCCACCATGTGGCCAATCGCCGCGATTTTTTTACCGTGTCCTCAGATTGACCTCTTACATATGTGTACCAAGTTTGTTGAAAATACCTCATTTACTTCTGGAGTTATAGCCATTTTAGTAAAATAGGCTCCGCCCACAACGTTAATTTTGCGCCCCCTAGCGACCCTGAATCGAAATTTCAACTTTTTTTCGATAATTATTGATCTTCAGTCTCCAGAGAACAATTCTGCACTGGTTTGGTTCCGATCGAGCAAAAAACCAGGGACTAGTTCGCAAAAGTAGGTTTTCGACAAAATTCAAAATGGCGGAAAATCTATCATGACGGAAATGAAATCGGAGATATACGTTTTGTTCGTCAGACGACCAGCTTTCCAATGATATAAGACACTTGTGTCTACGACATACGGTCCAGGAGTTATGACCACTTTCGCGCTTTTGGTTGTTATAGCGCCACCTATGGGCCAATCGAGGTCATAATTTGATAACCTCTCCTCGATTTTTGTACTACCATCTGGCAAAGTTTCAAAGCTCTAGCCCTTACGGTTTGGGCTGCACGATGCGTTTTACGGCAGAATAATAATAATAATAATAATTAAAGCTGCAAGCAGCATTTATCGGGGTTCAAGCAGTTAAGGCCTTTAAGCACAAAAGCATCAAAAGTGATTAAGTTTTATTTAGCAAGCATGTAACTACTGACATAATAGATGGAAAAGACCATTTACAGGAAATACCATAGGAAATATATGGTTTTAAAGCTTTTTAGCAGTTATAGCGCCACCTATGGTCCGATCTCCATAAAAATTGGCATGCTTGTTAATGATGTTATGTCACATATGCTCACCAATTTTTGTGAAGTTCTGAGTTTTCATTTAGGATTTATAGGCTTTTTAGTGTTTTTTTGCCATGCCCCTTTTCTAAATGACCCTATTACAGCCATCTACATGCAAAAGTTCAACTTTTTTTTGATAATTATTGATCTAGAGTGTCCAGAGAATTGTCCTAGACTGGTCTGGTTTCGATCGGGCGAAAAACCTAGGACTAGTTTGCAAAAGTAGGTTTTTAACATAATTACGAATATTTAATAAACGGTTTAATTGACAGCATTAGTTCTTGAGGCAAAGTTGTTCAGCATGAGCAGATCTATCAGATGATATGCATTTTGTGACGATAAGTGTAACACCACGTGATTACAGAGCCATAAAACTCGTTAGCGCCAACTAGTGGCCGATTTCTTTCAAAACTCTTAGAGACCTCTAGGGCCATGAGTCGAACATGCCCATCGAGTTTCGTTCCGATCGGCCTCCGTTAACCTTGTCTAATAGGTGCTCAAATTTCATTGGTCGATGGCGGCCATGTTTTTCGAGATACGCCAATGTCCTCATAGACATACATGGTACCTTGGACCAAGACACTGCATACCAATTTTCAAGTCAATCGGACTAACGGTCACGTGGTCATAGCCGTTTTCATGTTTTTTTCATGTTATAGCGCCACCTAGTAATCAATCGTCGCGATTTTTTTACTGTGACCCCAGATTGAAGTCTTACACATGTGCACCAAGTTTGGTGAAGATATCTAATTTCATTCTCGAGTTATAGCCATTTTAGTAAAATAGGCTCCTCCCACAACATTAATTTATCACCCCCCGGCGATCAGGAATCGAAATTTCGACTTTTTTTCGATAATTATTGATATTCAGACTCCAGAGAACATTTCTGCACTGTTTTGGATCCAATTGGACAAAAAACCTAGGACTAGTTCGCAAAAGTAGGTTTTTAACTAAATTCAAAATGGCGGACAATTTGCATACAGGAAATGAAATCGGAGATATACGTTTTGACCTTCAGGTTTCCAGCTTTCCAGTGATATAAGACACTTGAGTCTACGTCATACGGTCTAGGAGTTATGAGCAGTTTCGCGCTTTTGGTTGCTATAGCGCCACCTATGGGCCAATTGGGGTCATATTCTCTGAACCTCTCCTCGATTTTTGTACTACCATCTGGCAAAGTTTCAAAGCTCCAGCTCTTACGGTTTGGGCTGCACGATGAGTTTTACGGCAGAAGAAAAATAATAATAATAATAATAATAATAATAATAATAATAATAAAAATCAGTACAATTACAATAGGGTTTCAGCACTTCGTGCTTGAACCCCTAATAATAAAAATCAGCACAATTACAATAGGGTTTCAGCACTTCGTGCTTGAACCCCTAATAATAAAAATCAGTACAATTACAATAGGGTTTCAGCACTTCGTGCTTGAACCCCTAATAATAAAAATCAGCACAATTACAATAGGGTTTCAGCACTTCGTGCTTGAACCCCTAATAATAATAATAATAATAAAAATCAGCACAATTACAATAGGGTTTCAGCACTTCGTGCTTGAACCCCTAAAAATCAGCACAATTACAATAGGGTTTCAGCACTTCGTGCTTGAACCCCTAATAATTAAAGCTGCAAGCAGCGATGAAAAGGGCCCTCGCACCCCTGCCACCGCCACCCGGCACCTTTAGGAAAGGCCTTAAGATTACACTCACCAAATTTGAAGAGGATCAGATCAAAACTGTAGGAGTTTGTTAAAGTACAACATCAGGAAATGGCAAAAACTGCCCAAAATCTGACAGGAAGTTCAAAATAACTGACTTCCTGTTGTGTTTAGGGCTATGCTCCAAGAGACTTTTTTGTAGGTATTGGGTCTTTACATGTGTGTACCAAATTTCATACCTGTACGTGAAACGTCGAGCCGGGGCAAAATGTAGGGGCAATAAGTAAGCCATTTTGCCCCACCCAATTTTTAAAACCACATCACACGTAAATTGTCACCACTTCTGAAGCGTGTGCAAAGTTTCATGATTTTTCGAGCACGTTTTGTATTTGCCACACTTCCTGCTACCAGCAGGTGGTGCTATTGCTATAATCATAATGAGCATTGGCATGTGTTCAGGACAGGACTCTTATCAAACATGTGAAGTTTGTGGCAGATTGAAAATTGTATGCCTGAGTTACTGCAGGCTGTCTGTGGTTGCCTAGCAACATCAGAACTGCAAGCAACATTAATATTGAACTTATCTGATCATGCATATATCACCAAAAGGCCGAAATTGGGTGAACTAGTGCAAAAAATGCCCGTGCAAAATCAGTTTTTGTGTGTGTTTTTAGTAATTGTTGGTTTGGTGTGTGCTCATTGTTACAATTACACAGCAAAAGTTCAGTGACATTTTTATTTGTGCATGGTAAAAAGCACACAGTGAACTCCGAGAAAACGCTATGCTTGAGCAAACAGTTTGTGAATAGGCAACTACAAATGATGCCCGTGAAAGAGACTGTGAACGCATTGAATAGGATATGTTTAGTTGGTGAATAGCATAGGCTACTATTACACAGTAGCGACAACGTTAAGCGCACCAGAATGAAATATAATATTCAGAAGTAAACACTAACAGCATAGCTGACTTACAGATTCAGTTTACATCCACAAATGAATAAGCACCTCGATTCAGGGAGCAGTGCAAAGTGCCCGTGCAAAATCAGTTTTTGTGAGCTGATCGCCGTCAAAAAAGTTCAGGAGATATTTCTTGCGATGGCAATATGATCAAAAATAACTTTATATTGATTCAATGGATTAATAGCATTTAAAAAAAAAAAAAAAAAGTCATGAATTTATTGCATTTTTGGGAAAAAATAATCCGTTTTTATAATAAATCTTAAAAAATTCAAATCCAGATTTTGATTTTCAATGTTGTTATAACCTAAAGATGCTATGTGAAAGTTTGAAACAGAAAATAGTGGTTTTCACACATTTAGTGGTTATCTCACATTCGAGAGATATGCGAATAACACACAGACAGACAGACGGACGTTTCTGTAATTTATAGATAGATGGATTTATCACGTTCGGGAACCAAACTATAATATTCAGAAGTAAACAGTGTAGCTGACTGAGTGTTTATGTCAGAATGTTTATTTTTAAACCACAGCCTTCTTGGGGCTTCTTTGACCGATACAACTCTCTAATGTCAGAATGTTTATTTTTAAACCACAACCTTCTAAAAATGATATATTTAACGATATCTTTTGCATTTCTCATCCAAACAATGTCAAACTTGGCACTGCACTTACTCGTGCCCGTGGCAAGACACCTGTCGAGTTTGAAATCAATCGGACTAACGGTTCGAGAGATATGCGAGGAACAGACACACACACACACAGACAGACAGACAGACAGACGTTCCTGTAATTTATAGATAGATGTTTGTCAGGCCGCCGAGGGCACACCCTTCGACGAAAACTCTAGATCTTCGCAATTTAACGTCACAAAGGCCTTAAGATTACACTCACCAAATTTGAAGAGTATCAGATCAAATCTGTAGGAGGAGTTCGTTAAAGTACAACATCAGGAAATTACGAAAAATGCCCAAAATCCAGGAGGAAGTTCAAAATAGCTCACTTCCTGTTGTGTTTAGGGCTATGCTCCAAGAGACTTTTCTGTAGGTATTGGGTCATTACATGTATGTACCAAATTTCATACCTGTACGTGAAACCAGGAGCCGGGGCAAAATGTGGGGGCAATAATTTACCGAATTTGCCCCCCCCAATTCTGAAAACCATATCACACGTAAATTTTCACCACTTCTGAAGCGTGTGCAAAGTTTCATGAGTTTTCGAGCATGTTTAGGCCCTCTAAAAAGCGATTCACTTTGGAGAAGAAGAAGAAGAAGAATAATAATAAACGGAGCAAAAACAATAGGGTCCTCTCACCATCGGTGCTCGGGCCCTAATTAAAGCTGCAAGCAGCGATGAAAAGGGCCCTCGCACCCCTGCCACCGCCACCCGGCACCTTTAGGAAAGGCCTTAAGATTACACTCACCAACTTTGAAGAGGATCAGATCAAATCTGTAGGAGGAGTTTGTTAAAGTACAACATCAGGAAATTACGAAAAATGCCCAAAATCTAGGAGGAAGTTCAAAATAGCTCACTTCCTGTTGTGTTTAGGGCTATGCTCCAAGAGACTTTTCTGTAGGTATTGGGTCTTTACATGTGTGTACCAAATTTCATACCTGTACGTGAAACGTCGAGCCGGGGCAAAATGTAGGGGCAATAAGTAAGCCATTTTGCCCCACCCAATTTTTAAAACCACATCACACGTAAATTGTCACCACTTCTGAAGCGTGTGCAAAGTTTCATGATTTTTCGAGCACGTTTTGTATTTGCCACACTTCCTGCTACCAGCAGGTGGTGCTATTGCTATAATCATAATGAGCATTGGCATGTGTTCAGGACAGGAGTCTTATCAAACATGTGAAGTTTGTGGAAGATTGAAAATTGTATGCCTGAGTTACTGCAGGCTGTCTGTGGTTGCCTAGCAACATCAGAACTCCAAGCAACATTAATATTGAACTTATCTGATCATGCATATATCACCAAAAGGCCGAAATTGGGTGAACTAGTGCAAAAAATGCCCGTGCAAAATCAGTTTTTGTGTGTGTTTTTAGTAATTGTTGGTTTGGTGTGTGCTCATTGTTACAATTACACAGCAAAAGTTCAGTGACATTTTTATTTGTGCATGGTAAAAAGCACACAGTGAACTCCGAGAAAACGCTATGCTTGAGCAAACAGTTTGTGAATAGGCAACTACAAATGATGCCCGTGAAAGAGACTGTGAACGCATTGAATAGGATATGTTTAGTTGGTGAATAGCATAGGCTATTATTACACAGTAGCGACAACGTTAAGCGCACCAGAATGAAATATAATATTCAGAAGTAAACACTAACAGCATAGCTGACTTACAGATTCAGTTTACATCCACAAATGAATAAGCACCTCGATTCAGGGAGCAGTGCAAAGTGCCCGTGCAAAATCAGTTTTTGTGAGCTGATCGCCGTCAAAAAAGTTCAGGAGATATTTCTTGCGATGGCAATATGATCAAAAATAACTTTATATTGATTCAATGGATTAATAGCATTTTGAAAAAAAAAAAAAAGTCATGAATTTATTGCATTTTTGGGAAAAAATAATCCGTTTTTATAATAAATCTTAAAAAATTCAAATCCAGATTTTGATTTTCAATGTTGTTATAACCTAAAGATGCTATGTGAAAGTTTGAAACAGAAAATAGTGGTTTTCACACATTTAGTGGTTATCTCACATTCGAGAGATATGCGAATAACACACAGACAGACAGACGGACGTTTCTGTAATTTATAGATAGATGGATTTATCACGTTCGGGAACCAAACTATAATATTCAGAAGTAAACAGTGTAGCTGACTGAGTGTTTATGTCAGAATGTTTATTTTTAAACCACAACCTTCTTGGGGCTTCTTTGACCGATACAACTCTCTAATGTCAGAATGTTTATTTTTAAACCACAACCTTCTAAAAATGATATATTTAACGATATCTTTTGCATTTCTCATCCAAACAATGTCAAACTTGGCACTGCACTTACTCGTGCCCGTGGTGAGACACCTGTCGAGTTTGAAATCAATCGGACTAACGGTTCGAGAGATATGCGAGGAACAGACACACACACACACAGACAGACAGACAGACAGACGTTCCTGTAATTTATAGATAGATGTTTGTCAGGCCGCCGAGGGCACACCCTTCGACGAAAACTCTAGATCTTCGCAATTTAACGTCACAAAGGCCTTAAGATTACACTCACCAAATTTGAAGAGTATCAGATCAAATCTGTAGGAGGAGTTCGTTAAAGTACAACATCAGGAAATTACGAAAAATGCCCAAAATCCAGGAGGAAGTTCAAAATAGCTCACTTCCTGTTGTGTTTAGGGCTATGCTCCAAGAGACTTTTCTGTAGGTATTGGGTCATTACATGTATGTACCAAATTTCATACCTGTACGTGAAACCAGGAGCCGGGGCAAAATGTGGGGGCAATAATTTACCGAATTTGCCCCCCCCAATTCTGAAAACCATATCACACGTAAATTTTCACCACTTCTGAAGCGTGTGCAAAGTTTCATGAGTTTTCGAGCATGTTTAGGCCCTCTAAAAAGCGATTCACTTTGGAGAAGAAGAAGAAGAATAATAATTAAAGCTGCAAGCAGCGATGAAAAGGGCCCTCGCACCCCTGCCACCGCCACCCGGCACCTTTAGGAAAGGCCTTAAGATTACACTCACCAAATTTGAAGAGGATCAGATCAAAACTGTAGGAGTTTGTTAAAGTACAACATCAGGAAATGGCAAAAACTGCCCAAAATCTGACAGGAAGTTCAAAATAACTGACTTCCTGTTGTGTTTAGGGCTATGCTCCAAGAGACTTTTTTGTAGGTATTGGGTCTTTACATGTGTGTACCAAATTTCATACCTGTACGTGAAACGTCGAGCCGGGGCAAAATGTAGGGGCAATAAGTAAGCCATTTTGCCCCACCCAATTTTTAAAACCACATCACACGTAAATTGTCACCACTTCTGAAGCGTGTGCAAAGTTTCATGATTTTTCGAGCACGTTTTGTATTTGCCACACTTCCTGCTACCAGCAGGTGGTGCTATTGCTATAATCATAATGAGCATTGGCATGTGTTCAGGACAGGACTCTTATCAAACATGTGAAGTTTGTGGCAGATTGAAAATTGTATGCCTGAGTTACTGCAGGCTGTCTGTGGTTGCCTAGCAACATCAGAACTGCAAGCAACATTAATATTGAACTTATCTGATCATGCATATATCACCAAAAGGCCGAAATTGGGTGAACTAGTGCAAAAAATGCCCGTGCAAAATCAGTTTTTGTGTGTGTTTTTAGTAATTGTTGGTTTGGTGTGTGCTCATTGTTACAATTACACAGCAAAAGTTCAGTGACATTTTTATTTGTGCATGGTAAAAAGCACACAGTGAACTCCGAGAAAACGCTATGCTTGAGCAAACAGTTTGTGAATAGGCAACTACAAATGATGCCCGTGAAAGAGACTGTGAACGCATTGAATAGGATATGTTTAGTTGGTGAATAGCATAGGCTACTATTACACAGTAGCGACAACGTTAAGCGCACCAGAATGAAATATAATATTCAGAAGTAAACACTAACAGCATAGCTGACTTACAGATTCAGTTTACATCCACAAATGAATAAGCACCTCGATTCAGGGAGCAGTGCAAAGTGCCCGTGCAAAATCAGTTTTTGTGAGCTGATCGCCGTCAAAAAAGTTCAGGAGATATTTCTTGCGATGGCAATATGATCAAAAATAACTTTATATTGATTCAATGGATTAATAGCATTTAAAAAAAAAAAAAAAAAAGTCATGAATTTATTGCATTTTTGGGAAAAAATAATCCGTTTTTATAATAAATCTTAAAAAATTCAAATCCAGATTTTGATTTTCAATGTTGTTATAACCTAAAGATGCTATGTGAAAGTTTGAAACAGAAAATAGTGGTTTTCACACATTTAGTGGTTATCTCACATTCGAGAGATATGCGAATAACACACAGACAGACAGACGGACGTTTCTGTAATTTATAGATAGATGGATTTATCACGTTCGGGAACCAAACTATAATATTCAGAAGTAAACAGTGTAGCTGACTGAGTGTTTATGTCAGAATGTTTATTTTTAAACCACAGCCTTCTTGGGGCTTCTTTGACCGATACAACTCTCTAATGTCAGAATGTTTATTTTTAAACCACAACCTTCTAAAAATGATATATTTAACGATATCTTTTGCATTTCTCATCCAAACAATGTCAAACTTGGCACTGCACTTACTCGTGCCCGTGGCAAGACACCTGTCGAGTTTGAAATCAATCGGACTAACGGTTCGAGAGATATGCGAGGAACAGACACACACACACACAGACAGACAGACAGACAGACGTTCCTGTAATTTATAGATAGATGTTTGTCAGGCCGCCGAGGGCACACCCTTCGACGAAAACTCTAGATCTTCGCAATTTAACGTCACAAAGGCCTTAAGATTACACTCACCAAATTTGAAGAGTATCAGATCAAATCTGTAGGAGGAGTTTGTTAAAGTACAACATCAGGAAATTACGAAAAATGCCCAAAATCCAGGAGGAAGTTCAAAATAGCTCACTTCCTGTTGTGTTTAGGGCTATGCTCCAAGAGACTTTTCTGTAGGTATTGGGTCATTACATGTATGTACCAAATTTCATACCTGTACGTGAAACCAGGAGCCGGGGCAAAATGTGGGGGCAATAATTTACCGAATTTGCCCCCCACAATTCTGAAAACCATATCACACGTAAATTTTCACCACTTCTGAAGCGTGTGCAAAGTTTCATGAGTTTTCGAGCATGTTTAGGCCCTCTAAAAAGCGATTCACTTTGGAGAAGAAGAATAATAATAAACGGAGCAAAAACAATAGGGTCCTCTCACCATCGGTGCTCGGGCCCTAATAATAAACGGAGCAAAAACAATAGGGTCCTCTCACCATCGGTGCTCGGGCCCTAAATATAAATATAGCTGCGAGCAGCGATTGCGGGCCCAAGCCGGTGGCACCGCCAACCTGGTGCCTTTAGTACACTAAAGGCACCGGGGTGGCGGTGTCACCGGCTTGGGCCCTCCATCGCTGCTCGCAGCTATATTATATATATATATATATATATATATATATATATATATATATATATATATATATATATATATATATCAGACAAGTAATATTCTTTGTCTTGTCACTTAAAAAAAAAAAATATATATATATATATATATATAATTACCTTTTTTTGGATGCTAAACTATTGTTTATTATATGCTTTGTACTTCACTCACGTTCCAATATCGAAGGGAAAAATTATCCTCTTCACATGCGCAAAAATGTCCTTGGAAAATTCACAGTGGAGCGGTGCTTACTGTGATTGTACGAATTGTACTACTGACTATTTAGAGCAGTGTAATCTTTATATGTTAGGTTGACCATTTTATTATTATATTTTATTAAGTCTATAATGAACAGGCTGCAATGTCAAGATTGCAATGCTAGTGTGTGTGTGCGTGTGTGTGTGTGTGTGTGTGTGTGTGTGTGTGTGTGTGTGTGTGTGTGTGTGTGTGTGTGTGTGTGTGTGTGTGTGTGTGTGTGTGTTCATGTTTTTCTGTCCCGGTGGGGACTTTAACCTGAATGCACACAGACTCATGGGGACTCGTATCACAGTGGGGACCTAAATAGAGGTCCCCATGGGTAAACAAGCTTCATTCAGAATGAGTTTTTTTGGAAATGTAAAAATGCAGAAAGTTTTCAGTGATGGGTAGGTTTAGGGGTAGGGTTAGTGTAAGGAGATAAAATATACAGTTTGTACAGTATAAAAATCATTAAATCTATGGAGAGTCCCCACAAAGATAGTAAACCGTGTGTGTGTGGGTGGGTGTGTGTGTGTGGCGTGGGCGCGTTTGAACAGTGGACACATAAAAACATACTCCGTCATTATACAGGACGACATTCAAACTGCAAAGTGTTAACTTATATTTGTGTACAGTCGCAATAAAACACAACATTGTGCTTTTGTAAAATAATTTCAAGCAATCAACCCCCGAAAGGCGCTAATTTTAAAATTAAACTAAAATGCTCATGGCTGCACGGGCATTCATAACGGTGCACATCCACGGCGAGGAACGAGCAGAACAGAGTGAACGTTTTTCAGTTAATTCCTACTTCCATAGGAATTAATTTGAAACGCTCGCTCAACCACTATCAATGTCAGTGTGGACGAACATATTTTACTTTCGTTTTTAAGTTGGCGATTCAAAAGCCCCCAGCGGTGTCACATGTCGATTAACCGGTGGTAAAATATTCTCACCGTCACATACCTAGTATATTTTTAAGTAGATACAATAGGCCTACCTGATTTTGAACACAAGAGGGCAGTATAGCCCTATGTATGACTTGACTTTTATGGGACTAAATAGTACAATTACTATTTTTAAACTTATAAATATTTATTAAATTGAATAAAATGGGTTTAGTTGTGATATTTTTATACTTTTATATAGAAATAAATGGTGTTTAATTACATTTTTAGAAGATGAGGCTTTAAGTGTTACTTTACTTTAGTCCCTCACTATAGCAAAACCGTTTGAGATGTTTAATATCCGTTCACAATTTAGCATCTTTAATGTATCTTTATCATTTTGAAAAAGTTTGGTGTGAATAAAATAAACCAGTTAGGAAGAGTAGCTAAAAACTCAGAGTCTGAAATATCCAAAAAATCCACATTCAAACCAAAATATCTGACTTCCTTTTGCTCTGAGCTAATAACTGTAAATTAGAAAGTTGTCCGGCTCGGTGAGACCAATATATATACTGATTTTTGTAACTGTTGGTAAAACTAACCCACCCACTTTTGTCAAACGCATGTTGAAAGTGACACACTTCCTGCTGCCAGTTGGTGGCGCTATAACTTTGACTCACGATAGTTACATCCATCTGATCTGCCTCTTACCACGAACACACTGCTAAAGTTTCATCAAGATCAGTTAATGTATGCAGAAGTTATAACACTTCGTCTCCTCTCTTTTCTCGCCATAAATTTGTTTCCTCGCCACGGCCAAACCGTTCGAGATATCAAAAATCCGTCCGCAATTTAGCATTCTCAATGTCTTGACTTCATGCTGACTGAGTTTGGAGGTGATTGAATGAATTCTCTAGGAGGAGTACATCACATTCCACAGCAAGCGTTTTCCAAACAACCCATAATAGCCGACTTCCTGTTGGGCTGGCGTGAAACTTGACAGAGGGAAAGTTGTTCAGCCCGATGAAATCTATATGTGTACCGAGTTTCATATTAATTCATGCAAGCGTGTTTGATATATGAACCAAGTTTTCAGACCCTGTTCAAGAGGGCGCTGTTGAGCCCCCCTGCCACGCCCGTTTCTGAAACTTTTCACATGTCTACTGGCTAATAAGTGTTATGTGTCTGTCGAGTTTCATCCAATTTCAAGCATGCTAAGAGTTTCAAACGCATCCGAAAAGAATATTAAAATTTGATGCGTTGCCACGGCAACAGTATCTAAGATATCAATAATCCTTTCACAGGTCTACATCTGCCGTGTGTTTACATTATTCACATAAAGTTTGAAGCAAATCGGGTAAAAGTAAGAGGGTGACTTCAAAGCATTTTGAAAGTGACACACTTCCTGCTGCCAGTTGGTGGCGCTATAACTTTGACTCACAATAGTCACATCCATGTGATCGGCCTCTTACAACGAATACACTGCTGAAGTTTCATCAAGATCTGTCAATGTATGCAGAAGTTATAACACACTTCCTGTGTCCCATTATTCGCCATAAATTAGTTTCCTCGCCACGGCCAAACCGTTCGAGATATCAAAAATCTGTTCGCAAGAATTCATCCTCAATGTCTTGACTTTATTCTCACCGAGTTTGGTGGCGATCGGATGAAATCCCTAGGAGGAGTATTTCACATTCCATTGTATGCGTTTTCCAAACAACGTATAATAACCGACTTCCTGTTGGGCTTTTGTAAAACTTAGAGCACGAAAGTTGTTCGGCCCGATGAGATCTATATGTGTACTGAGTTTCATATTATTACATGCAAGCGTGTTTGATTTATGGACCAAGTTTTCGGACCCCATTCCAGGGGGCGCCGTCGAGCCCCCCTGCCACGCACCGGTACCAGCTTCAGCCCGGCCCTGATGGCCGCGGGTTCTGACGTGTGTGCAAAATTTCAAGAGTTTTTGAGCATGTTAAGGGCCCCAAAAGTGTCAAAAAGGCAAAAAAAAAATAATGAAGAAAAAAAAAAATAATCCTTACGGAAACAATAGGGCCTTCGCCCTTTCAGGGCTTGGGCCCTAATTAAAGCTGCAAGCAGCGATGAAAGGGCCCTCGCACCCGTGCCATCAACACTCGGTGGCTTTAGGAAGACAGAGCATGGTTGGGAAATGTACATTTAAGGAGGTATATATAGTAAGAGTATGTCAAAGTCAGTTACAAAATGTTTTGTATAATGGTGATAATAGCATGCTTCATGACTCAGCTAAGTGTTGCTAGCATGTTTAGTGTGTTTCTAGCATGCTTAGTACACAATAATTATGTGGTTAGTACTGCATTACTGTGTTAACCATGTCAGTTTCTGTTGCCAGTAGGTGGCGTTATGACTATAACTGAATATGAGCTTGGATGTGTGTTCAGGACAGAACTCTTATCAAACGTGTGAAGTTTGGTGCAAATTGGACATTGCCTTCTTGAGTAACAACAAAGTCATGTTTCATTGAATTAGCATGCTTTAGCACTTAGCTAAGCATTGTTAGCATGTTTTAACATGTTTCTAGCATGTTTAGAACTCAATGGCATTTTTAACATGTTGCTAGAACGGCATCAACGTGTTAAACATGTCACTTCCTGTTGCCAGTTGGTGGCGCTATTACTATAATTGAACATTCTCATGTAGATGTGTTCAGGCCATGACTCTTATCAAAAGTGTGAAGTTTGGGGCAGATTGGACATTCCATGCCTGAGTTACAGCAAATTCCTATTTAATTGCAATAATAGCATGCTTTAGCACTTGGCTAAGAGTTTGCTAGCATGTTTTAGCATGTTTCTAGTATGTTGTTAGCATGTTTAACACTTGCTGGCACTTTTTTATATGTTATTAGGAGTCCATAACAGTGTTAAACATGTCACTTCCTGTTGCCAGCAGGTGGCGCTATGACTGTAACTGAATATAAGCATGGTCATGTGTTCAGGACAGAACGCTTATCAAAAGTGTGAAGTTTGGGGCAGATTGGACATTCCATGCCTGAGTTACAGCAAATTCATATTTAATTGCAGTAATATCATTCTTTAGCACTTAGCTAAGTGTTTGCTAGTATGTTTTAGCATGTCTATAGTATGTTGGTAGGATGTTTAGCACCTACTGGCATTTTTTTATATGTTATTAGGAGTCAAGAACAGTGTTAAACGTCACTTCCTGTTGCCAGCAGGTGGCGCTATGACTATAACTAAATATGAGCATGGACATGTGTTCAAGAGATAACTCTTATCAAACGTGTGAAGTTTGGGGTAGATTGTACATTGCCTTCTTGAGTAACAACAAAGTCCTGTTTCATTGAATTAGCATGCTTTAGCACTTAGCTAAGTATTGCTAGCATGTTTTAACATGTTTCTAACATGTTTAGAACTCAATGGCATTTTTAACATGTTGCTAGAACGGCATCAACGTGTTAAACATGTCACTTCCTGTTGCCAGTAGGTGGCGCTATTACTATAACTGAATTTGAGCATAGACATGTGTTCAGGCCATGATTCTTATCAAACGTGTGAAGTTTGGGGCAGATTGGACATTCCATGCCTGGGTTACAGCAAATTCCTATTTAATTGCAGTGATAGCATGCTTTAGCACTTAGCTAAGTGTTTGCTAGCATGTTTCTAGTATGTTGCTAACCTGTTTAACACTTGCTGGCTCTTTTTTATATGTTATTAGGAGACCACAACAGTGTTAAACATGTCACTTCCTGTTGACAGCAGGTGGCGCTATTACTATAACTGAATATTCTCATGTAGATGTGTTCAGGCCATGACTCTTATCAAACGTGTGAAGTTTGAGGCAGATTGGACATTCCATGCCTGTGTTACAGCAAATTCCTATTTAATTGCAGCAATAGCATGCTTTAGCACTTAGCTAAGTGTTTGCTAGCATGTTTTAGCATGCTTCTAGTATGTTGTTAGCATGTTTAGCACTTGCTGGCACTTTTTTATATGTTATTAGGAGTCCATAACAGTGTTTAACATGTCACTTCCTGTTGCCAGCAGGTGGCACTATGACTGTAACTGAATATGAGCATGGTCATGTGTTCAGGACAGAACGTTTATTAAAAGTGTGAAGTTTGGCGCAGATTGGACATTGCCTTCTTGAGTAACAACAACATCCTGTTTCATTGAATTAGCATGCTTTAGCACTTAGCTAAGTATTGCTAGCATGTTTTAACATGTTTCTAGCATGTTTAGAAGTCAATGGCATTTTTGACATGTTGCTAGAATGGCATCAACGTGTTAAACATGACACTTCCTGTTACCAGTAGGTGGCGCTATTACTATAACTGAATGTTCTCATGTAGATGTGTTCAGGACAGAACGCTTATCAAAAGTGTGAAGTTTGGGGCAGATTGGACATTCCATGCCTGAGTTACAGCAAATTCCTATTTAATTGCAATAATAGCATGCTTTAGCACTTAGCTAAGAGTTTGCTAGCATGTTTTAGCATGCTTCTAGTATGTTGTTAGCATGTTTAACACTTGCTGGCACTTTTTTATATGTTATTAGGAGTCCATAACAGTGTTAAACATGTCACTTCCTGTTGCCAGCAGGTGGCGCTATGACTGTAACTGAATATAAGCATGGTCATGTGTTCAGGACAGAACGCTTATCAAACATGTGAAGTTTGGGGCAGATTGGACATTCCATGCCTGAGTTACAGCAAATTCCTATTTAATTGCAGTAATAGCATGCTTTAGCACTTAGCTAAGTGTTTGCTAGAATGTTTCTAGTATGTAGCTAACCTGTTAAGCACTTGCTGGCTCTTTTTTATATGTTATTAGGAGACCACAACAGTGTTAAACATGTCATTTCCTGTTGACAGCAGGTGGCGCTATTACTATAACTGAATATTCTCATGTAGATGTGTTCAGGCCATGACTCTTATCAAACGTGTGAAGTTTGGGGCAGATTGGACATTCCATGCCTGAGTTACAGCAAATTCCTATTTAATTGCAATAATAGCATGCTTTAGCACTTAGCTAAGAGTTTGCTAGCATGTTTTAGCATGCTTCTAGTATGTTGTTAGCATGTTTAGCACTTGCTGGCACTTTTTTATATGTTATTAGGAGTCCATAACAGTGTTAAACATGTCACTTCCTGTTGCCAGCAGGTGGCGCTATGACTATAACTGAATATGAGCATGGCCATGTGTTCAGGACAGAACTCTTATCAAACGTGTGAAGTTTGGGGCAGATTGGACATTCCATGCCTGAGTTACAGCAACTTCCTGTTTCATGGCGAAACATCGAAATTTGTAAGGCCGCCGAGGACCCGCGCTTCGACGAAAACTCAAGATCTTCGCAATTTAACGTCGCAAAGGCCTTAAGATTACACTCACCAAATTTGAAGATGATCAGATTAAAACTGTAGGAGGAGTTTGTTAAAGTACGAGGCCTGAAAATGGCAAAAACTGCACAAAAATCTGAGAGGAAGTTCAAAATGGCTGACTTCCTGTTGTGTTTAGGGCTATGCTCCAAGAGACTTTTTTGTAGGTATTAGGTCATTACACGTATGTACCGAATTTCGTGCACGTACGTGGAAGTTTGCGGGAGGCGCACTCTGTTGAACTTTTATAGGTGGCGCTATCGAGCCATTTTGCCCCGTCCAATTCTGAAACCTATATCAGATGTAAATTTTCGCCAGTTCTGACGCGTGTGCAAAGTTTCGTGAGTTTTCGCGCATGTTTAGGCCCTCAAAAATGCAATTCAATGCGGAGAAGAAGAATAATAATAATAATTAAAGCTGCAAGCAGCGATGAAAGGGCCCTCGCACCCGTGCCATCAACACTCGGTGGCTTTAGGAAGACAGAGCATGGTTGGGAAATGTACATTTAAGGAGGTATATATAGTAAGAGTATGTCAAAGTCAGTTACAAAATGTTTTGTATAATGGTGATAATAGCATGCTTCATGATTCAGCTAAGTGTTGCTAGCATTTTTAGTCTGTTTCTAGCATGCTTAGTACACAATAATTATGTGGTTAGTACTGCATTACTGTGTTAACCATGTCAGTTTCTGTTGCCAGTAGGTGGCGTTATGACTATAACTGAATATGAGCATGGATGTGTGTTCAGGACAGAACTCTTATCATACGTGTGAAGTTTGGTGCAAATTGGACATTGCCTTCTTGAGTAACAACAAAGTCATGTTTCATTGAATTAGCGTTCTTTAGCACTTAGCTAAGCATTGTTAGCATGTTTTAACATGTTTCTAGCATGTTTAGAACTCAATGGCATTTTTAACATGTTGCTAGAACGGCATCAACGTGTTAAACATGTCACTTCCTGTTGCCAGTAGGTGGCGCTATTACTATAACTGAACATTTTCATGTAGATGTGTTCAGGCCATGACTCTTATCAAAAGTGTGAAGTTTGGGGCAGATTGGACATTCCATGCCTGAGTTACAGCAAATTCCTATTTAATTGCAATAATAGCATGCTTTAGCACTTAGCTAAGAGTTTGCTAGCATGTTTTAGCATGTTTCTAGTATGTTGTTAGCATGTTTAACACTTGCTGGCACTTTTTTATATGTTATTAGGAGTCCATAACAGTGTTAAACATGTCACTTCCTGTTGCCAGCAGGTGGCGCTATGACTATAACTAAATATGAGCATGGACATGTGTTCAAGAGATAACTCTTATCAAACGTGTGAAGTTTGGGGTAGATTGTACATTGCCTTCTTGAGTAGCAACAAAGTCCTGTTTCATTGAATTAGCATGCTTTAGCACTTAGCTAAGTATTGCTAGCATGTTTTAACATGTTTCTAGCATGTTTAGAACTCAATGGCATTTTTAACATGTTGCTAGAAAGGCATCAACGTGTTAAACGTCACTTCCTGTTGCCAGTAGGTGGCGCTATAACTATAACTGAATTTGAGCATGGACATGTGTTCAGGCCATGATTCTTATCAAACGTGTGAAGTTTGGGGCAGATTGGACATTCCATGCCTGAGTTACAGCAAATTCCTATTTAATTGCAGTAATAGCATGCTTTAGCACTTAGCTAAGTGTTTGCTAGCATGTTTTAGCATGTTTCTAGTATGTTGTTAGCATGTTTAGCACTTGCTGGCACTTTTTTTTATATGTTTTTATATGTCCACAACAGTGTTTAACATGTCACTTCCTGTTGCCAGCAGGTGGCACTATGACTGTAACTGAATATGAGCATGGTCATGTGTTCAGGACAGAACGTTCATTAAAAGTGTGAAGTTTGGCACAGATTGTACATTGCCTTCTTGAGTAACAACAACATCCTGTTTCATTGAATTGGCATGCTTTAGCACTTAGCTAAGTATTGCTAGCATGTTTTAACATGTTTCTAGCATGTTTAGACCTCAATGGCATTTTTAACATGTTGCTAGAATGGCATCAACGTGTTAAACATGACACTTCCTGTTGCCAGTAGGTGGCGCTATTACTATAACTGAATATTCTCATGTAGATGTGTTCAGGACAGAACACTTATCAAAAGTGTGAAGTTTGGGGCAGATTGGACATTCCATGCCTGAGTTACAGCAAATTCCTATTTAATTGTAATAATAGCATGCTTTAGCACTTAGCTAAGAGTTTGCTAGCATGTTTTAGCATGCTTCTAGTACAGGGGTCGGCAAGTAACTATGGCCGCGGGCCAATATTTTTTTTAGCCAGTAGGTGGCGGGCCAGCTACACGTAGCTACACAAATTAAACCGCTTAAAATACACTCTGTATTCACCCGCTTTATATTCCGACCTGACGGGTCCGCAAAATTTAGATCTCACTTCCAGAATCTCACATTCAAATGTCTCTAATGGAAAGAGAGAGATTAAGTAGCCTATAACAATTATAAATGCTATACAAATATTGTGTTCGTGTCAATATAAATATTAGGCTATTTTAACATTGTAGCCTACTGTCAGCAGAGGAAAAATGTCACAGAAAAAAATAATGAAATGTAAATAAAAAATTAAAGCTGCAAGCAGCGATGAAAGGGCCCTCGCACCCGTGCCATCAACACTCGGTGGCTTTAGGAAGACAGAGCATGGTTGGGAAATGTACATTTAAGGAGGTATATATAGTAAGAGTATGTCAAAGTCAGTTACAAAATGTTTTGTATAATGGTGATAATAGCATGCTTCATGATTCAGCTAAGTGTTGCTAGCATTTTTAGTCTGTTTCTAGCATGCTTAGTACACAATAATTATGTGGTTAGTACTGCATTACTGTGTTAACCATGTCAGTTTCTGTTGCCAGTAGGTGGCGTTATGACTATAACTGAATATGAGCATGGATGTGTGTTCAGGACAGAACTCTTATCATACGTGTGAAGTTTGGTGCAAATTGGACATTGCCTTCTTGAGTAACAACAAAGTCATGTTTCATTGAATTAGCGTTCTTTAGCACTTAGCTAAGCATTGTTAGCATGTTTTAACATGTTTCTAGCATGTTTAGAACTCAATGGCATTTTTAACATGTTGCTAGAACGGCATCAACGTGTTAAACATGTCACTTCCTGTTGCCAGTAGGTGGCGCTATTACTATAACTGAACATTTTCATGTAGATGTGTTCAGGCCATGACTCTTATCAAAAGTGTGAAGTTTGGGGCAGATTGGACATTCCATGCCTGAGTTACAGCAAATTCCTATTTAATTGCAATAATAGCATGCTTTAGCACTTAGCTAAGAGTTTGCTAGCATGTTTTAGCATGTTTCTAGTATGTTGTTAGCATGTTTAACACTTGCTGGCACTTTTTTATATGTTATTAGGAGTCCATAACAGTGTTAAACATGTCACTTCCTGTTGCCAGCAGGTGGCGCTATGACTATAACTAAATATGAGCATGGACATGTGTTCAAGAGATAACTCTTATCAAACGTGTGAAGTTTGGGGTAGATTGTACATTGCCTTCTTGAGTAGCAACAAAGTCCTGTTTCATTGAATTAGCATGCTTTAGCACTTAGCTAAGTATTGCTAGCATGTTTTAACATGTTTCTAGCATGTTTAGAACTCAATGGCATTTTTAACATGTTGCTAGAAAGGCATCAACGTGTTAAACGTCACTTCCTGTTGCCAGTAGGTGGCGCTATAACTATAACTGAATTTGAGCATGGACATGTGTTCAGGCCATGATTCTTATCAAACGTGTGAAGTTTGGGGCAGATTGGACATTCCATGCCTGAGTTACAGCAAATTCCTATTTAATTGCAGTAATAGCATGCTTTAGCACTTAGCTAAGTGTTTGCTAGCATGTTTTAGCATGTTTCTAGTATGTTGTTAGCATGTTTAGCACTTGCTGGCACTTTTTTTTATATGTTTTTATATGTCCACAACAGTGTTTAACATGTCACTTCCTGTTGCCAGCAGGTGGCACTATGACTGTAACTGAATATGAGCATGGTCATGTGTTCAGGACAGAACGTTCATTAAAAGTGTGAAGTTTGGCACAGATTGTACATTGCCTTCTTGAGTAACAACAACATCCTGTTTCATTGAATTGGCATGCTTTAGCACTTAGCTAAGTATTGCTAGCATGTTTTAACATGTTTCTAGCATGTTTAGACCTCAATGGCATTTTTAACATGTTGCTAGAATGGCATCAACGTGTTAAACATGACACTTCCTGTTGCCAGTAGGTGGCGCTATTACTATAACTGAATATTCTCATGTAGATGTGTTCAGGACAGAACACTTATCAAAAGTGTGAAGTTTGGGGCAGATTGGACATTCCATGCCTGAGTTACAGCAAATTCCTATTTAATTGTAATAATAGCATGCTTTAGCACTTAGCTAAGAGTTTGCTAGCATGTTTTAGCATGCTTCTAGTACAGGGGTCGGCAAGTAACTATGGCCGCGGGCCAATATTTTTTTTAGCCAGTAGGTGGCGGGCCAGCTACACGTAGCTACACAAATTAAACCGCTTAAAATACACTCTGTATTCACCCGCTTTATATTCCGACCTGACGGGTCCGCAAAATTTAGATCTCACTTCCAGAATCTCACATTCAAATGTCTCTAATGGAAAGAGAGAGATTAAGTAGCCTATAACAATTATAAATGCTATACAAATATTGTGTTCGTGTCAATATAAATATTAGGCTATTTTAACATTGTAGCCTACTGTCAGCAGAGGAAAAATGTCACAGAAAAAAATAATGAAATGTAAATAAAAAATTAAAGCTGCAAGCAGCGATGAAAGGGCCCTCGCACCCGTGCCATCAACACTCGGTGGCTTTAGGAAGACAGAGCATGGTTGGGAAATGTACATTTAAGGAGGTATATATAGTAAGAGTATGTCAAAGTCAGTTACAAAATGTTTTGTATAATGGTGATAATAGCATGCTTCATGATTCAGCTAAGTGTTGCTAGCATTTTTAGTCTGTTTCTAGCATGCTTAGTACACAATAATTATGTGGTTAGTACTGCATTACTGTGTTAACCATGTCAGTTTCTGTTGCCAGTAGGTGGCGTTATGACTATAACTGAATATGAGCATGGATGTGTGTTCAGGACAGAACTCTTATCATACGTGTGAAGTTTGGTGCAAATTGGACATTGCCTTCTTGAGTAACAACAAAGTCATGTTTCATTGAATTAGCGTTCTTTAGCACTTAGCTAAGCATTGTTAGCATGTTTTAACATGTTTCTAGCATGTTTAGAACTCAATGGCATTTTTAACATGTTGCTAGAACGGCATCAACGTGTTAAACATGTCACTTCCTGTTGCCAGTAGGTGGCGCTATTACTATAACTGAACATTTTCATGTAGATGTGTTCAGGCCATGACTCTTATCAAAAGTGTGAAGTTTGGGGCAGATTGGACATTCCATGCCTGAGTTACAGCAAATTCCTATTTAATTGCAATAATAGCATGCTTTAGCACTTAGCTAAGAGTTTGCTAGCATGTTTTAGCATGTTTCTAGTATGTTGTTAGCATGTTTAACACTTGCTGGCACTTTTTTATATGTTATTAGGAGTCCATAACAGTGTTAAACATGTCACTTCCTGTTGCCAGCAGGTGGCGCTATGACTATAACTAAATATGAGCATGGACATGTGTTCAAGAGATAACTCTTATCAAACGTGTGAAGTTTGGGGTAGATTGTACATTGCCTTCTTGAGTAGCAACAAAGTCCTGTTTCATTGAATTAGCATGCTTTAGCACTTAGCTAAGTATTGCTAGCATGTTTTAACATGTTTCTAGCATGTTTAGAACTCAATGGCATTTTTAACATGTTGCTAGAAAGGCATCAACGTGTTAAACGTCACTTCCTGTTGCCAGTAGGTGGCGCTATAACTATAACTGAATTTGAGCATGGACATGTGTTCAGGCCATGATTCTTATCAAACGTGTGAAGTTTGGGGCAGATTGGACATTCCATGCCTGAGTTACAGCAAATTCCTATTTAATTGCAGTAATAGCATGCTTTAGCACTTAGCTAAGTGTTTGCTAGCATGTTTTAGCATGTTTCTAGTATGTTGTTAGCATGTTTAGCACTTGCTGGCACTTTTTTTTATATGTTTTTATATGTCCACAACAGTGTTTAACATGTCACTTCCTGTTGCCAGCAGGTGGCACTATGACTGTAACTGAATATGAGCATGGTCATGTGTTCAGGACAGAACGTTCATTAAAAGTGTGAAGTTTGGCACAGATTGTACATTGCCTTCTTGAGTAACAACAACATCCTGTTTCATTGAATTGGCATGCTTTAGCACTTAGCTAAGTATTGCTAGCATGTTTTAACATGTTTCTAGCATGTTTAGACCTCAATGGCATTTTTAACATGTTGCTAGAATGGCATCAACGTGTTAAACATGACACTTCCTGTTGCCAGTAGGTGGCGCTATTACTATAACTGAATATTCTCATGTAGATGTGTTCAGGACAGAACACTTATCAAAAGTGTGAAGTTTGGGGCAGATTGGACATTCCATGCCTGAGTTACAGCAAATTCCTATTTAATTGTAATAATAGCATGCTTTAGCACTTAGCTAAGAGTTTGCTAGCATGTTTTAGCATGCTTCTAGTACAGGGGTCGGCAAGTAACTATGGCCGCGGGCCAATATTTTTTTTAGCCAGTAGGTGGCGGGCCAGCTACACGTAGCTACACAAATTAAACCGCTTAAAATACACTCTGTATTCACCCGCTTTATATTCCGACCTGACGGGTCCGCAAAATTTAGATCTCACTTCCAGAATCTCACATTCAAATGTCTCTAATGGAAAGAGAGAGATTAAGTAGCCTATAACAATTATAAATGCTATACAAATATTGTGTTCGTGTCAATATAAATATTAGGCTATTTTAACATTGTAGCCTACTGTCAGCAGAGGAAAAATGTCACAGAAAAAAATAATGAAATGTAAATAAAAAATTAAAGCTGCAAGCAGCGATGAAAGGGCCCTCGCACCCGTGCCATCAACACTCGGTGGCTTTAGGAAGACAGAGCATGGTTGGGAAATGTACATTTAAGGAGGTATATATAGTAAGAGTATGTCAAAGTCAGTTACAAAATGTTTTGTATAATGGTGATAATAGCATGCTTCATGATTCAGCTAAGTGTTGCTAGCATTTTTAGTCTGTTTCTAGCATGCTTAGTACACAATAATTATGTGGTTAGTACTGCATTACTGTGTTAACCATGTCAGTTTCTGTTGCCAGTAGGTGGCGTTATGACTATAACTGAATATGAGCATGGATGTGTGTTCAGGACAGAACTCTTATCATACGTGTGAAGTTTGGTGCAAATTGGACATTGCCTTCTTGAGTAACAACAAAGTCATGTTTCATTGAATTAGCGTTCTTTAGCACTTAGCTAAGCATTGTTAGCATGTTTTAACATGTTTCTAGCATGTTTAGAACTCAATGGCATTTTTAACATGTTGCTAGAACGGCATCAACGTGTTAAACATGTCACTTCCTGTTGCCAGTAGGTGGCGCTATTACTATAACTGAACATTTTCATGTAGATGTGTTCAGGCCATGACTCTTATCAAAAGTGTGAAGTTTGGGGCAGATTGGACATTCCATGCCTGAGTTACAGCAAATTCCTATTTAATTGCAATAATAGCATGCTTTAGCACTTAGCTAAGAGTTTGCTAGCATGTTTTAGCATGTTTCTAGTATGTTGTTAGCATGTTTAACACTTGCTGGCACTTTTTTATATGTTATTAGGAGTCCATAACAGTGTTAAACGTCACTTCCTGTTGCCAGCAGGTGGCGCTATGACTATAACTAAATATGAGCATGGACATGTGTTCAAGAGATAACTCTTATCAAACGTGTGAAGTTTGGGGTAGATTGTACATTGCCTTCTTGAGTAGCAACAAAGTCCTGTTTCATTGAATTAGCATGCTTTAGCACTTAGCTAAGTATTGCTAGCATGTTTTAACATGTTTCTAGCATGTTTAGAACTCAATGGCATTTTTAACATGTTGCTAGAAAGGCATCAACGTGTTAAACGTCACTTCCTGTTGCCAGTAGGTGGCGCTATAACTATAACTGAATTTGAGCATGGACATGTGTTCAGGCCATGATTCTTATCAAACGTGTGAAGTTTGGGGCAGATTGGACATTCCATGCCTGAGTTACAGCAAATTCCTATTTAATTGCAGTAATAGCATGCTTTAGCACTTAGCTAAGTGTTTGCTAGCATGTTTTAGCATGTTTCTAGTATGTTGTTAGCATGTTTAGCACTTGCTGGCACTTTTTTTTATATGTTTTTATATGTCCACAACAGTGTTTAACATGTCACTTCCTGTTGCCAGCAGGTGGCACTATGACTGTAACTGAATATGAGCATGGTCATGTGTTCAGGACAGAACGTTCATTAAAAGTGTGAAGTTTGGCACAGATTGTACATTGCCTTCTTGAGTAACAACAACATCCTGTTTCATTGAATTGGCATGCTTTAGCACTTAGCTAAGTATTGCTAGCATGTTTTAACATGTTTCTAGCATGTTTAGACCTCAATGGCATTTTTAACATGTTGCTAGAATGGCATCAACGTGTTAAACATGACACTTCCTGTTGCCAGTAGGTGGCGCTATTACTATAACTGAATATTCTCATGTAGATGTGTTCAGGACAGAACACTTATCAAAAGTGTGAAGTTTGGGGCAGATTGGACATTCCATGCCTGAGTTACAGCAAATTCCTATTTAATTGTAATAATAGCATGCTTTAGCACTTAGCTAAGAGTTTGCTAGCATGTTTTAGCATGCTTCTAGTATGTTGTTAGCATGTTTAGCACTTGCTGGCACTTTTTTATATGTTATTGGCATGCTTTAGCACTTAGCTAAGTATTGCTAGCATGTTTTAACATGTTTCTAGCATGTTTAGACCTCAATGGCATTTTTAACATGTTGCTAGAATGGCATCAACGTGTTAAACATGTCACTTCCTGTTGCCAGCAGGTGGCGCCATGACTATAACTGAATATGAGCATGGTCATGTGTTCAGGACAGAACTCTTATTAAACGTGTGAAGTTTGGGGCAGATTGGACATTCCATGCCTGAGTTACAGCAACTTCCTGTTTCATGGCGAAACATCGAAATTTGTCAGGCCGCCGAGGACCCGCCCTTTGACGAAAACTCAAGATCTTCGCAATTTAACGTCGCAAAGGCCTTAAGATTACACTCACCAAATTTGAAGATGATCAGATTAAAACTGTAGGAGGAGTTCGTTAAAGTACGAGGCCTGAAAATGTCAAAAACTGCACAAAAATCTGAGAGGAAGTTCAAAATGGCTGACTTCCTGTTGTGTTTAGGGCTATGCTCCAAGAGACTTTTTTGTAGGTATTAGTTCATTACATGTATGTACCGAATTTCGTGCACGTACGTGGAACGTTGCGGGAGGCGCACTCCGTTGAACTTTTATAGGTGGCGCTATCGAGCCGTTTTGCCCCGTCCAATTCTGAAACCTATATCAGATGTAAATTTTCGCCAGTTCTGACGCGTGTGCAAAGTTTCGTGAGTTTTCGAGCATGTTTAGGCCCTCAAAAATGCAATTCAATGCGGAGAAGAAGAATAATAATAATAATTAAAGCTGCAAGCAGCGATGAAAAGGGCCCTCGCACCCCTGCCACCGCCACCCGGCACCTTTAGGAAAGGCCTTAAGATTACACTCACCAAATTTGAAGAGGATCAGATCAAAACTGTAGGAGGAGTTTGTTAAAGTACAACATCAGGAAATGGCAAAAACTGCCCAAAATCTGACAGGAAGTTCAAAATAACTGACTTCCTGTTGTGTTTAGGGCTATGCTCCAAGAGACTTTTTTGTAGGTATTGGGTCTTTACATGTGTGTACCAAATTTCATACCTGTACGTGAAACGTCGAGCCGGGGCAAAATGTAGGGGCAATAAGTAAGCCATTTTGCCCCACCCAATTTTTAAAACCACATCACACGTAAATTGTCACCACTTCTGAAGCGTGTGCAAAGTTTCATGATTTTTCGAGCACGTTTTGTATTTGCCACACTTCCTGCTACCAGCAGGTGGTGCTATTGCTATAATCATAATGAGCATTGGCATGTGTTCAGGACAGGAGTCTTATCAAACATGTGAAGTTTGTGGCAGATTGAAAATTGTATGCCTGAGTTACTGCAGGCTGTCTGTGGTTGCCTAGCAACATCAGAACTGCAAGCAACATTAATATTGAACTTATCTGATCATGCATATATCACCAAAAGGCCGAAATTGGGTGAACTAGTGCAAAAAATGCCCGTGCAAAATCAGTTTTTGTGTGTGTTTTTAGTAATTGTTGGTGTGGTGTGTGCTCATTGTTACAATTACACAGCAAAAGTTCAGTGACATTTTTATTTGTGCATGGTAAAAAGCACACAGTGAACTCCGAGAAAACGCTATGCTTGAGCAAACAGTTTGTGAATAGGCAACTACAAATGATGCCCGTGAAAGAGACTGTGAACGCATTGAATAGGATATGTTTAGTTGGTGAATAGCATAGGCTATTATTACACAGTAGCGACAACGTTAAGCGCACCAGAATGAAATATAATATTCAGAAGTAAACACTAACAGCATAGCTGACATACAGATTCAGTTTACATCCACAAATGAATAAGCACCTCGATTCAGGGAGCAGTGCAAAGTGCCCGTGCAAAATCAGTTTTTGTGAGCTGATCGCCGTCAAAAAAGTTCAGGAGATATTTCTTGCGATGGCAATATGATCAAAAATAACTTTATATTGATTCAATGGATTAATAGCATTTTGAAAAAAAAAAAAAAAGTCATGAATTTATTGCATTTTTGGGAAAAAATAATCCGTTTTTATAATAAATCTTAAAAAATTCAAATCCAGATTTTGATTTTCAATGTTGTTATAACCTAAAGATTCTATGTGAAAGTTTGAAACAGAAAATAGTGGTTTTCACACATTTAGTGGTTATCTCACATTCGAGAGATATGCGAATAACACACAGACAGACAGACGGACGTTTCTGTAATTTATAGATAGATGGATTTATCACGTTCGGGAACCAAACTATAATATTCAGAAGTAAACAGTGTAGCTGACTGAGTGTTTATGTCAGAATGTTTATTTTTAAACCACAGCCTTCTTGGGGCTTCTTTGACCGATACAACTCTCTAATGTCAGAATGTTTATTTTTAAACCACAACCTTCTAAAAATGATATATTTAACGATATCTTTTGCATTTCTCATCCAAACAATGTCAAACTTGGCACTGCACTTACTCGTGCCCGTGGCGAGACACCTGTCGAGTTTGAAATCAATCGGACTAACGGTTCGAGAGATATGCGAGGAACAGACACACACACACACAGACAGACAGACAGACAGACGTTCCTGTAATTTATAGATAGATGTTTGTCAGGCCGCCGAGGGCACACCCTTCGACGAAAACTCTAGATCTTCGCAATTTAACGTCACAAAGGCCTTAAGATTACACTCACCAAATTTGAAGAGTATCGGATCAAATCTGTAGGAGGAGTTCGTTAAAGTACAACATCAGGAAATTACGAAAAATGCCCAAAATCCAGGAGGAAGTTCAAAATAGCTCACTTCCTGTTGTGTTTAGGGCTATGCTCCAAGAGACTTTTCTGTAGGTATTGGGTCATTACATGTATGTACCAAATTTCATACCTGTACGTGAAACCAGGAGCCGGGGCAAAATGTGGGGGCAATAATTTACCGAATTTGCCCCCCCCAATTCTGAAAACCATATCACACGTAAATTTTCACCACTTCTGAAGCGTGTGCAAAGTTTCATGAGTTTTCGAGCATGTTTAGGCCCTCTAAAAAGCGATTCACTTTGGAGAAGAAGAATAATAATAAACGGAGCAAAAACAATAGGGTCCTCTCACCATCGGTGCTCGGGCCCTAATAATAATAATAATAATAATAATAAACAGAGCAATTCCAAGAGGGTCCTCACACCATCGGTGCTCGGGCCCTAAATATAGCTGCAAGCAGCAATACGGGGCCAAGCCCTGCAAGGCACAGCAAGCAGACAAAATACAGCAATCTACAAGTACTGTAAGCACAGCAGCGCAGCAAGCATTTAAGCAACAACAGCAGTGCGGAGCCAGAAGAACAAAAAGAGCAGAAATTGAATATACATGTAAATGTACACCAAGCACAGCAGTGCAGGAAGCATTTAAGCACCAACAGCAGTGCAGAGCCAGAAGGAATTGAAATGACAACTTTATACAAAATTTTTAAGTTGCCCTACACAGGACTCGAACCCATAACCATATTGGTTAAGGATTCATGACACATGGTTTAGCACATTGCGCCACTCAGAGGATGTACAATCACAGACTGCAGAGGAGAGGCTTCAGTGTAAGAATGAGCACACAAAAGCAAGTTAACCAGATTAGCATGCTAAGCTAACTTAATGCTAATGTAGCTTATGATGTGGTACATCCAATCCTGGCAAAATAGATATCCTCAGATTCGACATGATGCAAGAAATCAATAGACACCAATTTTATGATTTTGTGACAAACTGTTCACAAGTTACCGCCTCTGAACCAATTATGGGTCGACCTCATTAAGTTTGCGACATCATAACTTTTTTTTTTTCAGTATAGCAAAAAAAACGGGGACAGTACTTTTATGTGGCTCAGTCTGAAGATCATTTGAGTACATCTTTGGACAAAATTAGACCAATTTTGAAGGAGGAGTAGCGAAAAAACTGTTTTACATTCGCTCCAATATGGCGGCCAGTCACATTGTTGAAAAATAACATATGAGATATCGTTGAAATCGGCATAAGCCAAGGAATATATTGACATAAATAAATCAAATTTCAAGTAATGTTAGCAAAAGTTATAAGCGTTTTTTCAAAAAACAATGATATCTATGGAACACTAGGTGGCGCTGTGATCAAACTTCTCAGGTACCTTCGGGCCATGCTAATGACGATCCATACCAAATTTGGTGAAGAAATTTCAAATAGTTTAAAAGATATTGCAAATTATGACAAAATTTAAAATGGCGGACACGTGGTACTTCCCATCATGGCAAAATCGATATCCACGGATTCGTTATGATCCAAGGAATCGATAGACACCAAGTTTATAATTTTCTGACAAACCGTTCACAAGTTATTGGCCAAAATATGCATTTTCCATATCTCATGACCCGTAGGTGGCGCTGTTCCCAACTTTGGCATGGAACCTCAGATCATGCTTCCGATGAAGTGTACCAATTTTCGTTTCGATTGATCAAAGTTTGGCCGAACTATAGCTTCTGAACCAATTTTGGGTCGACCTCATTAAGTTTGCGACATCATAACTTTTTTTTTCCAGTATAGCAAAAAAATCGGGGACAGTACTTTTATGCGGCTCAGTCCGAAGATCATTTGAGCATATGTTTGGACAAAATTAGACCAATTTTGAAGGGGGAGTAGCAAAAAAACTTCATACTGTACTTTTCAAAATGGCCACTACTGTAATGGGCGGAGTCTTGATGTAAGATATTGGTTCTGATCAGCATGATGAGATGAATCAGGTGTACTAAGTTTCATTTTTCTAGATCAAAGGGTTCAAAAGTTATAACCATTTCAATGTTGAATTTTTGAACTGCTGGTGGCGCTATAGAGTTGGTCCTAGAGACTCAAAAATTGCTACAATTACTTTTCATTACCATCACTACAAGTGTGCCAAATTTCATCATTTTCCTATGTACGGTTCATAGGGCTGCCATAGACTTCCATTGGCGGAAGAAGAAGAAGAAGAAGAAGAAGAAGAAGAAGAAGAAGAAGAAGAAGAATAATAATAATAATAAATAGCTGCAAGCAGCAATACAGGGGCCAAGCCCTGAAGCAGCAGCAACTCTCCCCATCCCTCCCCTCCCCTGCCCTCCCTGCCCCTCTCCTGATCCCTGCCCCTCTCCTGACCCCTGCCCCTCTCCTGCCCCCTCTGCCCCTCTCCTGCCCTTCCTTGAATTTTTGAACTGGTGGTGGCGCTATAGAGGTGGTCCTAGAGACTCTAAAATTGGTCCAATTACTATTCATTACAATCACTACAAGTGTGCTAAATTTGAAAAAAACAGCTGTTTTAATAGTACAAGTGAAAATGAACTCAATATGAAGATGTTTTATATAAATTTGCTGCATGTTATATTTATGGAGATCCTTTCTCAGATACACATCATGTGTGGAACTAAAACAACTTTTCCACCACTTAAGGCCACCGTACTTCTTCAGTCTGGACATGTGCCACACAGGAATCGAACCCACGACCGTAACGGTTCGGGATTCATGACGCATGGTTTAACAACTTGCGCCACTCAGAGGACGTAAATTTCAAAGCTGCAGAGGAGAGGCTTCAGTGTAAGAATAAGCACACAAAAACATGTTAACGAGATTAGCATGCTAAGCTAGCTTAATGCTAATGTAGTTTATGGTTATCCTGATAGCTGAAGAGCCACATTAGAAAGAATGGCATCTGGTTAGCATGCTAACCAATTATTATGCTAAGGTAACTAGCATAAGGCAACAAACACAGGCTAGGTCAGCTTCGGAGATGAATATCTCGGGAACGGTAGCAAATATCAAAAATCTGTTCAGTCATTTCTGTGCGGCTCGGTCCAAAGAACATCTGATCAAATTTTGGACAAAATTGAGCAAGATTTGAAGGAGGAGTAGCGAAAAAACTGTTTTTCATTTGTTCCAATATGGCGGATAGTCACATTGTTGGAAAATGACAAATGAGATATCGACGGACTCGGCATAAGCCAAGAAATATAATGACGTAAAGAAATCAAAATTTGAACAATGTTTTCAAAAGTTATAAGCGTTTTTGAAAAAGACCCTATATCTCTGGAACACTAGGTGGCGCTGCGTTCAATCTTCTCATGTACCTTCAGGACATTGTGTCGATGATCCATACTAAATTTTGTGAAGATATGTCAAATAGTTTAAAAGTTATTGCAAATTATGACAAAATTCAAAATGGCGGACACGTGGTACATCCCATCCTGGCAAAATCGGTATCCATGGATTCGGCATGACCCAAGGAATCCATAGATACCACATTTATGATTTTCTGACAAACTGTTCAAAAGTTATTGACCAAAATAGCTATTTTCCATATCTCATGACCTGTAGGTGGCGCTGTTCCCAACTTTGGCAAGGTCCCTCAAACCATGCTTCCAATCAAGTGTACCAATTTTTGTTTCGATTGATCAAACTTTGGCCGAGATACAGCCTCTACACCAATTTTGGGTCAACCTCATTAAGTTTGCGACATCATAACTTTTGAACAAAGATGAATAAAAAAATCTGTTCAGTCATTTCTGTGCGGCTCAGTCCAAAGATCATCTGATCAAATTTTGAACAAAATTGAGCAAGATTTGAAGGAGGAGTAGCAAAAAAACTGTTTTTCATTTGTTCCAATATGGCGGATAGTCACATTGTTGGAAAATGACAAATGAGATATCGACGGACTCGGCATAAGCCAAGGAACATAATGACGTAAAGAAATCAAAATTTGAACAATGTTTTCAAAAGTTATAAGCGTTTTTGCAAAATACCTTATATCTTTGGAACACTAGGTGGCGCTGTGTTCAATCTTCTCATGTACCTGCAGGACATTGTGTTGATGATCCATACTAAATTTTTTAAAGATATGTCAAATAGTTTAAAAGTTATTGCAAATTATGACAAAATTCAAAATGGCGGACACGTGGTACATTCCATCCTGGCAAAATCGGTATCCATGGATTCGGCATGACCCAAGGAATTCATAGATACCACATTTATGATTTTCTGACAAACTGTTCAAAAGTTATTGACCAAAATAGCTATTTTCCATATCTCATGACCTGTAGGTGGCGCTGTTCCCAACTTTGGCAAGGTCCCTCAAACCATGCTTCCAATCAAGTGTACCAATTTTTGTTTCGATTGATCAAACTTTGGCCGAGATACAGCCTCTACACCAATTTTGGGTCAACCTCATTAAGTTTGCGACATCATAACTTTTGAACAAAGATGAATAAAAAAATCTGTTCAGTCATTTCTATGCGGCTCAGTCCAAAGATCATTTGAGCAAATTTTGGACAAAATTGGACAAATTTTGAAGGAGGAGTAGCGAAAAAACGGAATACTGTACTTTACAAAATGGCTACTACTGTAATGGGCGGAGTCTTAATGTAAGCTATTGATTTTGATCACCATGATGAGATGAATCAAGTGTACTAAGTTTTATTTCTCTAGATCAAAGGGTTCAAAAGTTATAACCATTTCAATGTTGAATTTTTGAACTGGTGGTGGCGCTATAGAGTTGGTCCTAGAGACACCAAATTTGGTCCAATTACTATTCATGGCTATCTCTACAACTGTGCCAAATTTCATCATTTTCCTATGTACGGTTCATAGGGCTGCCATAGACTTCCATTGGCGGAAGAAGAAGAAGAAGAAGAAGAATAATAATAATAAATATAGCTGCAAGCAGCAATACGGGGCCAAGCCCTGCAAGGCACAGCAAGCAAAAGCCGCTGTAGCGCAATGCGGAGCCAGAAGAGCAAAACATCAGAAATTTAATGTACATCAAGCACAGCAAGTTCTGTAAGCACATCAATTACAGCAGCACAGCAAGCATTTAAGCACCAACAGCAGTGCGGAGCCAGAAGAACAAAAATAGCAGAAATTAAATATACGTGTAAATGTACATCAAGCACAGCAGCGCAGCAAGCATTTAAGCACCAACAGCAGTGCAGAGCCGCAAGAACAAAAACTGCAGAAATTAAATATAAATGTAAATGAAGCACAGCGAGCATTTAAGCACCAACAGCAGTGCAGAGCCGGAAGGAATTTAAATGACAACTTTAAAGTCGTCCCACATGGGACTTGAACCCACGACCAGAATGGTTCAGGATTGTAGATACACGGTTTAGCAGATTGCACCACTCAGAGGACGTACAATCACAAACTGCAGAGGAGAGCTTCAGTGTAAGAATGAGCACACAAAAGCAAGTTAACCAGATTAGCATGCTAAGATATCTTAATGCTGATGTATCTTATGGCTTATGACGTGGTACATTCAATCCTGGCAAAATAGATATCCTCGGATTCGACATGACGCAAAGAATCGATAGACAACAATTTTATGATTTTGTGACAAACAGTTCACAAGTTACAGCCTCTGAACCAATTATGGGTCGACCTCATTAAGTTTGCGACATCATAACTTTTTTTTTTCCAGTATAGCAAAAAAATCGGGGACAGTACTTTTATGCGGCTCAGTCCGAAGATCATTTGAGTACATGTTTGGACAAAATTAGACCAATTTTGAAGGAGGAGTAGCGAAAAAACTATTTTACATTCGCTCCAATATGGCGGCCAGTCACATTGTTGAAAAATAACATATGAGATATTGTTGAAATCAGCATAAGCCAAGGAATATATTGACATAAAGAAATCAAATTTCAAGCAATGTTAGCAAAAGTTATAAGCGTTTTTTCAAAAAACAATGATATCTCTGGAACACTAGGTGGCGCTGTGCTCAAACTTCTCAGGTACCTTCGGGCCATGCTAATGACGATTCACACCAAATTTGGTGAAGAAATCTCAAATAGTTTAAAATATATTGCAAATTATGTCAAAATTCAAAATGGCGGACACGTGGTAAATCCCATCCTGGCAAAATCAGTATCCACGGATTTGGCATGACGCAAGGAATCCATAGATACCACATTTATGATTTTATGACAAACTGTTCAAAAGTTATTGGCCAAAATAGCCATTTTCCATATCTCATGACCCATAGGTGGCGCTGTTCCCAACTTTGGGATGGACCCTCAGGTCATGGCTCCGATGAAGTGTACCAATTTTTGTTTCGATTGATAAATTTTTGGCCGAGATACAGCCTCTGAACCAATTTTGGGTCGACCTCATTAAATTTGCGACATCATAACTTTTTTTTTTCCAGTATAGCAAAAAAATCTGTTCAGTCATATCTGTGTGGCTCAGTCCAAAGATCATTTGAGCACATGTTTGGACAAAATTGGAGCAATTTTGAAGGAGGAGTAGCGAAAAAACTGAATACTGTACTTTTCAAAATGGCTACTACTGTAATGGGTGGAGTCTTAATGTATGATATTGTTTGTGATCAGCATGATGAGAGCAATCAGGTGTACTAAGTTTCATTTTTCTAGATCAAAGGGTTCAAAAGTTATAACCATTTCAATGTTGTATTTTTGAACTGCTGGTGGCGCTATAGAGTTGGTCCTAGAGACTCAAAAATTGCTACATTTACTATTCATGGCCATCACTACAAGTGTGCCAAATTTCATCATTTTCCTACTTACGGTTCATAGGGCTGCCATAGACTTCCATTTGCGGAAGAAGAAGAATTGTTATTTTGACAATAACAATTGCTAATATAGCTGCAAGCAGCAATACAGGGGCCAAGCCGCTGTAGCACAGTAGGGCTGTAGCGCAATGCGGAGCCAGAAGAGCAAAAACAGCAGAAATAGAATGTACATGAAGAACAGATGGGTTCAGAGGTACATATAGGATGAAATCAAAATTAACAAAAGTTCTGATGAGAACAAACACAGAATGTATAAAAAATCCCAGTGTTAGAAACATTAGTACAGCTTTTACCCAGATGATATAGGAGTTCAAATGACAATTTTATAGTTGGCCCACACTGGTCTCGAACCCACGACCAGAATGGTTCGGGATTCATGACGCATGGTTGAACAGATTGCGCCACCCAGAGGACTTGTTTTACAAAGCTTCAGAGCACAGGCTTCAGTGTAAGAATAAGCACACAAAATCATGTTAACGAGATTAGCATGCTAAGCTAGCTTAATGCTAATGTAGCTTATGGTTATCCTGATAGCTGAAGAGCCACATTAGAAAGAATGGCATCTGGTTAGCATGCTAACCAATTATTATGCTAAGTTAACTTGCATAAGGCAAAAAACACAGGCTAGGTCAACTTTGAAGATGAATATCTCGGGAACGGTAGCGAATATCAGAAATCTGTTCAGTCATTTCTGTGCGGCTTAGTCCGAAGATCATCTGATCAAATTTTGGACAAAATTGAGCAAGATTTGAAGGAGGAGTAGCGAAAAAACTGTTTTTCATTTGTTCCAATATGGCGGATAGTCACATTGTTGGTAAATGACAAATGAGATATCAACGGAATCGGCATAAGCCAAGGAACATAATGCCGTAAAAAAATCAAAATTTGAACAATGTTTTCAAAAGTTATAAGCGTTTTTGCAAAAGACCTTATATCTATGGAACACTAGGTGGCGCTGTGTTCAATCTTCTCATGTACCTTCAGGACATTGTGTCGATGATCAATGCTAATTTTTGTGAAGATATGTCAAATAGTTTAAAAGTTATTGCAAATTATGACAAAATTCAAAATGGCGGACACGTGGTAGATCCCATCCTGGCAAAATTGGTATGCATGGATTTGGCATGATGCAAGGAATCCATAGATACCACATTTATGATTTTCTGACAAACTGTCCAAAAGTTATTGGCCAAAATAGAAATTTTTCATATCTCATGACCCGTAGGTGGCGCTGTTCCCAACTTTGGCATGGAACCTCAGACCAAGCTTCTGATGAAGTGTACCAATTTTTGTTTCGATTGATCAAACTTTGGCCGAGATACAGCCTCTTAGCCAATTTTGGGTGGACCTTGTCAAGTTTGTGACACCATAACTTTTGAACAAAGATGAATAAAAAAAATCTGTTCAGTCATTTCTGTGCGGCTCAGTCCAAAGATTATTTGAGCAAAGTTTGGACAAAATTGGAGAAATTTTGAAGGAGGAGTAGCGAAAAAACTGAATACTTTACTTTTCAAAATGGCTACTACTGTAATGGGCGGAGTCTTAATGGACTATATTGGTTTTGATCAGCATGATGAGAGGAATCATGTGTACTAAGTTTTATTTTTCTAGATCAAATGGTTCAAAAGTTATAAACATTTCAAAGTTGAATTTTTGAACTGGTGGTGGCGCTATAGAGTTGACCCTAGAGACACCAAATTTGGTCCAATTACTATTCATGGCCATCTCTACAACTGTGCCAAATTTCATCATTTTCCTATGTACGGTTCATAGGGCTGCCATAGACTTCCATTGGCGGAAGAAGAAGAATAATAATAATAATAATAATAATAATAAGAAAACTAACAGATACAATAGGGGCTATCCCCTTCGGGGCTTGGCCCCTAATAATAATAAGAAAACTAACAGATACAATAGGTGCCTTGCCCCTTCGGGGCTTGGCCCCTAATAATAATAATAAGAAAACTAACAGATACAATAGGTGCCTTAGCCCCTTCGGGGCTTGGCCCCTAATAAGAAAACTAACAGATACAATAGGTGCCTTAGCCCCTTCGGGGCTTGGCCCCTAATAATAAGAAAACTAACAGATACAATAGGTGCCTTGCCCCTTCGGGGCTTGGCCCCTAATAATAAGAAAACTAACAGATACAATAGGTGCCATAGCCCCTTCGGGGCTTGGCCCCTAATTAAACCATCACATTAGTAACATGCCACTATTCAGTTTGTGGCTATAAGCGTCCAAAAAGTGGCATAAGTGGCATAGTGTCCAAAATGTTAAACTCAATTCAAACCAACTGCAATAGAAGTTAAAACATAGAAACCTCATCATAAAAATCTACCTCTGACAACATTTTTACAGTAATAGCATTGAAATAGCATTGTTTGCACACTGGTTGATGTAAAATGCAACAGATCTAATGATGATATTGTTGATTTTCTGCTTGAACTATAAGAAAACTAACAGATACAATAGGTGCCTTGCCCCTTCGGGGCTTGGCCCCTAATAATAATAATAATAAGAAGAAAACTAACAGATACAATAGATGCCTTGCCCCTTCGGGGCTTGGCCCCTAATAAGAAAACTAACAGATACAATAGGTGCCTTGCCCCTTCGGGGCTTGGCCCCTAATAATAATAATAATAATAAGAAAACTAACAGATACAATAGGTGCCTTGCCCCTTCGGGGCTTGGCCCCTAAAAAGCTGCAAGCAGCCTTTCCGGGGCCAAGCCCTTCTGGTTGTTTGGCTTGTTTGGATACATTCTTTTTTACTAGGAATCTTTTGAACATTGCACAATTCACATGGTTTAACATTTGCTACACATTGGAAACGATTTAACAATTTTCAAAGTTAAAGCCTTTTGCTATACTTAGTATTTGGTTTACACTCATACACTGTGGTTTGCTTAATAATTTTACAGAGACTTAAGATGTTGAAGGTAGAATCGCTGTAGCACAATGCGGAGCCAGAAGAGCAAAACATCAGAAATGTAATGTACATCAAGCACAGTAAGCACATCAATTACAGCAGCACAGCTAGCATTTAAGCACCAACAGCAGTGCAGAGCCGGAAGGAATTTAAATTATTATTTTATACACAATTTCAAAGTCGCCCCACACTGGTCTCGAACCCACGACCACAATGGTTCGGGATTCATGACGCATGGTTGAACCACTTGCGCCACCCAGAGGACATGTTTTACAAAGCTGCAGAGGAGAGGCTTCAGTGTGTGAATGAGCACACAAAATCATGTTAACGAGATTAGCATGCTAAGCTAACTTAATGCTAATATAGCTTATGATGTGGTACATCCAATCCTGGCAAAATAGATATCCTCAGATTCGACATGACGCAAGGAATCGATAGACACCAATTTTATGATTTTGTGACAAACTGTTCACAAGTTACAGCCTCTGAACCAATTATGGGTTGACCTCATTAAGTTTGCGACATCATAACTTTTTTTTTCCAGTAGAGCAAAAAAATCGGGGACAGTACTTTTATGCGGCTCAGTCCGAAGATCATTTGAGTACATGTTTGGACAAAATTAGACCAATTTTGAAGGAGGAGTAGCGAAAAAACTGTTTTACATTCACTCCAATATGGCGGCCAGTCACATTGTTGATAAATAACATATGAGATATCGTTGAAATCGGCATAAGCCAAGGAATATATTGACATAAAGAAATCAAATTTCAAGCAATGTTAGCAAAAGTTATAAGCGTTTTTTCAAAAAACAATGATATCTCTGGAACACTAGGTGGCGCTGTGATCAAATTTCTCAGGTACCTTCGGGCCATGCTAATGATGATCCATACCAAATTTGGTAGTTATACACTGTGGTTTGCTTAATAATTTTACAGAGACTTAAGATGTTGAAGGTAGAATCGCTGTAGCACAATGCGGAGCCAGAAGAGCAAAACATCAGAAATGTAATGTACATCAAGCACAGTAAGCACATCAATTACAGCAGCACAGCTAGCATTTAAGCACCAACAGCAGTGCAGAGCCGGAAGGAATTTAAATTATTATTTTATACACAATTTCAAAGTCGCCCCACACTGGTCTCGAACCCACGACCACAATGGTTCGGGATTCATGACGCATGGTTGAACCACTTGCGCCACCCAGAGGACATGTTTTACAAAGCTGCAGAGGAGAGGCTTCAGTGTGTGAATGAGCACACAAAATCATGTTAACGAGATTAGCATGCTAAGCTAACTTAATGCTAATATAGCTTATGATGTGGTACATCCAATCCTGGCAAAATAGATATCCTCAGATTCGACATGACGCAAGGAATCGATAGACACCAATTTTATGATTTTGTGACAAACTGTTCACAAGTTACAGCCTCTGAACCAATTATGGGTTGACCTCATTAAGTTTGCGACATCATAACTTTTTTTTTCCAGTAGAGCAAAAAAATCGGGGACAGTACTTTTATGCGGCTCAGTCCGAAGATCATTTGAGTACATGTTTGGACAAAATTAGACCAATTTTGAAGGAGGAGTAGCGAAAAAACTGTTTTACATTCACTCCAATATGGCGGCCAGTCACATTGTTGATAAATAACATATGAGATATCGTTGAAATCGGCATAAGCCAAGGAATATATTGACATAAAGAAATCAAATTTCAAGCAATGTTAGCAAAAGTTATAAGCGTTTTTTCAAAAAACAATGATATCTCTGGAACACTAGGTGGCGCTGTGATCAAATTTCTCAGGTACCTTCGGGCCATGCTAATGATGATCCATACCAAATTTGGTAGTTATACACTGTGGTTTGCTTAATAATTTTACAGAGACTTAAGATGTTGAAGGTAGAATCGCTGTAGCACAATGCGGAGCCAGAAGAGCAAAACATCAGAAATGTAATGTACATCAAGCACAGTAAGCACATCAATTACAGCAGCACAGCTAGCATTTAAGCACCAACAGCAGTGCAGAGCCGGAAGGAATTTAAATTATTATTTTATACACAATTTCAAAGTCGCCCCACACTGGTCTCGAACCCACGACCACAATGGTTCGGGATTCATGACGCATGGTTGAACCACTTGCGCCACCCAGAGGACATGTTTTACAAAGCTGCAGAGGAGAGGCTTCAGTGTGTGAATGAGCACACAAAATCATGTTAACGAGATTAGCATGCTAAGCTAACTTAATGCTAATATAGCTTATGATGTGGTACATCCAATCCTGGCAAAATAGATATCCTCAGATTCGACATGACGCAAGGAATCGATAGACACCAATTTTATGATTTTGTGACAAACTGTTCACAAGTTACAGCCTCTGAACCAATTATGGGTTGACCTCATTAAGTTTGCGACATCATAACTTTTTTTTTCCAGTAGAGCAAAAAAATCGGGGACAGTACTTTTATGCGGCTCAGTCCGAAGATCATTTGAGTACATGTTTGGACAAAATTAGACCAATTTTGAAGGAGGAGTAGCGAAAAAACTGTTTTACATTCACTCCAATATGGCGGCCAGTCACATTGTTGATAAATAACATATGAGATATCGTTGAAATCGGCATAAGCCAAGGAATATATTGACATAAAGAAATCAAATTTCAAGCAATGTTAGCAAAAGTTATAAGCGTTTTTTCAAAAAACAATGATATCTCTGGAACACTAGGTGGCGCTGTGATCAAATTTCTCAGGTACCTTCGGGCCATGCTAATGATGATCCATACCAAATTTGGTGAAGAAATTTCAAATAGTTTAAAAGATATTGCAAATTATGACATCATTCAAAATGGCGGACACGTGGTACATCCCATCATGGCAAAATCGATATCCACGGATTTGTCATGACCCAAGGAATCGATAGACACCAAGTTTATAATTTTCTGACAAACTGTTCATAAGTTATTGGCCAAAATATGCATTTTCCATATCTCATGACCCGTAGGTGGCGCTGTTCCCAACTTTGGCATGGAACCTCAGATCATGCTTCCGATGAAGTGTACCAATTTTCGTTTCGATTGATCAAAGTTTGGCCGAGCTATAGCTTCTGAACCAATTTTGGGTCGACCTCGTTAAGTTTGCGACATCATAACTTTTTTTTTTTCCAATATAGCAAAAAAATCGGGGACAGTACTTTTATGCGGCTCAGTCCGAAGATCATTTGAGTACATGTTTGGACAAAATTAGACCAATTTTGAAGGAGGAGTAGCAAAAAAACTGCATACTGTACTTTTCAAAATGGCCACTACTGTAATGGGCGGAGTCTTAATGTAAGATATTGGTTCTAATCAGCATGATGAGATGAATCAGGTGTACTAAGTTTCATTTTTCTAGATCAAAGGGTTCAAAAGTTATAACCATTTCAATGTTGAATTTTTGAACTGCTGGTGGCGCTATAGAGTTGGACCTAGAGACTCAAAAATTGCTACAATTACTTTTCATTACCATCACTACAAGTGTGCCAAATTTCATCATTTTCCTATGTATGGTTCATAGGGCTGCCATAGACTTCAAGAGGAGGAATAATAATAATAATAATAATAATAATAAGAAAACTAACAGATACAATAGGTGCCATAGCCCCTTCGGGGCTTGGCCCCTAATAATAATAATAAGAAAACTAACAGATACAATAGGTGCCATAGCCCCTTCGGGGCTTGGCCCCTAATAATAAACAGAGCAATTCCAAGAGGGTCCTCACACCATCGGTGCTCGGGCCCTAATAATAATAATAAACAGAGCAATTCCAAGAGGGTCCTCACACCATCGGTGCTCGGGCCCTAATTAAAGCTGCAAGCAGCGATGAAAGGGCCCTCGCACCCGTGCCATCAACACTCGGTGGCTTTAGGAAGACAGAGCATGGTTGGGAAATGTACATTTAAGGAGGTATATATAGTAAGAGTATGTCAAAGTCAGTTGCAAAATGTTTTGTATAATGGTGATAATAGCATGCTTCATGACTCAGCTAAGTGTTGCTAGCATGTTTAGTGTGTTTCTAGCATGCTTAGTACACAATAATTATGTGGTTAGTACTGCATTACTGTGTTAACCATGTCAGTTTCTGTTGCCAGTAGGTGGCGTTATGACTATAACTGAATATGAGCTTGGATGTGTGTTCAGGACAGAACTCTTATCAAACGTGTGAAGTTTGGTGCAAATTGGACATTGCCTTCTTGAGTAACAACAAAGTCATGTTTCATTGAATTAGCATGCTTTAGCACTTAGCTAAGCATTGTTAACATGTTTTAACATGTTTCTAGCATGTTTAGAACTCAATGGCATTTTTAACATGTTGCTAGAACGGCATCAACGTGTTAAACATGTCACTTCCTGTTGCCAGTTGGTGGCGCTATTACTATAATTGAACATTCTCATGTAGATGTGTTCAGGCCATGACTCTTATCAAAAGTGTGAAGTTTGGGGCAGATTGGACATTCCATGCCTGAGTTACAGCAAATTCCTATTTAATTGCAATAATAGCATGCTTTAGCACTTGGCTAAGAGTTTGCTAGCATGTTTTAGCATGTTTCTAGTATGTTGTTAGCATGTTTAACACTTGCTGGCACTTTTTTATATGTTATTAGGAGTCCATAACAGTGTTAAACATGTCACTTCCTGTTGCCAGCAGGTGGCGCTATGACTGTAACTGAATATAAGCATGGTCATGTGTTCAGGACAGAACGCTTATCAAAAGTGTGAAGTTTGGGGCAGATTGGACATTCCATGCCTGAGTTACAGCAAATTCATATTTAATTGCAGTAATATCATTCTTTAGCACTTAGCTAAGTGTTTGCTAGTATGTTTTAGCATGTCTATAGTATGTTGGTAGGATGTTTAGCACCTACTGGCATTTTTTTATATGTTATTAGGAGTCAAGAACAGTGTTAAACGTCACTTCCTGTTGCCAGCAGGTGGCGCTATGACTATAACTAAATATGAGCATGGACATGTGTTCAAGAGATAACTCTTATCAAACGTGTGACGTTTGGGGTAGATTGTACATTGCCTTCTTGAGTAACAACAAAGTCCTGTTTCATTGAATTAGCATGCTTTAGCACTTAGCTAAGTATTGCTAGTATGTTTTAACATGTTTCTAGCATGTTTAGAAGTCAATGGCATTTTTAACATGTTGCTAGAATGGCATCAACGTGTTAAACATGACACTTCCTGTTACCAGTAGGTGGCGCTATTACTATAACTGAATATTCTCATGTAGATATGTTCAGGACAGAACGCTTATCAAAAGTGTGAAGTTTGGGGCAGATTGGACATTCCATGCCTGAGTTACAGCAAATTCCTATTTAATTGCAATAATAGCATGCTTTAGCACTTAGCTAAGAGTTTGCTAGCATGTTTTAGCATGCTTCTAGTATGTTGTTAGCATGTTTAGCACTTGCTGGCACTTTTTTATATGTTATTAGGAGTCCATAACAGTGTTAAACATGTCACTTCCTGTTGCCAGCAGGTGGCGCTATGACTATAACTGAATATGAGCATGGTCATGTGTTCAGGACAGAACGTTTATTAAAAGTGTGAAGTTTGGCGCAGATTGGACATTGCCTTCTTGAGTAACAACAACATCCTGTTTCATTGAATTAGCATGCTTTAGCACTTAGCTAAGTATTGCTAGTATGTTTTAACATGTTTCTAGCATGTTTAGAAAGTCAATGGCATTTTTAACATGTTGCTAGAATGGCATCAACGTGTTAAACATGACACTTCCTGTTACCAGTAGGTGGCGCTATTACTATAACTGAATATTCTCATGTAGATATGTTCAGGACAGAACGCTTATCAAAAGTGTGAAGTTTGGGGCAGATTGGACATTCCATGCCTGAGTTACAGCAAATTCCTATTTAATTGCAATAATAGCATGCTTTAGCACTTAGCTAAGAGTTTGCTAGCATGTTTTAGCATGCTTCTAGTATGTTGTTAGCATGTTTAGCACTTGCTGGCACTTTTTTATATGTTATTAGGAGTCCATAACAGTGTTAAACATGTCACTTCCTGTTGCCAGCAGGTGGCGCTATGACTATAACTGAATATGAGCATGGTCATGTGTTCAGGACAGAACTCTTATCAAACGTATGAAGTTTGGGGCAGATTGGACATTCCATGCCTGAGTTACAGCAACTTCCTGTTTCATGGCGAAACATCAAAATTTGTCAGGCCGCCGAGGACCCGCCCTTTGACGAAAACTCAAGATCTTCGCAATTTAACGTCGCAAAGGCCTTAAGATTACACTCACCAAATTTGAAGATGATCAGATTAAAACTGTAGGAGGAGTTCGTTAAAGTATGAGGCCTGAAAATGTCAAAAACTGCACAAAAATCTGGAAGGAAGTTCAAAATGGCTGACTTCCTGTTGGGTTTAGGGCTATGCTCCAAGAGACTTTTTTGTAGGTATTAGGTCATTACATGTATGTACCGAATTTCGTGCACGTACGTGGAACGTTGCGGGAGGCGCACTCCGTTGAACTTTTATAGGTGGCGCTATCGAGCCGTTTTGCCCCGTCCAATTCTGAAACCTATATCAGATGTAAATTTTCGCCAGTTCTGACGCGTGTGCAAAGTTTCGTGAGTTTTCGCGCATGTTTAGGCCCTCAAAAATGCAATTCAATGCGGAGAAGAAGAAGAATAATAATAATTAAAGCTGCAAGCAGCGATGAAAGGGCCCTCGCACCCGTGCCATCAACACTCGGTGGCTTTAGGAAGACAGAGCATGGTTGGGAAATGTACATTTAAGGAGGTATATATAGTAAGAGTATGTCAAAGTCAGTTACAAAATGTTTTGTATAATGGTGATAATAGCATGCTTCATGACTCAGCTAAGTGTTGCTAGCATGTTTAGTCTGTTTCTAGCATGCTTGGTACACAATAATTATGTGGTTAGTACTGCATTACTGTGTTAACCATGTCAGTTTCTGTTGCCAGTAGGTGGCGTTATGACTATAGCTGAATATGAGCATGGATGTGTGTTCAGGACAGAACTCTTATCAAACGTGTGAAGTTTGGTGCAAATTGGAAATTGCCTTCTTGAGTAACAAAAAAGTCATGTTTCATTGAATTAGCATTCTTTAGCACTTAGCTAAGCATTGTTAGCATGTTTTAACATGTTTCTAGCATGTTTAGAACTCAATGGTATTTTTAACATGTTGCTAGAACGGCATCAACGTGTTAAACATGTCACTTCCTGTTGCCAGTAGGTGGCGCTATTACTATAACTGAATTTGAGCATAGACATGTGTTCAGGCCATGATTCTTATCAAATGTGTGAAGTTTGGGGCAGATTGGACATTCCATGCCTGAATTACAGCAAATTCCTATTTAATTGCAATAATAGCATGCTTTAGCACTTAGCTAAGAGTTTGCTAGCATGTTTTAGCATGTTTCTAGTATGTTGTTAGCATGTTTAGCACTTGCTGGCACTTTTTTATATGTTATTAGGAGTCCATAACAGTGTTAAACATGTCACTTCCTGCTGCCAGCAGGTGGCGCTATGACTGTAAGCATGATCATGTGTTCAGGACAGAACGCTTATCAAAAGTGTGAAGTTTGGGGCAGATTGGACATTCCTTGCCTGAGTTACAGCAAATTCATATTTAATTGCAGTAATATCATTCTTTAGCACTTAGCTAAGTGTTTGCTAGTATGTTTTAGCAAGTCTCTAGTATGTTGGTAGGATGTTTAGCACCTACTGGCATTTTTTTATATGTTATTAGGAGTCAAGAACAGTGTTAAACGTCACTTCCTGTTGCCAGCAGGTGGCGCTATGACTATAACTAAATATGAGCATGGACATGTGTTCAAGAGATAACTCTTATCAAACGTGTGAAGTTTGGGGTAGATTGTACATTGCCTTCTTGAGTAACAACAAAGTCATGTTTCATTGAATTAGCATGGTTTAGCACTTAGCTAAGTACTGCTAGCATGTTTTAACATGTTTCTAGCATGTATAGAACTCAATGGCATTTTTAACATGTTGCTAGAACGGCATCAAAGTGTTAAACATGTCACTTCCTGTTGCCAGTAGGTGGCGCTATTACTATAACTGAATTTGAGCATAGACATGTGTTCAGGCCATGATTCTTATCAAATGTGTGAAGTTTGGGGCAGATTGGACATTACATGCCTGAGTTACAGCAAATTCCTATTTAATTGCAGTAATAGCATGCTTTAGCACTTAGCTAAGTGTTTGCTAGCATGTTTCTAGTATGTTGCTAACCTGTTTAGCACTTGCTGGCTCTTTTTTATATGTTATTAGGAGACCACAAGAGTGTTAAACATGTCACTTCCTGTTACCAGTAGGTGGCGCTATTACTATAACTGAATTTTCTCATGTAGATGTGTTCAGGACAGAACGCTTATCAAAAGTGTGAAGTTTGGGGCAGATTGGACATTCCATGCCTGAGTTACAGCAAATTCCTATTTAATTGCAATAATAGCATGCTTTAGCACTTAGCTAAGAGTTTGCTAGCATGTTTTAGCATGCTTCTATTATGTTGTTAGCATGTTTAGCACTTGCTGGCACTTTTTTATATGTTATTAGGAGTCCATATCAGTGTTAAACATGTCACTTCCTGTTGCCAGCAGGTGGCGCTATGACTGTAACTGAATATGAGCATGGTCATGTGTTCAGGACAGAACGCTTATCAAAAGTGTGAAGTTTGGGGCAGATTGGACATTCCATGCCTGAGTTACAGCAACTTCCTGTTTCATGGCGAAACATCGAAATTTGTCAGGCCGCCGAGGACCCGCCCTTTGACGAAAACTCAAGATCTTCGCAATTTAACGTCGCAAAGGCCTTAAGATTACACTCACCAAATTTGAAGATGATCAGATTAAAACTGTAGGAGGAGTTCGTTAAAGTACGAGGCCTGAAAATGGCAAAAACTGCACAAAAATCTGAGAGGAAGTTCAAAATGGCTGACTTCCTGTTGTGTTTAGGGCTATGCTCCAAGAGACTTTTTTGTAGGTATTAGGTCATTACATGTATGTACCGAATTTCGTGCACGTACGTGGAACGTTGCGGGAGGCGCACTCCGTTGAACTTTTATAGGTGGCGCTATCGAGCCGTTTTGCCCCGTCCAATTCTGAAACCTATATCAGATGTAAATTTTCGCCAGTTCTGACGCGTGTGCAAAGTTTCGTGAGTTTTCGAGCATGTTTAGGCCCTCAAAAATGCAATTCAATGCGGAGAAGAAGAAGAAGAAGAATAATAATAATAATTAAAGCTGCAAGCAGCGATGAAAGGGCCCTCGCACCCATGCCATCAACACTCGGTGGCTTTAGGAAGACAGAGCATGGTTGGGAAATGTACATTTAAGGAGGTATATATAGTAAGAGTATGTCAAAGTCAGTTACAAAATGTTTTGTATAATGGTGATAATAGCATGCTTCATGACTCAGCTAAGTGTTGCTAGCATGTTTAGTCTGTTTCTAGCATGCTTAGTACACTATTATTATGTGGTTAGTACTGCATTACTGTGTTAACCATGTCAGTTTCTGTTGCCAGTAGGTTGCGTTATGACTATAACTGAATATGAGCATGGATGTGTGTTCAGGACAGAACTCTTATCAAACGTGTGAAGTTTGGTGCAAATTGGACATTGCCTTCTTGAGTAACAACAAAGTCATGTTTCATTGAATTAGCATTCTTTAGCACGTACCTAAGCATTGTTAGCATGTTTTAACATGTTTCTAGCATGTTTAGAACTCAATGGCATTTTTAACATGTTGCTAGAACGGCATCAACGTGTTAAACATGTCACTTCCTGTTGCCAGTAGGTGGCGCTATTACTATAACTGAACATTCTCATGTAGATGTGTTCAGGCCATGACTCTTATCAAAAGTGTGAAGTTTGGGGCAGATTGGACATTCCATGCCTGAGTTACAGCAAATTCCTATTTAATTGCAATAATAGCATGCGTTAGCACTTAGCTAAGAGTTTGCTAGCATGTTTTAGCATGTTTCTAGTATGTTGTTAGCATGTTTAACACTTGCTGGCACTTTTTTATATGTTATTAGGAGTCCATAACAGTGTTAAACATGTCACTTCCTGTTGCCAGCAGGTGGCGCTATGACTGTAACTGAATATAAGCATGGTCATGTGTTCAGGACAGAACGCTTATCAAAAGTGTGAAGTTTGGGGCAGATTGGACATTCCATGCCTGAGTTACAGCAAATTCATATTTAATTGCAGTAATATCATTCTTTAGCACTTAGCTAAGTGTTTGCTAGTATGTTTCAGCATGTCTCTAGTATGTTGGTAGGATGTTTAGCACCTACTGGCATTTTTTTATATGTTATTAGGAGTCCAGAATAGTGTTAAACGTCACTTCCTGTTGCCAGCAGGCGGCGCTATGACTATATCTGAATATGAGCATGGACTTGTGTTCAGGAGATAACTATTATCAAACGTGTGAAGTTTGGGGTAGATTGGACATTGTATGCCTAAGTTACAACAACTTCCTTTAGCATTTCTAGCATGCTTTAGAACTTAGCTATGTGTTGCTAGCATGTTTCTTGCATGTTACATATTAAGTTTGGGGCAGATTGGACATTCCATGCCTGTGTTACAGCAAATTCATATTTAATTGCAGCAATAGCATGCTTTAGCACTTAGCTAAGTGTTTGCTAATATGTTTCTAGCATGTTGTTAGCATGTTTAGCACTTGCTGGCACTTTTTTATATGTTATCAGGAGTCCATAACAGTGTTAAACATGTCACTTCCTGTTGCCAGCAGGTGGCGCTATGACTGTAACTGAATATAAGCATGGTCATGTGTTCAGGACAGAACGCTTATCAAAAGTGTGAAGTTTGGTGCAGATTGGACATTGCCTTCTTGAGTAACAACAACATCCTGTTTCATTGAATTAGCATGCTTTAGCACTTAGCTAAGTATTGCTAGCATGTTTTAACATGTTTCTAGCATGTTTAGAAGTCAATGGCATTTTTAACATGTTGCTAGAATGGCATCAACGTGTTAAACATGACACTTCCTGTTACCAGTAGGTGGCGCTATTACTATAACTGAATATTCTCATGTAGATGTGTTCAGGACAGAACGCTTATCAAAAGTGTGACGTTTGGGGCAGATTGGACATTCCATGCCTGAGTTACAGCAAATTCCTATTTAATTGCAATAATAGCATGCTTTAGCACTTAGCTAAGAGTTTGCTAGCATGTTTTAGCATGCTTCTAGTATGTTGTTAGCATGTTTAGCACTTGCTGGCACTTTTTTATATGTTATTAGGAGTCCATAACAGTGTTAAACATGTCACTTCCTGTTGCCAGCAGGTGGCGCTATGACTATAACTGAATATGAGCATGGTCATGTGTTCAGGACAGAACTCTTATCAAAAGTGTGAAGTTTGGGGCAGATTGGACATTCCATGCCTGAGTTACAGCAACTTCCTGTTTCATGGCGAAACATCGAAATTTGTCAGGCCGCCGAGGACCCGCACTTCGACGAAAACTCAAGATCTTCGCAATTTAACGTCGCAAAGGCCTGAAGATTACACTCACCAAATTTGAAGATGATCAGATTAAAACTGTAGGAGGAGTTCGTTAAAGTACGAGGCCTGAAAATGGCAAAAACTGCACAAAAATCTGAGAGGAAGTTCAAAATGGCTGACTTCCTGTTGTGTTTAGGGCTACGCTCCAAGAGACTTTTTTGTAGGTATTAGGTAATTACATGTATGTACCGAATTTCGTGCACGTACGTGGAACGATGCGGGAGGCGCACTCCGTTGAACTTTTATAGGTGGCGCTATCGAGCCATTTTGCCCCGTCCAATTCTGAAACCTATATCAGATGTAAATTTTCGCCAGTTCTGACGCGTGTGCAAAGTTTCGTGAGTTTTCGAGCATGTTTAGGCCCTCAAAAATGCAATTCAATGCGGAGAAGAAGAATAATAATAATAATAATAATAATAATAAACAGAGCAATTCCAAGAGGGTCCTCACACCATCGGTGCTCGGGCCCTAATAATAATAAACAGAGCAATTCCAAGAGGGTCCTCACACCATCGGTGCTCGGGCCCTAATTAAAGCTGCAAGCAGCGATGAAAAGGGCCCTCGCACCCCTGCCACCGCCACCCGGCACCTTTAGGAAAGGCCTTAAGATTACACTCACCAAATTTGAAGAGGATCAGATCAAAACTGTAGGAGTTTGTTAAAGTACAACATCAGGAAATGGCAAAAACTGCCCAAAATCTGACAGGAAGTTCAAAATAACTGACTTCCTGTTGTGTTTAGGGCTATGCTCCAAGAGACTTTTTTGTAGGTATTGGGTCTTTACATGTGTGTACCAAATTTCATACCTGTACGTGAAACGTCGAGCCGGGGCAAAATGTAGGGGCAATAAGTAAGCCATTTTGCCCCACCCAATTTTTAAAACCACATCACACGTAAATTGTCACCACTTCTGAAGCGTGTGCAAAGTTTCATGATTTTTCGAGCACGTTTTGTATTTGCCACACTTCCTGCTACCAGCAGGTGGTGCTATTGCTATAATCATAATGAGCATTGGCATGTGTTCAGGACAGGACTCTTATCAAACATGTGAAGTTTGTGGCAGATTGAAAATTGTATGCCTGAGTTACTGCAGGCTGTCTGTGGTTGCCTAGCAACATCAGAACTGCAAGCAACATTAATATTGAACTTATCTGATCATGCATATATCACCAAAAGGCCGAAATTGGGTGAACTAGTGCAAAAAATGCCCGTGCAAAATCAGTTTTTGTGTGTGTTTTTAGTAATTGTTGGTTTGGTGTGTGCTCATTGTTACAATTACACAGCAAAAGTTCAGTGACATTTTTATTTGTGCATGGTAAAAAGCCCACAGTGAACTCCGAGAAAACGCTATGCTTGAGCAAACAGTTTGTGAATAGGCAACTACAAATGATGCCCGTGAAAGAGACTGTGAACGCATTGAATAGGATATGTTTAGTTGGTGAATAGCATAGGCTACTATTACACAGTAGCGACAACGTTAAGCGCACCAGAATGAAATATAATATTCAGAAGTAAACACTAACAGCATAGCTGACTTACAGATTCAGTTTACATCCACAAATGAATAAGCACCTCGATTCAGGGAGCAGTGCAAAGTGCCCGTGCAAAATCAGTTTTTGTGAGCTGATCGCCGTCAAAAAAGTTCAGGAGATATTTCTTGCGATGGCAATATGATCAAAAATAACTTTATATTGATTCAATGGATTAATAGCATTTAAAAAAAAAAAAAAAAAGTCATGAATTTATTGCATTTTTGGGAAAAAATAATCCGTTTTTATAATAAATCTTAAAAAATTCAAATCCAGATTTTGATTTTCAATGTTGTTATAACCTAAAGATGCTATGTGAAAGTTTGAAACAGAAAATAGTGGTTTTCACACATTTAGTGGTTATCTCACATTCGAGAGATATGCGAATAACACACAGACAGACAGACGGACGTTTCTGTAATTTATAGATAGATGGATTTATCACGTTCGGGAACCAAACTATAATATTCAGAAGTAAACAGTGTAGCTGACTGAGTGTTTATGTCAGAATGTTTATTTTTAAACCACAGCCTTCTTGGGGCTTCTTTGACCGATACAACTCTCTAATGTCAGAATGTTTATTTTTAAACCACAACCTTCTAAAAATGATATATTTAACGATATCTTTTGCATTTCTCATCCAAACAATGTCAAACTTGGCACTGCACTTACTCGTGCCCGTGGCAAGACACCTGTCGAGTTTGAAATCAATCGGACTAACGGTTCGAGAGATATGCGAGGAACAGACACACACACACACAGACAGACAGACAGACAGACGTTCCTGTAATTTATAGATAGATGTTTGTCAGGCCGCCGAGGGCACACCCTTCGACGAAAACTCTAGATCTTCGCAATTTAACGTCACAAAGGCCTTAAGATTACACTCACCAAATTTGAAGAGTATCAGATCAAATCTGTAGGAGGAGTTCGTTAAAGTACAACATCAGGAAATTACGAAAAATGCCCAAAATCCAGGAGGAAGTTCAAAATAGCTCACTTCCTGTTGTGTTTAGGGCTATGCTCCAAGAGACTTTTCTGTAGGTATTGGGTCATTACATGTATGTACCAAATTTCATACCTGTACGTGAAACCAGGAGCCGGGGCAAAATGTGGGGGCAATAATTTACCGAATTTGCCCCCCACAATTCTGAAAACCATATCACACGTAAATTTTCACCACTTCTGAAGCGTGTGCAAAGTTTCATGAGTTTTCGAGCATGTTTAGGCCCTCTAAAAAGCGATTCACTTTGGAGAAGAAGAATAATAATAAACGGAGCAAAAACAATAGGGTCCTCTCACCATCGGTGCTCGGGCCCTAATTAAAGCTGCAAGCAGCGATGAAAAGGGCCCTCGCACCCCTGCCACCGCCACCCGGCACCTTTAGGAAAGGCCTTAAGATTACACTCACCAAATTTGAAGAGGATCAGATCAAAACTGTAGGAGTTTGTTAAAGTACAACATCAGGAAATGGCAAAAACTGCCCAAAATCTGACAGGAAGTTCAAAATAACTGACTTCCTGTTGTGTTTAGGGCTATGCTCCAAGAGACTTTTTTGTAGGTATTGGGTCTTTACATGTGTGTACCAAATTTCATACCTGTACGTGAAACGTCGAGCCGGGGCAAAATGTAGGGGCAATAAGTAAGCCATTTTGCCCCACCCAATTTTTAAAACCACATCACACGTAAATTGTCACCACTTCTGAAGCGTGTGCAAAGTTTCATGATTTTTCGAGCACGTTTTGTATTTGCCACACTTCCTGCTACCAGCAGGTGGTGCTATTGCTATAATCATAATGAGCATTGGCATGTGTTCAGGACAGGACTCTTATCAAACATGTGAAGTTTGTGGCAGATTGAAAATTGTATGCCTGAGTTACTGCAGGCTGTCTGTGGTTGCCTAGCAACATCAGAACTGCAAGCAACATTAATATTGAACTTATCTGATCATGCATATATCACCAAAAGGCCGAAATTGGGTGAACTAGTGCAAAAAATGCCCGTGCAAAATCAGTTTTTGTGTGTGTTTTTAGTAATTGTTGGTTTGGTGTGTGCTCATTGTTACAATTACACAGCAAAAGTTCAGTGACATTTTTATTTGTGCATGGTAAAAAGCACACAGTGAACTCCGAGAAAACGCTATGCTTGAGCAAACAGTTTGTGAATAGGCAACTACAAATGATGCCCGTGAAAGAGACTGTGAACGCATTGAATAGGATATGTTTAGTTGGTGAATAGCATAGGCTACTATTACACAGTAGCGACAACGTTAAGCGCACCAGAATGAAATATAATATTCAGAAGTAAACACTAACAGCATAGCTGACTTACAGATTCAGTTTACATCCACAAATGAATAAGCACCTCGATTCAGGGAGCAGTGCAAAGTGCCCGTGCAAAATCAGTTTTTGTGAGCTGATCGCCGTCAAAAAAGTTCAGGAGATATTTCTTGCGATGGCAATATGATCAAAAATAACTTTATATTGATTCAATGGATTAATAGCATTTAAAAAAAAAAAAAAAAAGTCATGAATTTATTGCATTTTTGGGAAAAAATAATCCGTTTTTATAATAAATCTTAAAAAATTCAAATCCAGATTTTGATTTTCAATGTTGTTATAACCTAAAGATGCTATGTGAAAGTTTGAAACAGAAAATAGTGGTTTTCACACATTTAGTGGTTATCTCACATTCGAGAGATATGCGAATAACACACAGACAGACAGACGGACGTTTCTGTAATTTATAGATAGATGGATTTATCACGTTCGGGAACCAAACTATAATATTCAGAAGTAAACAGTGTAGCTGACTGAGTGTTTATGTCAGAATGTTTATTTTTAAACCACAGCCTTCTTGGGGCTTCTTTGACCGATACAACTCTCTAATGTCAGAATGTTTATTTTTAAACCACAACCTTCTAAAAATGATATATTTAACGATATCTTTTGCATTTCTCATCCAAACAATGTCAAACTTGGCACTGCACTTACTCGTGCCCGTGGCAAGACACCTGTCGAGTTTGAAATCAATCGGACTAACGGTTCGAGAGATATGCGAGGAACAGACACACACACACACAGACAGACAGACAGACAGACGTTCCTGTAATTTATAGATAGATGTTTGTCAGGCCGCCGAGGGCACACCCTTCGACGAAAACTCTAGATCTTCGCAATTTAACGTCACAAAGGCCTTAAGATTACACTCACCAAATTTGAAGAGTATCAGATCAAATCTGTAGGAGGAGTTCGTTAAAGTACAACATCAGGAAATTACGAAAAATGCCCAAAATCCAGGAGGAAGTTCAAAATAGCTCACTTCCTGTTGTGTTTAGGGCTATGCTCCAAGAGACTTTTCTGTAGGTATTGGGTCATTACATGTATGTACCAAATTTCATACCTGTACGTGAAACCAGGAGCCGGGGCAAAATGTGGGGGCAATAATTTACCGAATTTGCCCCCCACAATTCTGAAAACCATATCACACGTAAATTTTCACCACTTCTGAAGCGTGTGCAAAGTTTCATGAGTTTTCGAGCATGTTTAGGCCCTCTAAAAAGCGATTCACTTTGGAGAAGAAGAATAATAATTAAAGCTGCAAGCAGCGATGAAAAGGGCCCTCGCACCCCTGCCACCGCCACCCGGCACCTTTAGGAAAGGCCTTAAGATTACACTCACCAAATTTGAAGAGGATCAGATCAAAACTGTAGGAGTTTGTTAAAGTACAACATCAGGAAATGGCAAAAACTGCCCAAAATCTGACAGGAAGTTCAAAATAACTGACTTCCTGTTGTGTTTAGGGCTATGCTCCAAGAGACTTTTTTGTAGGTATTGGGTCTTTACATGTGTGTACCAAATTTCATACCTGTACGTGAAACGTCGAGCCGGGGCAAAATGTAGGGGCAATAAGTAAGCCATTTTGCCCCACCCAATTTTTAAAACCACATCACACGTAAATTGTCACCACTTCTGAAGCGTGTGCAAAGTTTCATGATTTTTCGAGCACGTTTTGTATTTGCCACACTTCCTGCTACCAGCAGGTGGTGCTATTGCTATAATCATAATGAGCATTGGCATGTGTTCAGGACAGGACTCTTATCAAACATGTGAAGTTTGTGGCAGATTGAAAATTGTATGCCTGAGTTACTGCAGGCTGTCTGTGGTTGCCTAGCAACATCAGAACTGCAAGCAACATTAATATTGAACTTATCTGATCATGCATATATCACCAAAAGGCCGAAATTGGGTGAACTAGTGCAAAAAATGCCCGTGCAAAATCAGTTTTTGTGTGTGTTTTTAGTAATTGTTGGTTTGGTGTGTGCTCATTGTTACAATTACACAGCAAAAGTTCAGTGACATTTTTATTTGTGCATGGTAAAAAGCACACAGTGAACTCCGAGAAAACGCTATGCTTGAGCAAACAGTTTGTGAATAGGCAACTACAAATGATGCCCGTGAAAGAGACTGTGAACGCATTGAATAGGATATGTTTAGTTGGTGAATAGCATAGGCTACTATTACACAGTAGCGACAACGTTAAGCGCACCAGAATGAAATATAATATTCAGAAGTAAACACTAACAGCATAGCTGACTTACAGATTCAGTTTACATCCACAAATGAATAAGCACCTCGATTCAGGGAGCAGTGCAAAGTGCCCGTGCAAAATCAGTTTTTGTGAGCTGATCGCCGTCAAAAAAGTTCAGGAGATATTTCTTGCGATGGCAATATGATCAAAAATAACTTTATATTGATTCAATGGATTAATAGCATTTAAAAAAAAAAAAAAAAGTCATGAATTTATTGCATTTTTGGGAAAAAATAATCCGTTTTTATAATAAATCTTAAAAAATTCAAATCCAGATTTTGATTTTCAATGTTGTTATAACCTAAAGATGCTATGTGAAAGTTTGAAACAGAAAATAGTGGTTTTCACACATTTAGTGGTTATCTCACATTCGAGAGATATGCGAATAACACACAGACAGACAGACGGACGTTTCTGTAATTTATAGATAGATGGATTTATCACGTTCGGGAACCAAACTATAATATTCAGAAGTAAACAGTGTAGCTGACTGAGTGTTTATGTCAGAATGTTTATTTTTAAACCACAGCCTTCTTGGGGCTTCTTTGACCGATACAACTCTCTAATGTCAGAATGTTTATTTTTAAACCACAACCTTCTAAAAATGATATATTTAACGATATCTTTTGCATTTCTCATCCAAACAATGTCAAACTTGGCACTGCACTTACTCGTGCCCGTGGCGAGACACCTGTCGAGTTTGAAATCAATCGGACTAACGGTTCGAGAGATATGCGAGGAACAGACACACACACACACAGACAGACAGACAGACAGACGTTCCTGTAATTTATAGATAGATGTTTGTCAGGCCGCCGAGGGCACACCCTTCGACGAAAACTCTAGATCTTCGCAATTTAACGTCACAAAGGCCTTAAGATTACACTCACCAAATTTGAAGAGTATCAGATCAAATCTGTAGGAGGAGTTCGTTAAAGTACAACATCAGGAAATTACGAAAAATGCCCAAAATCCAGGAGGAAGTTCAAAATAGCTCACTTCCTGTTGTGTTTAGGGCTATGCTCCAAGAGACTTTTCTGTAGGTATTGGGTCATTACATGTATGTACCAAATTTCATACCTGTACGTGAAACCAGGAGCCGGGGCAAAATGTGGGGGCAATAATTTACCGAATTTGCCCCCCACAATTCTGAAAACCATATCACACGTAAATTTTCACCACTTCTGAAGCGTGTGCAAAGTTTCATGAGTTTTCGAGCATGTTTAGGCCCTCTAAAAAGCGATTCACTTTGGAGAAGAAGAATAATAATAAACGGAGCAAAAACAATAGGGTCCTCTCACCATCGGTGCTCGGGCCCTAATAAACGGAGCAAAAACAATAGGGTCCTCTCACCATCGGTGCTCGGGCCCTAATTAAAGCTGCAAGCAGCGATGAAAAGGGCCCTCGCACCCCTGCCACCGCCACCCGGCACCTTTAGGAAAGGCCTTAAGATTACACTCACCAAATTTGAAGAGGATCAGATCAAAACTGTAGGAGGAGTTTGTTAAAGTACAACATCAGGAAATGGCAAAAACTGCCCAAAATCTGACAGGAAGTTCAAAATAACTGACTTCCTGTTGTGTTTAGGGCTATGCTCCAAGAGACTTTTTTGTAGGTATTGGGTCCTTACATGTGTGTACCAAATTTCATACCTGTACGTGAAACGTCGAGCCGGGGTAAAATGTAGGGGCAATAAGTAAGCCATTTTGCCCCATCCAATTTTTAAAACCACATCACACGTAAATTGTCACCACTTCTGAAGCGTGTGCAAAGTTTCATGATTTTTCGAGCACGTTTTGTATTTGCCACACTTCCTGCTACCAGCAGGTGGCGCTATTGCTATAATCATAATGAGCATTGGCATGTGTTCAGGACAGGACTCTTATCAAACATGTGAAGTTTGGGGCAGATTGAAAATTGTATGCCTGAGTTACTGCAGGCTGTCTGTGGTTGCCTAGCAACATCAGAACTGCAAGCAACATTAATATTGAACTTATCTGATCATGCATATATCACCAAAAGGCCGAAATTGGGTGAACTAGTGCAAAAAATGCCCGTGCAAAATCAGTTTTTGTGTGTGTTTTTAGTAATTGTTGGTTTGGTGTGTGCTCATTGTTACAATTACACAGCAAAAGTTCAGTGATATTTTTATTTGTGCATGGTAAAAAGCACACAGTGAACTCCGAGAAAACGCTATGCTTGAGCAAACAGTTTGTGAATAGGCAACTACAAATGATGCCCGTGAAAGAGACTGTGAACGCATTGAATAGGATATGTTTAGTTGGTGAATAGCATAGGCTACTATTACACAGTAGCGACAACGTTAAGCGCACCAGAATGAAATATAATATTCAGAAGTAAACACTAACAGCATAGCTGACTTACAGATTCAGTTTACATCCACAAATGAATAAGCACCTCGATTCAGGGAGCAGTGCAAAGTGCCCGTGCAAAATCAGTTTTTGTGAGCTGATCGCCGTCAAAAAAGTTCAGGAGATATTTCTTGCGATGGCAATATGATCAAAAATAACTTTATATTGATTCAATGGATTAATAGCATTTTGAAAAAAAAAAAGTCATGAATTTATTGCATTTTTGGGAAAAAATAATCCGTTTTTATAATAAATCTTAAAAAAATTCAAATCCAGATTTTGATTTTCAATGTTGTTATAACCTAAAGATGCTATGTGAAAGTTTGAAACAGAAAATAGTGGTTTTCACACATTTAGTGGTTATCTCACATTTGAGAGATATGCGAATAACACACAGACAGACAGACGGACGTTTCTGTAATTTATAGATAGATGGATTTATCACGTTCGGGAACCAAACTATAATATTCAGAAGTAAACAGTGTAGCTGACTGAGTGTTTATGTCAGAATGTTTATTTTTAAACCACAACCTTCTTGGGGCTTCTTTGACTGATACAACTCTCTAATGTCAGAATGTTTATTTTTAAACCACAACCTTCTAAAAATGATATATTTAACGATATCTTTTGCATTTCTCATCCAAACAATGTCAAACTTGGCACTGCACTTACTCGTGCCCGTGGCAAGACACCTGTCGAGTTTGAAATTAATCGGACTAACGGTTCGAGAGATATGCGAGGAACAGACACACACACACACAGACAGACAGACAGACAGACGTTCCTGTAATTTATAGATAGATGTTTGTCAGGCCGCCGAGGGCACACCCTTCGACGAAAACTCTAGATCTTCGCAATTTAACGTCACAAAGGCCTTAAGATTACACTCACCAAATTTGAAGAGGATCAGATCAAATCTGTAGGAGGAGTTCGTTAAAGTACAACATCAGGAAATTACGAAAAATGCCCAAAATCCAGGAGGAAGTTCAAAATAGCTCACTTCCTGTTGTGTTTAGGGCTATGCTCCAAGAGACTTTTCTGTAGGTATTGGGTCATTACATGTATGTACCAAATTTCATACCTGTACGTGAAACCAGGAGCCGGGGCAAAATGTGGGGGCAATAATTTACCGAATTTGCCCCCCCCAATTCTGAAAACCATATCACACGTAAATTTTCACCACTTCTGAAGCGTGTGCAAAGTTTCATGAGTTTTCGAGCATGTTTAGGCCCTCTAAAAAGCGATTCACTTTGGAGAAGAAGAATAATAATAAACGGAGCAAAAACAATAGGGTCCTCTCACCATCGGTGCTCGGGCCCTAATAATAAACGGAGCAAAAACAATAGGGTCCTCTCACCATCGGTGCTCGGGCCCTAATAATAATAATAATTAAAGCTGCAAGCAGCGATGAAAGGGCCCTCGCACCCGTGCCATCAACACTCGGTGGCTTTAGGAAGACAGAGCATGGTTGGGAAATGTACATTTAAGGAGGTATATATAGTAAGAGTATGTCAAAGTCAGTTACAAAATGTTTTGTATAATGGTGATAATAGCATGCTTCATGACTCAGCTAAGTGTTGCTAGCATGTTTAGTCTGTTTCTAGCATGCTTAGTACACAATAATTATGTGGTTAGTACTGCATTACGGTGTTAACCATGTCAGTTTCTGTTGCCAGTAGGTGGCGTTATGGCTATAACTGAATATGAGCATGGATGTGTGTTCAGGACAGAACTCTTATCAAACGTGTGAAGTTTGGTGCAAATTGGACATTGCCTTCTTGAGTAACAACAAAGTCATGTTTCATTGAATTAACATTCTTTAGCACTTAGCTAAGCATTGTTAGCATGTTTTAACATGTTTCTAGCATGTTTAGAACTCAATGGCATTTTTAACATGTTGCTAGAACGGCATAAAAGTGTTAAACATGTCACTTCCTGTTGCCAGTAGGTGGCGCTATTACTATAACTGAATTTGAGCATAGACATGTGTTCAGGCCATGATTCTTATCAAATGTGTGAAGTTTGGGGCAGATTGGACATTCCATGCCTGAATTACAGCAAATTCCTATTTAATTGCAATAATAGCATGCTTTAGCACTTAGCTAAGAGTTTGCTAGCATGTTTTAGCATGTTTCTAGTATGTTGTTAGCATGTTTAGCACTTGCTGGCACTTTTTTATATGTTATTAGGAGTCCATAACAGTGTTAAACATGTCACTTCCTGCTGCCAGCAGGTGGCGCTATGACTGTAAGCATGATCATGTGTTCAGGACAGAACGCTTATCAAAAGTGTGAAGTTTGGGGCAGATTGGACATTCCTTGCCTGAGTTACAGCAAATTCATATTTAATTGCAGTAATATCATTCTTTAGCACTTAGCTAAGTGTTTGCTAGTATGTTTTAGCAAGTCTCTAGTATGTTGGTAGGATGTTTAGCACCTACTTGCATTTTTTTATATGTTATTAGGAGTCAAGAACAGTGTTAAACGTCACTTCCTGTTGCCAGCAGGTGGCGCTATGACTATAACTAAATATGAGCATGGACATGTGTTCAAGAGATAACTCTTATCAAACGTGTGAAGTTTGGGGTAGATTGTACATTGCCTTCTTGAGTAACAACAAAGTCCTGTTTCATTGAATTAGCATGGTTTAGCACTTAGCTAAGTACTGCTAGCATGTTTTAACATGTTTCTAGCATGTATAGAACTCAATGGCATTTTTAACATGTTGCTAGAACGGCATCAAAGTGTTAAACATGTCACTTCCTGTTGCCAGTAGGTGGTGCTATTACTATAACTGAATTTGAGCATAGACATGTGTTCAGGCCATGATTCTTATCAAATGTGTGAAGTTTGGGGCAGATTGGACATTACATGCCTGAGTTACAGCAAATTCCTATTTAATTGCAGTAATAGCATGCTTTAGCACTTAGCTAAGTGTTTGCTAGCATGTTTCTAGTATGTTGCTAACCTGTTTAGCACTTGTTGGCTCTTTTTTATATGTTATTAGGAGACCACAAGAGTGTTAAACATGTCACTTCCTGTTACCAGTAGGTGGCGCTATTACTATAACTGAATTTTCTCATGTAGATGTGTTCAGGACAGAACGCTTATCAAAAGTGTGAAGTTTGGGGCAGATTGGACATTCCATGCCTGAGTTACAGCAAATTCCTATTTAATTGCAATAATAGCATGCTTTAGCACTTAGCTAAGAGTTTGCTAGCATGTTTTAGCATGCTTCTATTATGTTGTTAGCATGTTTAGCACTTGCTGGCACTTTTTTATATGTTATTAGGAGTCCATATCAGTGTTAAACATGTCACTTCCTGTTGCCAGCAGGTGGCGCTATGACTGTAACTGAATATGAGCATGGTCATGTGTTCAGGACAGAACGCTTATCAAAAGTGTGAAGTTTGGGGCAGATTGCACATTCCATGCCTGAGTTACAGCAACTTCCTGTTTCATGGCGAAACATCGAAATTTGTCAGGCCGCCGAGGACCCGCCCTTTGACGAAAACTCAAGATCTTCGCAATTTAACGTCGCAAAGGCCTTAAGATTACACTCACCAAATTTGAAGATGATCAGATTAAAACTGTAGGAGGAGTTCGTTAAAGTACGAGGCCTGAAAATGGCAAAAACTGCACAAAAATCTGAGAGGAAGTTCAAAATGGCTGACTTCCTGTTGTGTTTAGGGCTATGCTCCAAGTGACTTTTTTGTAGGTATTAGGTCATTACATGTATGTACCGAATTTCGTGCACGTACGTGGAACGTTGCGGGAGGCGCACTCCGTTGAACTTTTATAGGTGGCGCTATCGAGCCATTTTGCCCCGTCCAATTCTGAAACCTATATCAGATGTAAATTTTCGCCAGTTCTGACGCGTGTGCAAAGTTTCGTGAGTTTTCGAGCATGTTTAGGCCCTCAAAAATGCAATTAAATGCGGAGAAGAAGAATAATAATAATTAAAGCTGCAAGCAGCGATGAAAAGGGCCCTCGCACCCCTGCCACCGCCACCCGGCACCTTTAGGAAAGGCCTTAAGATTACACTCACCAAATTTGAAGAGGATCAGATCAAAACTGTAGGAGGAGTTTGTTAAAGTACAACATCAGGAAATGGCAAAAACTGCCCAAAATCTGACAGGAAGTTCAAAATAACTGACTTCCTGTTGTGTTTAGGGCTATGCTCCAAGAGACTTTTTTGTAGGTATTGGGTCTTTACATGTGTGTACCAAATTTCATACCTGTACGTGAAACGTCGAGCCGGGGCAAAATGTAGGGGCAATAAGTAAGCCATTTTGCCCCACCCAATTTTTAAAACCACATCACACGTAAATTGTCACCACTTCTGAAGCGTGTGCAAAGTTTCATGATTTTTCGAGCACGTTTTGTATTTGCCACACTTCCTGCTACCAGCAGGTGGCGCTATTGCTATAATCATAATGAGCATTGGCATGTGTTCAGGACAGGACTCTTATCAAACATGTGAAGTTTGGGGCAGATTGAAAATTGTATGCCTGAGTTACTGCAGGCTGTCTGTGGTTGCCTAGCAACATCAGAACTGCAAGCAACATTAATATTGAACTTATCTGATCATGCATATATCACCAAAAGGCCGAAATTGGGTGAACTAGTGCAAAAAATGCCCGTGCAAAATCAGTTTTTGTGTGTGTTTTTAGTAATTGTTGGTTTGGTGTGTGCTCATTGTTACAATTACACAGCAAAAGTTCAGTGATATTTTTATTTGTGCATGGTAAAAAGCACACAGTGAACTCCGAGAAAACGCTATGCTTGAGCAAACAGTTTGTGAATAGGCAACTACAAATGATGCCCGTGAAAGAGACTGTGAACGCATTGAATAGGATATGTTTAGTTGGTGAATAGCATAGGCTACTATTACACAGTAGCGACAACGTTAAGCGCACCAGAATGAAATATAATATTCAGAAGTAAACACTAACAGCATAGCTGACTTACAGATTCAGTTTACATCCACAAATGAATAAGCACCTCGATTCAGGGAGCAGTGCAAAGTGCCCGTGCAAAATCAGTTTTTGTGAGCTGATCGCCGTCAAAAAAGTTCAGGAGATATTTCTTGCGATGGCAATATGATCAAAAATAACTTTATATTGATTCAATGGATTAATAGCATTTTGAAAAAAAAAAAGTCATGAATTTATTGCATTTTTGGGAAAAAATAATCCGTTTTTATAATAAATCTTAAAAAAATTCAAATCCAGATTTTGATTTTCAATGTTGTTATAACCTAAAGATGCTATGTGAAAGTTTGAAACAGAAAATAGTGGTTTTCACACATTTAGTGGTTATCTCACATTTGAGAGATATGCGAATAACACACAGACAGACAGACGGACGTTTCTGTAATTTATAGATAGATGGATTTATCACGTTCGGGAACCAAACTATAATATTCAGAAGTAAACAGTGTAGCTGACTGAGTGTTTATGTCAGAATGTTTATTTTTAAACCACAACCTTCTTGGGGCTTCTTTGACTGATACAACTCTCTAATGTCAGAATGTTTATTTTTAAACCACAACCTTCTAAAAATGATATATTTAACGATATCTTTTGCATTTCTCATCCAAACAATGTCAAACTTGGCACTGCACTTACTCGTGCCCGTGGCAAGACACCTGTCGAGTTTGAAATTAATCGGACTAACGGTTCGAGAGATATGCGAGGAACAGACACACACACACACAGACAGACAGACAGACAGACGTTCCTGTAATTTATAGATAGATGTTTGTCAGGCCGCCGAGGGCACACCCTTCGACGAAAACTCTAGATCTTCGCAATTTAACGTCACAAAGGCCTTAAGATTACACTCACCAAATTTGAAGAGGATCAGATCAAATCTGTAGGAGGAGTTCGTTAAAGTACAACATCAGGAAATTACGAAAAATGCCCAAAATCCAGGAGGAAGTTCAAAATAGCTCACTTCCTGTTGTGTTTAGGGCTATGCTCCAAGAGACTTTTCTGTAGGTATTGGGTCATTACATGTATGTACCAAATTTCATACCTGTACGTGAAACCAGGAGCCGGGGCAAAATGTGGGGGCAATAATTTACCGAATTTGCCCCCCCCAATTCTGAAAACCATATCACACGTAAATTTTCACCACTTCTGAAGCGTGTGCAAAGTTTCATGAGTTTTCGAGCATGTTTAGGCCCTCTAAAAAGCGATTCACTTTGGAGAAGAAGAATAATAATAAACGGAGCAAAAACAATAGGGTCCTCTCACCATCGGTGCTCGGGCCCTAATAATAAACGGAGCAAAAACAATAGGGTCCTCTCACCATCGGTGCTCGGGCCCTAATAATAATAATAATTAAAGCTGCAAGCAGCGATGAAAGGGCCCTCGCACCCGTGCCATCAACACTCGGTGGCTTTAGGAAGACAGAGCATGGTTGGGAAATGTACATTTAAGGAGGTATATATAGTAAGAGTATGTCAAAGTCAGTTACAAAATGTTTTGTATAATGGTGATAATAGCATGCTTCATGACTCAGCTAAGTGTTGCTAGCATGTTTAGTCTGTTTCTAGCATGCTTAGTACACAATAATTATGTGGTTAGTACTGCATTACGGTGTTAACCATGTCAGTTTCTGTTGCCAGTAGGTGGCGTTATGGCTATAACTGAATATGAGCATGGATGTGTGTTCAGGACAGAACTCTTATCAAACGTGTGAAGTTTGGTGCAAATTGGACATTGCCTTCTTGAGTAACAACAAAGTCATGTTTCATTGAATTAACATTCTTTAGCACTTAGCTAAGCATTGTTAGCATGTTTTAACATGTTTCTAGCATGTTTAGAACTCAATGGCATTTTTAACATGTTGCTAGAACGGCATAAAAGTGTTAAACATGTCACTTCCTGTTGCCAGTAGGTGGCGCTATTACTATAACTGAATTTGAGCATAGACATGTGTTCAGGCCATGATTCTTATCAAATGTGTGAAGTTTGGGGCAGATTGGACATTCCATGCCTGAATTACAGCAAATTCCTATTTAATTGCAATAATAGCATGCTTTAGCACTTAGCTAAGAGTTTGCTAGCATGTTTTAGCATGTTTCTAGTATGTTGTTAGCATGTTTAGCACTTGCTGGCACTTTTTTATATGTTATTAGGAGTCCATAACAGTGTTAAACATGTCACTTCCTGCTGCCAGCAGGTGGCGCTATGACTGTAAGCATGATCATGTGTTCAGGACAGAACGCTTATCAAAAGTGTGAAGTTTGGGGCAGATTGGACATTCCTTGCCTGAGTTACAGCAAATTCATATTTAATTGCAGTAATATCATTCTTTAGCACTTAGCTAAGTGTTTGCTAGTATGTTTTAGCAAGTCTCTAGTATGTTGGTAGGATGTTTAGCACCTACTTGCATTTTTTTATATGTTATTAGGAGTCAAGAACAGTGTTAAACGTCACTTCCTGTTGCCAGCAGGTGGCGCTATGACTATAACTAAATATGAGCATGGACATGTGTTCAAGAGATAACTCTTATCAAACGTGTGAAGTTTGGGGTAGATTGTACATTGCCTTCTTGAGTAACAACAAAGTCCTGTTTCATTGAATTAGCATGGTTTAGCACTTAGCTAAGTACTGCTAGCATGTTTTAACATGTTTCTAGCATGTATAGAACTCAATGGCATTTTTAACATGTTGCTAGAACGGCATCAAAGTGTTAAACATGTCACTTCCTGTTGCCAGTAGGTGGTGCTATTACTATAACTGAATTTGAGCATAGACATGTGTTCAGGCCATGATTCTTATCAAATGTGTGAAGTTTGGGGCAGATTGGACATTACATGCCTGAGTTACAGCAAATTCCTATTTAATTGCAGTAATAGCATGCTTTAGCACTTAGCTAAGTGTTTGCTAGCATGTTTCTAGTATGTTGCTAACCTGTTTAGCACTTGTTGGCTCTTTTTTATATGTTATTAGGAGACCACAAGAGTGTTAAACATGTCACTTCCTGTTACCAGTAGGTGGCGCTATTACTATAACTGAATTTTCTCATGTAGATGTGTTCAGGACAGAACGCTTATCAAAAGTGTGAAGTTTGGGGCAGATTGGACATTCCATGCCTGAGTTACAGCAAATTCCTATTTAATTGCAATAATAGCATGCTTTAGCACTTAGCTAAGAGTTTGCTAGCATGTTTTAGCATGCTTCTATTATGTTGTTAGCATGTTTAGCACTTGCTGGCACTTTTTTATATGTTATTAGGAGTCCATATCAGTGTTAAACATGTCACTTCCTGTTGCCAGCAGGTGGCGCTATGACTGTAACTGAATATGAGCATGGTCATGTGTTCAGGACAGAACGCTTATCAAAAGTGTGAAGTTTGGGGCAGATTGCACATTCCATGCCTGAGTTACAGCAACTTCCTGTTTCATGGCGAAACATCGAAATTTGTCAGGCCGCCGAGGACCCGCCCTTTGACGAAAACTCAAGATCTTCGCAATTTAACGTCGCAAAGGCCTTAAGATTACACTCACCAAATTTGAAGATGATCAGATTAAAACTGTAGGAGGAGTTCGTTAAAGTACGAGGCCTGAAAATGGCAAAAACTGCACAAAAATCTGAGAGGAAGTTCAAAATGGCTGACTTCCTGTTGTGTTTAGGGCTATGCTCCAAGAGACTTTTTTGTAGGTATTAGGTCATTACATGTATGTACCGAATTTCGTGCACGTACGTGGAACGTTGCGGGAGGCGCACTCCGTTGAACTTTTATAGGTGGCGCTATCGAGCCATTTTGCCCCGTCCAATTCTGAAACCTATATCAGATGTAAATTTTCGCCAGTTCTGACGCGTGTGCAAAGTTTCGTGAGTTTTCGAGCATGTTTAGGCCCTCAAAAATGCAATTAAATGCGGAGAAGAAGAATAATAATAATTAAAGCTGCAAGCAGCGATGAAAAGGGCCCTCGCACCCCTGCCACCGCCACCCGGCACCTTTAGGAAAGGCCTTAAGATTACACTCACCAAATTTGAAGAGGATCAGATCAAAACTGTAGGAGGAGTTTGTTAAAGTACAACATCAGGAAATGGCAAAAACTGCCCAAAATCTGACAGGAAGTTCAAAATAACTGACTTCCTGTTGTGTTTAGGGCTATGCTCCAAGAGACTTTTTTGTAGGTATTGGGTCTTTACATGTGTGTACCAAATTTCATACCTGTACGTGAAACGTCGAGCCGGGGCAAAATGTAGGGGCAATAAGTAAGCCATTTTGCCCCACCCAATTTTTAAAACCACATCACACGTAAATTGTCACCACTTCTGAAGCGTGTGCAAAGTTTCATGATTTTTCGAGCACGTTTTGTATTTGCCACACTTCCTGCTACCAGCAGGTGGTGCTATTGCTATAATCATAATGAGCATTGGCATGTGTTCAGGACAGGAGTCTTATCAAACATGTGAAGTTTGTGGCAGATTGAAAATTGTATGCCTGAGTTACTGCAGGCTGTCTGTGGTTGCCTAGCAACATCAGAACTGCAAGCAACATTAATATTGAACTTATCTGATCATGCATATATCACCAAAAGGCCGAAATTGGGTGAACTAGTGCAAAAAATGCCCGTGCAAAATCAGTTTTTGTGTGTGTTTTTAGTAATTGTTGGTTTGGTGTGTGCTCATTGTTACAATTACACAGCAAAAGTTCAGTGACATTTTTATTTGTGCATGGTAAAAAGCACACAGTGAACTCAGAGAAAACGCTATGCTTGAGCAAACAGTTTGTGAATAGGCAACTACAAATGATGCCCGTGAAAGAGACTGTGAACGCATTGAATAGGATATGTTTAGTTGGTGAATAGCATAGGCTATTATTACACAGTAGCGACAACGTTAAGCGCACCAGAATGAAATATAATATTCAGAAGTAAACACTAACAGCATAGCTGACTTACAGATTCAGTTTACATCCACAAATGAATAAGCACCTCGATTCAGGGAGCAGTGCAAAGTGCCCGTGCAAAATCAGTTTTTGTGAGCTGATCGCCGTCAAAAAAGTTCAGGAGATATTTCTTGCGATGGCAATATGATCAAAAATAACTTTATATTGATTCAATGGATTAATAGCATTTTGAAAAAAAAAAAAAAAGTCATGAATTTATTGCATTTTTGGGAAAAAATAATCCGTTTTTATAATAAATCTTAAAAAATTCAAATCCAGATTTTGATTTTTAATGTTGTTATAACCTAAAGATGCTATGTGAAAGTTTGAAACAGAAAATAGTGGTTTTCACACATTTAGTGGTTATCTCACATTCGAGAGATATGCGAATAACACACAGACAGACAGACGGACGTTTCTGTAATTTATAGATAGATGGATTTATCACGTTCGGGAACCAAACTATAATATTCAGAAGTAAACAGTGTAGCTGACTGAGTGTTTATGTCAGAATGTTTATTTTTAAACCACAGCCTTCTTGGGGCTTCTTTGACCGATACAACTCTCTAATGTCAGAATGTTTATTTTTAAACCACAACCTTCTAAAAATGATATATTTAACGATATCTTTTGCATTTCTCATCCAAACAATGTCAAACTTGGCACTGCACTTACTCGTGCCCGTGGCGAGACACCTGTCGAGTTTGAAATCAATCGGACTAACGGTTCGAGAGATATGCGAGGAACAGACACACACACACACAGACAGACAGACAGACAGACGTTCCTGTAATTTATAGATAGATGTTTGTCAGGCCGCCGAGGGCACACCCTTCGACGAAAACTCTAGATCTTCGCAATTTAACGTCACAAAGGCCTTAAGATTACACTCACCAAATTTGAAGAGTATCAGATCAAATCTGTAGGAGGAGTTCGTTAAAGTACAACATCAGGAAATTACGAAAAATGCCCAAAATCCAGGAGGAAGTTCAAAATAGCTCACTTCCTGTTGTGTTTAGGGCTATGCTCCAAGAGACTTTTCTGTAGGTATTGGGTCATTACATGTATGTACCAAATTTCATACCTGTACGTGAAACCAGGAGCCGGGGCAAAATGTGGGGGCAATAATTTACCGAATTTGCCCCCCCCAATTCTGAAAACCATATCACACGTAAATTTTCACCACTTCTGAAGCGTGTGCAAAGTTTCATGAGTTTTCGAGCATGTTTAGGCCCTCTAAAAAGCGATTCACTTTGGAGAAGAAGAATAATAATAAACGGAGCAAAAACAATAGGGTCCTCTCACCATCGGTGCTCGGGCCCTAATTAAAGCTGCAAGCAGCGATGAAAAGGGCCCTCGCACCCCTGCCACCGCCACCCGGCACCTTTAGGAAAGGCCTTAAGATTACACTCACCAAATTTGAAGAGGATCAGATCAAAACTGTAGGAGGAGTTTGTTAAAGTACAACATCAGGAAATGGCAAAAACTGCCCAAAATCTGACAGGAAGTTCAAAATAACTGACTTCCTGTTGTGTTTAGGGCTATGCTCCAAGAGACTTTTTTGTAGGTATTGGGTCCTTACATGTGTGTACCAAATTTCATACCTGTACGTGAAACGTCGAGCCGGGGTAAAATGTAGGGGCAATAAGTAAGCCATTTTGCCCCATCCAATTTTTAAAACCACATCACACGTAAATTGTCACCACTTCTGAAGCGTTTCATGTTTCATTTCAAGTTTCATGATTTTTCGAGCACCTTTTGTATTTGCCACACTTCCTGCTACCAGCAGGTGGCGCTATTGCTATAATCATAATGAGCATTGGCATGTGTTCAGGACAGGACTCTTATCAAACATGTGAAGTTTGTGGCAGATTGAAAATTGTATGCCTGAGTTACTGCAGGCTGTCTGTGGTTGCCTAGCAACATCAGAACTGCAAGCAACATTAATATTGAACTTATCTGATCATGCATATATCACCAAAAGGCCGAAATTGGGTGAACTAGTGCAAAAAATGCCCGTGCAAAATCAGTTTTTGTGTGTGTTTTTAGTAATTGTTGGTTTGGTGTGTGCTCATTGTTACAATTACACAGCAAAAGTTCAGTGATATTTTTATTTGTGCATGGTAAAAAGCACACAGTGAACTCCGAGAAAACGCTATGCTTGAGCAAACAGTTTGTGAATAGGCAACTACAAATGATGCCCGTGAAAGAGACTGTGAACGCATTGAATAGGATATGTTTAGTTGGTGAATAGCATAGGCTACTATTACACAGTAGCGACAACGTTAAGCGCACCAGAATGAAATATAATATTCAGAAGTAAACACTAACAGCATAGCTGACTTACAGATTCAGTTTACATCCACAAATGAATAAGCACCTCGATTCAGGGAGCAGTGCAAAGTGCCCGTGCAAAATCAGTTTTTGTGAGCTGATCGCCGTCAAAAAAGTTCAGGAGATATTTCTTGCGATGGCAATATGATCAAAAATAACTTTATATTGATTCAATGGATTAATAGCATTTTGAAAAAAAAAAAGTCATGAATTTATTGCATTTTTGGGAAAAAATAATCCGTTTTTATAATAAATCTTAAAAAAATTCAAATCCAGATTTTGATTTTCAATGTTGTTATAACCTAAAGATGCTATGTGAAAGTTTGAAACAGAAAATAGTGGTTTTCACACATTTAGTGGTTATCTCACATTTGAGAGATATGCGAATAACACACAGACAGACAGACGGACGTTTCTGTAATTTATAGATAGATGGATTTATCACGTTCGGGAACCAAACTATAATATTCAGAAGTAAACAGTGTAGCTGACTGAGTGTTTATGTCAGAATGTTTATTTTTAAACCACAACCTTCTTGGGGCTTCTTTGACCGATACAACTCTCTAATGTCAGAATGTTTATTTTTAAACCACAACCTTCTAAAAATGATATATTTAACGATATCTTTTGCATTTCTCATCCAAACAATGTCAAACTTGGCACTGCACTTACTCGTGCCCGTGGCAAGACACCTGTCGAGTTTGAAATTAATCGGACTAACGGTTCGAGAGATATGCGAGGAACAGACACACACACACACAGACAGACAGACAGACGTTCCTGTAATTTATAGATAGATGTTTGTCAGGCCGCCGAGGGCACACCCTTCGACGAAAACTCTAGATCTTCGCAATTTAACGTCACAAAGGCCTTAAGATTACACTCACCAAATTTGAAGAGGATCAGATCAAATCTGTAGGAGGAGTTCGTTAAAGTACAACATCAGGAAATTACGAAAAATGCCCAAAATCTAGGAGGAAGTTCAAAATAGCTCACTTCCTGTTGTGTTTAGGGCTATGCTCCAAGAGACTTTTCTGTAGGTATTGGGTCATTACATGTATGTACCAAATTTCATACCTGTACGTGAAACCAGGAGCCGGGGCAAAATGTGGGGGCAATAATTTACCGAATTTGCCCCCCCCAATTCTGAAAACCATATCACACGTAAATTTTCACCACTTCTGAAGCGTGTGCAAAGTTTCATGAGTTTTCGAGCATGTTTAGGCCCTCTAAAAAGCGATTCACTTTGGAGAAGAAGAAGAAGAAGAAGAATAATTAAAGCTGCAAGCAGCGATGAAAAGGGCCCTCGCACCCCTGCCACCGCCACCCGGCACCTTTAGGAAAGGCCTTAAGATTACACTCACCAACTTTGAAGAGGATCAGATCAAAACTGTAGGAGGAGTTTGTTAAAGTACAACATCAGGAAATGGCAAAAACTGCCCAAAATCTGACAGGAAGTTCAAAATAACTGACTTCCTGTTGTGTTTAGGGCTATGCTCCAAGAGACTTTTTTGTAGGTATTGGGTCTTTACATGTGTGTACCAAATTTCATACCTGTACGTGAAACGTCGAGCCGGGGCAAAATGTAGGGGCAATAAGTAAGCCATTTTGCCCCAACCAATTTTTAAAACCACATCACACGTAAATTGTCACCACTTCTGAAGCGTGTGCAAAGTTTCATGATTTTTCGAGCACGCTTTGTATTTGCCACACTTCCTGCTACCAGCAGGTGGTGCTATTGCTATAATCATAATGAGCATTGGCATGTGTTCAGGACAGGAGTCTTATCAAACATGTGAAGTTTGGGGCAGATTGAAAATTGTATGCCTGAGTTACTGCAGGCTGTCTGTGGTTGCCTAGCAACATCAGAACTGCAAGCAACATTAATATTGAACTTATCTGATCATGCATATATCACCAAAAGGCCGAAATTGGGTGAACTAGTGCAAAAAATGCCCGTGCAAAATCAGTTTTTGTGTGTGTTTTTAGTAATTGTTGGTTTGGTGTGTGCTCATTGTTACAATTACACAGCAAAAGTTCAGTGACATTTTTATTTGTGCATGGTAAAAAGCACACAGTGAACTCCGAGAAAACGCTATGCTTGAGCAAACAGTTTGTGAATAGGCAACTACAAATGATGCCCGTGAAAGAGACTGTGAACGCATTGAATAGGATATGTTTAGTTGGTGAATAGCATAGGCTATTATTACACAGTAGCGACAACGTTAAGCGCACCAGAATGAAATATAATATTCAGAAGTAAACACTAACAGCATAGCTGACTTACAGATTCAGTTTACATCCACAAATGAATAAGCACCTCGATTCAGGGAGCAGTGCAAAGTGCCCGTGCAAAATCAGTTTTTGTGAGCTGATCGCCGTCAAAAAAGTTCAGGAGATATTTCTTGCGATGGCAATATGATCAAAAATAACTTTATATTGATTCAATGGATTAATAGCATTTTGAAAAAAAAAAAAAAGTCATGAATTTATTGCATTTTTGGGAAAAAATAATCCGTTTTTATAATAAATCTTAAAAAATTCAAATCCAGATTTTGATTTTCAATGTTGTTATAACCTAAAGATGCTATGTGAAAGTTTGAAACAGAAAATAGTGGTTTTCACACATTTAGTGGTTATCTCACATTCGAGAGATATGCGAATAACACACAGACAGACAGACGGACGTTTCTGTAATTTATAGATAGATGGATTTATCACGTTCGGGAACCAAACTATAATATTCAGAAGTAAACAGTGTAGCTGACTGAGTGTTTATGTCAGAATGTTTATTTTTAAACCACAGCCTTCTTGGGGCTTCTTTGACCGATACAACTCTCTAATGTCAGAATGTTTATTTTTAAACCACAACCTTCTAAAAATGATATATTTAACG